>NW_005842130.1:186372-211913 GCF_000455745.1 Alligator sinensis | reverse complement strand
TGAGCCAAGCGGGTTTCCCAGCCCTTTTGCTACCTTTCCTATGGGTCAGAATTGACTTCCCTTGTGCTTTTAGGATTGCATCCTTAAGGAGTGACCACTCATCATGGACTTCCCTCCCTGTCAGATCATGATCTCTCAGGGCCTCAACAGCCAACCTCCTGAGCTTGTGAAAGTCACCTTTCCTAAAGTCAAGGATTTCTGCATTGCCAACTGATTTTCCAGCTTTGCAATGGATAAAGAAAGTGATCAGCTTGTGATCACTGTCATCTAGCTTCCCCTCGATCCTCAGGTTGCTCAGTAGATCATCCTCTTTGGCCAGAACCAGATCCTTACCTGTTGTCGGCCCTTAGACTTCTTGAGTCAGATAGAGCTTGTCAATGCAAGTGGGGAAGCTTCATGACTGATCAGATTTGGCTGAATGTTCCTCCCATTCAGGGTGGTTGAAGTCACCCATGACAACCATGCACCGAGACCATGCAGTTTCTGCCAGTTCCCAAGAGAATCTGTGGTCAAGCTCTTCCTCCTGGTTAGGAGGTCTGTAATAGAATCCTACTGTTATATCCTCTTGTCGCAGAGCACTGAGGTGCCCTGCTCCTAGAGAGGGGAAACTGCCAGAGAGAGAGCCCTGGCAGGGAATAAGGAGCACAGCTGTGGGTTGCTGGGGGCAACCAGGAGGTCAGCTGACCAGAAGGGGCAGGGCCTGGCCCTTATAAGACCCAGGGGCTAAGGCCAGGCTAGTAGTTCCCTGCCAGCAGCTAGAGGGGCAGGAGCTCCTGGAGTTAAGATGTGAGAACTGCAGGTACTCCTCAAGCAGAGTAAAGGATGGCAGCTTGAAGATGTCTGAGCAATGTTGTTATAGCCAGGTGGCTTACGGTTAAGTTGTAGCCAAGAGGCTTGCATTTTGCTTTGTTGTTATTACACTGGTGGCTTGGGTGAGGCTATTAGGGGTTGGAGGAGGCCTCATTGGGGACTCACAGCAGAGTGTGAGGACGCCAGCGCCAGTGCGGGCGCAGCATGGGGGGTACATAGACCCCAGCCTCAGAGAGGGGGGCATTATTGAGAAGCCCCAGGATGGGCGTGGCGAGCCCCAAAGGGGCGTTATTGAGAAGCCCCAGGACGGGCGTGGTGAGCCCCAGAGAGGGGGCATTATTGAGAAGCCCCAGGGCGGGCATGGCGAGCCCCTGAGGAAGGGCATAGTACTGTGGTAAACCCCGGAGAAGGATGGAGCATTGCGGTAAACCCCGGAGAGAGGGGGTAGTAGTGCGGTGAGCCCTGGAGAAAGAGGGTAGCAGTGCAGTGGGCCCAAGAGACAGGCGGCTTGACCGAGAAGTCCCAGAGTGGGCACAGAAGTCCCCAGGAGAGGGGCGGCATTACAGAGAAGGCCCAGAGTGGGCACCGAGAGCCCCAGGAGAGAGGACGGCGGTACCGAGAAGGCCCAGAGTGGGCATAGAGAGCCCCAGGAGGGGGCGGCGGTACAGAGAAGGCCCGAGAGCTGGGCGGCAGTACAGAGAAGGCCCGGAGAGAGGGCGGCAGTACAAAGAAGGCCCAGAGAGAGGGGCGTGGGAGTAGACTGAGAGACCAAACAACGTCTAGTCCAACTGCGAGGCTTGGGGCGTGGTATAAGGGGTGGCTGGAGCCACGCATAGCCCATAAGGCTCGGGTGCCCGGGGAGCATCCATCGTACAGTAAGACACACAGAGAGTCTGGGAAACCACGGGGACAGAGGTCCCAACGAACCGTGCCCAAGAGGGCGTAAGGCAGCCTCCCAAACTTATATAAACATCAAAGACGTGGCGGGCAAGAATCGGAGGGGGCCCTTGGACCGGCTTGGTACGGGGGAAGGGGCCTTAAGGAGATCACGGCCCTCCTGGAGGACCCCTCCCGTGACACCCCTTTACCATGCTGTCCCCATATTTTAACCCAGAGGGTCTCAGTACACCCTCCTTGGGTGCCAGTGTCAGCTAGCAGGGAAGTGTACTGCTCCTTGACATAGAGAGCTACATACCCGCCCTTCCTCCCAACACGGTCCCTCCTATACGAGGTATAGCCATCTATACCTGTGGTCCAGTCATAGGTGGAGTCCCACCAGGTATCCATTATCCCTATGAGATCATATTCATTTTTGCTCAGCAGAAGGGCCAGTTCCTCCTGTTTGTTCCCCATGCTCCAGGCATTCATGTACAGGCAGCTAAGCCTGCCATCAGAAACCCTGGGCTTCCCTGTGCATTTGGAAGAGTCCTGTCTTTGGACTGGGGTCGAAGTAAGTTCTCTTGTGTTACCTGACCTGCTGGGAATGGTGAGGCAACGCTGGAGTGCCGCAATTAGAATGTGAATGAGTACATATATAGACAGCCAAGTAGATTAGCTAAGGTCAATGGGGGGTGCATCTACATGTTCAATTAGCACGTAGCAATAAACTCCGGCATAGTTTGTGCTGGAGTTTATTTCTTCCAGGTGCAGCATTTACACTTATGCCTGGGACCACAACATGTTGAGTCAGGGCCAAGCAGCCTCTGCTGGCAGGCAGCTCAGGGGATCAGCCTATCAGTCTAGAGCTGCTCTGCCTTGGCTCAATGTGCTGTGGAGGGGCTGGTTGGGGTACAAGTGTGCTACATTACAAGGCTAACCAGCAGGTGATGCTTTATTGCATATCTAATTAGTCAGCTCCACAGTAAAATGCACATGTAGGTGCTCCCAGGGATTCCTTTTGTAGGTCACACCAATGGGAGTTCAGAGCTAAGGGAAGACCTTCTGGTCAAGAAACTTGTAGTAGAATGTGCTGTAGCCCCATTGTAATGAGCAGCTAACTATCAAAAAGGAAAATGTGATTGTCTGTCAGTTCATTAATAAGTCTGTATCACAGCACAAAATCCTTACCTGTTCTTTTTGCACCCAAAATCATAGTATTCACCTGCTCCCTCATTGGAATAACAAAAACCTGTGTTCAGTAGGGACAGGATTTATAGTATTTGTCTGATAGTCGAACTCTCAAAGACCTTTTTAAAACTTGATATAAGCTTTATTCAGCTGATTCCCTTCAACTCTTCTTCCCCATGCAAACAAGCCCCACTTCTAGAAGGTGGTGTTGTCATAGTCCCCTCCATTCCATTCTTTATGTGATCCTTATTCTTACTAGTCTATAGAAAGGCTTAGAAACCTATCTGGCAAATCATTTACAAACAAATGTTATTACTCAACTAATTCTATCTTTAGATTATGCTGTATGTGAATGTGACTTGTAGTACAACGTGAAGTATCTCTTAGAAATACTCTTCTCTTCTTCCTGGTTTCAGAGATAAAATATAGAAGAACTCATTCAACAGAAAGATTACAGCATATAACCATATGTTACCAAACACATTCAAACAATTCACAAAATATACGAGTCATTTAAGAAAAAAACAAAACACTCAGGACAGAAGTTACACTCAATGATAGTTTGGCAAAATGAAGAGTTTGGAGACAATAGGAGTGTGTTAAACCATGGAAAGAGAGGTCATTCGCTGTATTAGTCTGAATTTAGGCATCAGGTATGGTAGATTTGTACCTTATAGACTAAATAGTTAGAGATGTATAGTATGAGCTATACAGGTCCTATAAATTAATGTTAACTGTGTAAAATTCACCCCTGGATTCTAAGCTGGCATGAGAGCTACACATGACTTGCATTCAGTTCAGGCTAGGTACAGACGTTATACTTTTACCGGTATAGTGATTGGAAAAAGGACTGTAACAGAACAGAAAGTTGGCGTGCAAAACCAATCTATACCTGTAACAGAACAGAAGTTTGACACAAATAAACTGGTTTAAAAATGTCAGAACCTGTTTTAAGATTTTTCTCCCTCCCCCCCACCAAAAGGCAAATATGTGTTCCATTTGCTACTGATCTAAATTACAATACTTCAGAAAACCATGTAATTTAGGGCACAGACAGAAGTGCAGCTCCCCACTGTAACTCATGGTGCTTCACAGATTCACTGTTGGGTCCCAGGGGTTGGGGGATCAAGCTGCAGTTTAGAGTGGCTGCAAATCAGCAGCTGCTCTCCCCTAACTCCACCCCTCCCAGCCCCAATGTCATCTTCAGAATGGTGGGGGGTAGGGAGGGGGGGAGAAGGGAGCAGGAGGAGATTAGTCTGGGGCTTGCCCAGCCAATACTGGAGGGTGGGGTGGATGGAGTGGAGCCCACACCCAATAAATAAATTCCCTTCTTCTCCTTTACCTTTTCTATAAAGACAAATATAAAGAGAGAGAGGTCTGTTGGTGAGGTTTTGGTTGATCAGTATAAGTGCAAAGTTTAAATATGTACAGAAGAGCTCCTTTCCTGCATACACCTGCTTACTTGCCACGGCATAGAATACTGCAACATAAAGCCAACTGTGAAATTAAAACCAGTTACAGATAATTGGTTTTAAGCAGTTCAATACTTTAGTTTGAAGTATGAGAACTTTAGAATAAGGATGCCGAAAATTTACTTCTAGCATTTGTAATATAAAAAACAATGGTTACATGGTATGTTTTGTTTCACTTTCAAATGAAATGTGATATATGTATTGTGTCAGAATTTTTTATATCCAAAAGTGCCACAATTATATCTTTGCATTTAAATGTTCTCTTTGCATAAAACCAATTTAAAATACAATGTAAGGCTTAGGTCTTTCAGATGTAAAATGTTATTTACGAAGTTATGCTTTGTTTTAATATAAACTAAAAGCTTAATTTTTCTATATACTGGAGGAAGGATTGTGTCCTTATGATAACATCTGCAATGAGTGAATTTATATTAAATATGCTGCGTAATACACATGCAGAATAGTAGTTACATATTACAGATCTAGATTAATTAATTATATTATTTCCTTTCTTCAGACACCAGTAAAACCCCACTGCCAGTAGTAGCAGACATCCAGAACTTTACTGAGGGAACAAATCAATAATAAAAGCTTAGATATAAATAACCTACTTTATTATTTAAATGCACATGCTTTATTTTGAAGGCAATGAATCACCATTTGAGTTATGTACTCCATGTATAGAGCTTGTGGGCATATTTTGTCTATGAGAAGACAACAGTTGCATATATATATTAAATGAAAAAATAGGTATGAAAAATTGGCTTGAGTAGCATCAGACTTTTTATCTCCTGATCAGTACTTCTGTGGTTTTATATTTAAAGATATAAAACATATGGTAAAACAAATAAAAGACTTCTACAAGGAGCAGTGAAAATATTCAATGAAAGAAAGGCAAGACAAAACAAAAGATACAAACATGTATAGCTAGTCATTGTGCCCACTGTGCAAATTATTCATATCTCATTCTGTTGTTTCTCTGCCCATTTGGCCCAAAGATAACATTTCACATTATAACAACATTTTTCTAGTGAATTGTTCTAACATAAGAACATGTCATTAAAATGTGCAAAGGCTTGACTTGTCTTAAAATATCTAGCTTGTGCTAATTTGTATCTATGTCCTGTTTGTTCTTCCAATGATTTAAGTAAATGTTGTAAGTCAGCAAAAGCTGCATCTGAATTCTCCTGGATGCTGAAGCACTAAAGACAAGTCTGAATTTTACCACTGATTGTAGTGGGTGCCAGTTCTAATTCATGCAAAGCAGAGGAAATGATTCTGTCTGAAAGCAGATCTGAAAAAGCCTGCCAAGTTAAAAGCTTCATTAGTTTAGTTAAAGCTGCTAGAAGAGAAGTTTGCAGCTCAGAATGCAGCACTAATGGAATGAAAGGCTTCTTTCAAGTCCTAGAATTTACTTGGAGGGAGTCTGGTATGTAGGCATATGCTGGTGTCCTGGCCAGAAAATATTGAAGGATTTTTGAGTATTACAGGTCCCCCTCCCACCTTAACTTGCATATGCCGTACACACACAGCTGAAGGAAAGAAGCTTCTCTATGGATACTCAAGCCAGGGCTATCAAGGTCTTGCTTTGTTTCTGTCTCTCAGTCTCTATATATGGATTATCTTTTATATAGCCCTTCTTGGAATTGTTTACAGACTCAAAAAGATAAGGCCTTGTGTGCTCCCTTGTACAGTGAGCTTAGGAATTCAACCCAGGAACTATGCTGCCTACGTAACAGCACAATGGTATTCGAGTGTTTCATATATAGTAATGAATTTACCTTTACACCACAACTGGTTAATGTTCCAGACCTGGTACATAGAGGATGCATCTATACATGCATTGTGCACCATAGTTATGGTGCATTAAGTTTAGCACTTGGATAACAAAGTACTAAATCAATGTGCAGTAACTGGCACTACTGCACAGTAGTGCTAGCGCACAGGTTTTTACAGACGCTAATTGTGCAATAGCCTAATACTACTGCGCAGTACCACATTAGCATGGGTTTTGCCCAGCACACTATTGCACAGCGTTATTAGGCTACTGTGCAGTGAACGTCCCATGCAGATGCACCCAGAGAGCATTCAAAAATAAAAGTTTGTGGCAAACCCAGGTAAAACTCCTTCCTTTGAATGCCTCTCCTTTTTGAGGTGAGTTGTGGTAATCCCCAAGAATGCTCAGTTCTCCTGCTTCTTATCAATGATGGGGTGTTCACAGTAAGAGAAAGCCATCATAGCTCAGCCCCTGGCACAGATCTTCAAGAGCTCCTGGTGCTCTGGTGTAGTGCCCAATGATTGGAAGAAGGCCAATGTGGTGCCTATCTTCAAGAAAGGGAGGAAAGTAGATCCGACAAACTACAGGCCCATCAGCCTGACCTCTATCCTGGGGAAGGTCTTAGAAAAGATTATTAAAGAGGCCATCCTACCCGACTGGCCGATGGCAACACCCTGAGGGATAGCCAGTATGGGTTTGTTGCAGGTAGGTCATGCTTGATCAATCTAATTTCCTTTTACAACCAGTTGACCTATCACCTGGACAAGGGGGCAGAGATTGATGTCATATCTTGACTTTAAAAAAGCCTTCAATCTGGTATCCCATGATCACCTCTTGGCGGCCAACGGGCAAACTGGGTCCACCACGATCCGCTGGCTGGGGAATTGGCTCTGTGGTCAGACCCAGAGGATGGTGGTTGACAGAAGTCAATTGTCGTGGCGCCCTGTGACCAGTGGGGTCCCACAAGGCTCTGTCCTTGGACCTATATTTTCAACCTCTTCATTAATAATGTGGACATTGGAGTCAGAAGCGGACTTTCCAAGTTCACCAATGATACCAAACTTTGGGGTAAAGCACCCATACCTGAGGACAGGGAGGTAATCCAGGCTGACCTTGACAGGCTCAGGAAATGGGCGGATGAGAACCTGATGGTATTTAACACCAAAAAATGCAAGGTTCTCCACCTTGGGAGGAAAAATCTGCAGCATGTTTATAGGCTCCGCAGGGGTACGCCCGCCAAGAACACCGGCGGAAGCACTACGGACGAAAGGGACTTGGGGGTCAGGATTGAACACAAGATGAACATGAGCCTTCAATGTGATGCTGCAGCTAATAAAGCGAGCAAAACCCTGGCTTGCATCCATAGATGATTCTCAAGCAAATCCCAGGACATCATTCTCCCATTGTACTCGGCCTCAGTGAGGCTGCAGCTGGAGTACTGCTTCCAATTTTGGGCTCCACAATTCAAAAAAGATGTGGAGAAGCTTGAGAGAGTCCAGAGGAGAGCCATGCACATGATCAGAGGTCAGGAAAACAGACCTTATGACGAGAGGCTTTCAAGCTATGGGACTCTTCAGCCTGGAAAAGCACAGGCTCAGGAGTGATCTGACGGCCACCTATAGAAGTTTATAAAGGGTGTTCACTGGGACCTGGGGAAACGTTTGTTCACCAGAGCTCCCCAAGAGATGATGAGATGAAGTGGTTATAAACTCCTGCAAGACCATTTCAGGCTGGACGTAAGGAAGAACTTCTTTACTGTCCGAGCCCCCAAGGTCTGGACTGGCCTGCTGCCGGAGGTGGTTCAAGCACCTACTTTGAACGCCTTCAAGAGAAACCGGGATGCTCCTTTCTTTTGCACACGATGAAAACTTCACACACATTTGACTGAGTAGCTCTCTTTCTAATCCTCACCTTTTAACTACTCTTTACTTATTTTTTTTTCTTTCCCAGCCTTCTTTAAGGTTGTTGAAAAACCTGGCATGTGTTGTAGATCCCACTGATGTTTAAAAAAAAATAAATCAAGCCATCACTGAAAACCATGCACTGTACTATATATATATTAGGCCTGTGTGAGAAGGCAGCTATTTGATCCGGCTTCAGATCTGGCCACTTTGGATGCCAGCAATCCGATTCAGAGCTCTGGACCAGGTTTCCACTTCAATCTGGCCGAAACGGCTTCGAAGCTGGCTTGGCGATCCGGCCATATATTATAATGGGGAATAATCAATGAAATATCTATAACTTTGTTGTTTTTTGTCTGATTTGGATGAAACCTTGAGAAGTGGTAGCCTCTACTAGGAGCATGAAGCCTACCAAGTGTCAAGAAGATTGGTGCAAGGGTTCAGGGGGAACTGTACCCCAGATTATTGAAAGCAAAACTCATGTCACATGTATGTGTTACACCACAGTGGGGTGAAATCTGCAGGGATGGTAGCCCCTGGTGAGGCCACAAACTCTGCCAAGTTTCAAGTTGAAAGGTGTAGGGGTTTGGGGGGAACTGCACCTCAAGCTGCAGACAAGCGAAACCTGTGACATGGGTGACACTGCGTGTATTAAGGCGCAACAGTGTTAAAGCTGCAGGGATGGTGAATTGACCTCAGTTTTTTGCCACCAAAATCAGCAGGGTTTTTTTTGCCTCCCAACATGGGCTTCATCAACAAGAAAATGGGTTTAAAAAGTTCTTTCCAGTAGCAAACTCTACTGCCACTCTGGAGAACAAGAATTCCCAAAATATCTTGCACTCCATATCGCACAGTGCTCATACCTGTTGCTTGCTCCTGCTCCTAGATGCTGCTTCATGGAAAAGTCTGCTCTTGGCATTTTTTTCCTCACATTATGCCCCTGATGAAATAAAACATTTTTTTTGTAAAGCAAGATCAATAGTATCTATCATGTTAAGGGAGAGTAAGGGGAAAAAAGTCGCATCTAGTGAAAGTTATAAAATTATTATTGAGAAAAAAATTGTAAGCAGGTAAAATGAGTTTACTGGACTTTAGCCAGGATACAAAATCTGAGCTTAACCTTTTAGTTTTGCTTTATGTGGGTTTAGCAAATTGAAGTACTGGTAGTAAGTTTTCTTCCCAAGGCGTCAGGGCTCCTCCATTTTAATTTCAGTTCCAAGTTTATACAAACCTCAAATTCAAAGTGAAATTGGTAAAAACCCAGATTGTTTCAGGGTCCAATAAATTAAATGTCAGCATTTCCCCAAACCCTGACAGGGATTTCTCTCAATCCTTCCTCATTGTCTAGAGAATAGTCAATCACCTGTGAATGCATAATTTATGCGTGCACACACACACACTCATATGTGCTTCTTTGAAGACAACTCCTGACTTTTGCATTCTTGAAGTTTTGGGGAATGGTCCAAAGTGGCTTACATCTCAACTGACCTGACAAAGGGGAAGTCAACAAGGATGTCCACTGCTCCAGTTAGAGGAAAGGTGTCCATCTACCTGTCCTCCCCCTCTACACACACTGCTAGGTAAAAGAAATATTAATCAAACCTTGTAGCTGCCTTCCTTCAGACTGAGGTGAGAGAAACTATGCTGCCTAAATGAGAATAATCTGCTCAGTTTGTACAGAGTGAGGGAGAGATTTTAAGTGTGTGCGCAAATTAATTTATAACAACCAAACTAAAGAGTTAGGGTCATCTTCTATTCCACCCATTAAGCAAAGGTACCCAAGTGTGATTTCACCTCCTCCTCACTCCTTTTTGTGACTCACTTAGTCTTGCAACAGTGTGCTAAATATATTAATGAATTTTCAGGGGCTTGAACAAAGCAGAACATAATTGCACTTATGCACATAAATCAAGCTTGATGCCCGATAGGTGGAATGAAATCTTACTCTAAAATGTATGCATTTGCTCTGACTTCTGCACTGATGATAGTAAAGTGTGACAAAAGTTACCAGTATAGTTTTTAAAATACAAATATTTTAAAATATGCCTCTCAGCCTTCTCTTGCGGAGGCTGAAGAGGTCCAGGTGCCCTAGTCTCTCCTCATAGGGCTTGGCCTGCGAGCCCTTAACCATACGTGTGGCCCTTCTCTGGACCCTCTCCAGGTTATCCACATCCCTCTTGACGTGCAATTTTGGGCGCCGCACTTCAAGAGGGATGTGGATAACCTGGAGAGGGTCCAGAGAAGGGCCACACGTATGGTTAAGGGCTCGCAGGCCAAGCCCTATGAGGAGAGACTAGGGCACCTGGACCTCTTCAGCCTCCGCAAGAGAAGGCTGAGAGGCATATTTTAAAATATTTGTATTTTAAAAACTATACTGGTAACTTTTGTCACACTTTACTATCATCAGTGCAGAAGTCAGAGCAAATGCATACATTTTAGAGTAAGATTTCATTCCACCTATCGGGCATCAAGCTTGATTCCTGCCTATGCAGGGGGTCGGACTCGATGACCTATTGAGGTCCCTTCCGACCCTAATATCTATGAATCTATGAATATAAATACTTTGTGAGTTATCCTCATTAAATACACTTCAAGCTACTAACAGCTAGCATTTTTTTTAAGGCATAGGTAAGAACTTTCCTTCTGATACAAGGATATATGTCCTGATATGGGGAGCTACAAGGGCCTAAAGCTTTTGTTCAGATTCTGACAACATTTACTTTACTTTAGCTGCAAGTAAGATATGCAGTCCTCATCTCTCGTATTTCCATCTGTTTAATGGGGATGATAATATTTCTCTCCCAAGAGTTCTCAGAAGATTTATTTAAAGTCTGTAAAGAATTTGGATGCTAATGTGGTATCATATCTTAAAAATAAAGCATTCTTATTCAACATATGTGGAATTCTCCTGCGTGCCGGAACCCCCTTATGTCAGAAAAGCTGTGCCCCTGTATGTGGGAATTCCAGCTGTTAAGTCACTGTTGAATGCCCATGATAATAACATGCTCTCACATGGTCACCAAATCAGCCATGTGTACCATCTGTCTGTGTAAAATGCCCCATTGTTTTCAAGGCAGGGTAGATATGCACTTCTATAGACTAAATAAATAAGATAAATATAGAGAGAGCACAAGCTTTCATGTGCCCAAATTCACTTCATCAGATGTTGTGAAAGGAAATGCAGAAAGAGGAGAGAGAAATTAGTCTATAAAAGGCACAGGGGGTGGGGAGATGGGGAGGTGAGCAGTGTGAAGAGAGAAAAGAAAACGAGCAGCAAACCTATAGGAACAAAGGGGGTCACAAAAGTTAATGCCAGTAATTAGAGAAAAATCAACAGTCCCTATTTAAGCCATAGGTAATGCAGTCCAGTTTGTGGATAATTCCTTGTTCTGCAGTATCCTATTCAAACTGGTTTTTAGAATTGTTTCTCTGAGACCAGCAATCCCAAGGTCAGCAATGGAGTTTTCAGGAAGGTAGAAGCATTTTGTCTTAAGCCAAAGCAATGTTTTGAGCCAGTACAGATGAGCAAAGTTGTTCACCAAGGAACAGTTTTAATGGGTTAGTAATTAGGTGATATTTAAAACAGAGGGGTCACTTAAATCTATTGAAATTGTTCATCTAGAAGGCTCCTTATCCTGTTAAAAATCCATACCGCCAAAGGAAAATACAAAGCTATATTAGAACACTTCAACCACAAGTAAAACAGTAAAGCTAACTTATAGATGCTAAGCATCTGCATCTCCCATGGAAATGCCTCTCTCCCATGGGAGCTACAGGAAAAGCATTTCTTTAGAATTGAACCTACAATACTATATTTTAAAGAATGTTCTTCTCACATTTTTCTGTGATTAACCAAAGCACTACCCACAAACAGTACAGATTCTAGTAACCTGAACAACTTCTAGGTCTGTCAGTTTGTCATTGTGGAACCAGTTTTTAAAACCTGTTACCAATAGGCCCCCTACCCTGAAGTAATAATTGTTTAATTTTCATTGTTTTGGTTATACCAGCAATTCAATTTGTCTTGGCTCTTTATATATTTTTCCATTTAATAATTCATGTCAGAACATTAAAGGAAATGTGTTTTATAACTCCATTGCTGTGTGTTGCTCTACACATTGAGAGGAGAAATACTACTGTTCCTGAGCTGTCACAATACTTGTCAATCTGTTTTTAATATATATTAATTAGATGGGAATAAATCTAGATTTTGGAACATGGTTTCTGCTTAGAGACCACAAGGCCCCCTGGAAAGGTTTTTTGGGTAGGGTTTGGTTTTTTTTATGGGGGTGGGAGGTTGGTTTTTAGTCAAAATCTTTGCCAGTTTCTAGGAGAGAGAACTCACTGAGTAAACTTTCCAGTCTCTGATTGGCTTACCAATTAAGATGTGTGAAGGGGGAAGAAGGGCCAGGAATGAGGCTAAGCATAATAAATTGGCAACTACTTTTTGCAAGTATGAATACATTGCAGTAATCATACTTCAAAAATAAATTATTTGTATTACTATTGTTGTTGTTACATTATTACTACTACTACATGGAGAAATTTGAACTTTATGCTTGTGGTAAAAATCAAAGAAAGCGAGAGCTGGAAGTGACTTCAGGAGGTCATTGAATGCAGCCCCCTGCTCAGACAGAATCCTTCATGTCTGAACCATCTCATCCAAGCAGTTTCTTAGTGTACTCTTAAAAACATCCAGGGATGGACATTCTACAGTCTCTCAAAGCAAAGAAGGTTTCTACGTAAAAAAGAACTTCATGTTCTGTTTTGAGTTTGAATGTTTAAGGACTCTCAGGAGAATCGGCATTTCCCAAGAATTCAAGGAAGAATGGCAACAGTGTTTAAATAAATACAGAACTTAGCTACTGAAGATATATAAAAATAAATGCTCGGGATATCTGCTGATCCTTTAAAATGTATACCATTTAGGGCAGAAAACCTCATTTAAAAACTGTTTATGATACTGTGACACAATAGGCTTGATTTGACTTTGAATCTGAACTTTAGTTTTAACCTAATCTAGACAAACACAAACACATTGGCTCATCTCTGGCTTATATAGATATGAATGGTACTATAAAATACAAAGAAAAAAAGTGTTTAAGGTACAGTGGCATCATTGTAAAAGCCAGAATCCTTTAAAGAGCAACTGAATTCCCAGGAGGTTCTTCAGGAGAAATAGAAGAACATGCAAGTAAAAACAAATGGTAGATGACACCAACTTAATGTGAGGTAACAAAGGAAGCCCAAAGTCAGAACTAGAAGGAATCATAGGCAGTATAACAACAGAAGCATCCATTATGAAAATGAGCATGGGCATAATTGTAGTCCACTATGGAGATGTATAAAGCCTTAGAAGAGAGGATATAAAGAAAGGACAAGGTGTATTTGCAGTGGAAGAAGAGTAGAAACCCATGAATCAATTGGATTGAGGTATATATGGCTGGAGCAACAGAAGACAACAACAGAAGCATTGGAGGCACTGTAACAAGACATTCTGTCCCTTTAAGAGGGAACAGTCAACCTTGTTGAGAGCGCAGTGAAAGGGCATTTGGATAGGCAGGGAATATTCCATTAGGAGATGGCCAAGCTACTCTGCTAGGGCCAGATCTGAAGGGCTCCCCTCTTAGTGCCTGGGACACATCAGAAAGGTTTGGGGGGCAGGTGGGGGTTCTTTGTTTCCTTGTTGGTTGCTTACAGACTGTTTTATTTAGGAGGACTGACTGCGGAGATCCTTAGGGAGCAAAACCCACCTGCAGAAGCCAACAACCCACTTACATGCAGATGTCACAGTACGCTGTTTTTGCAAAATTGCTTTCCACGTCATTCGGTAATTACAGTCAATTCTGGCACCAGATTGAAACCTTTGGTTGCAAATTATTTCCTAGCGTCGGTGTAGGCAACAACTAGTGCATTCTTGGAAAAAAGGAGAAACCAATTACAAGAAGAAATGATCAGCTAAGTGTTAGGTAGATAAAAAAGCGATTTCAAAATGTATTTGGCAGCTTTGAGCCCCATTTTTGGAAGATGCTGCATCTTAATATAAATGGACTTTTCATAGAAAATCTTTGAACAACATTTTCCATTATACTGCAAAAAGTGCTGCCTTTCATTTGCATTTACTTATAATTTTATTACCAGCAGAAATGTTTTCTACAGACTCCTTTGATTACTTTTTGGCAATAAGACATGAATTCTAAGATGAGTTCATGAGACAGGGAAGGCCTGAATGTTTTTTCTCCTTCTGTCTGTGTTTACCTTAAAATATCAGGAATGTTTAGTCTCATCTTTGCTTGTTTTAAAAAAATAAATAATGATAATAGCATTAATGACGGCAACCATTTCCTCTTTATCTAATTTCACTTGCAGGCTACCACTAAGGCACCCATGCTAGTTCTCCAAATTTCTAGTCTTGCAAAAAAAAAAAAAAAAATTTATAAAAGACTTGAAGTTCTGGTATACAGAAAAGGAAGACACCCTTCCATTTCTCCCCAATCACCTCAGATGCCTACACTTTGAAAATCTTCCTGATATATCAGAAAGAAACAAAAAAGGACAAAATGTGTTTTCCCTGGGGAGCTGATGCTGTGGGGAGGCTGCAGCTGACAGGCAGACTTACCACACAGCAGGGTCCCTGGGGAGCTGCCCCTAAGCGCCCTGTTTTCACCCACTAGCATATCTAGGGAGGATGGAGAGCCAAGCTGGGCTTCCCATGGCAGAAATCCCAGGAGGGGGGCCATTATTCTGCTTCCCCACACCCCGATACATTAGTGGGTATAGAGCTCCTGGCTTCTATGGCTTGGTGGTGTGGGGCTGTGCCTGCATAGCAAAGATTTCCAGGATGAAGGCATTCTGGAGCCCCCTCTGCAACTGGTGGGCAGTGTGCTTGCTCCTCAGGTGTACAGCTGTAGCAGCTTGTGCCCATGCTATTATTACTACTACTACGCATCAGCTGCTGTCAGAGTGCAGAGAGAATAGGGGCAGGTAAAATTTCCCACCCTCCCACCAGCTCATCTGTGCTCAGCAGTGCCAAAGCTGCTCAGGAGCTTCCTACACCTCTACACTAACTTCTTTCTTACCCAGAAACCAATATGCACCCCCCAACACACACACACCCTTCAGTTTCCTTGCTTCGAGATTAAACAATCCCAGTTCTTTGCATCTTTCCTCATAGTCACATTTTTAAGGTCTCCAAACCCTTTTACTGCTTTCCCCTAGACAGTCTTCTGCTGGTCCAGGATTTAGTATTTTGGGCTGGGCTGGGCTGGGCTGGGCTCTGAGGACTGGATGGGCCAATTGAGAAGTCTGGCCTGTGAGGAGGTTTCCTATTGCATTGGCCATACCTAGTTCCAGGTTAGAACAGGCTAGAGGCCTGCTATGGACCATGCCCACCAAAGGCTTCAGGATTTCAGTGGGTCTACTGAGCTTTCTGTTCCCTCCCTCATCATTTAAGTGGTATTTTTGGCATTTAACTGTCAATTAGGAATTCTGTTCCTGGGCAACTACATATATGGGCACCAGCAATGAAGTGGATCTCTGGCTACTCAAAGCTAAGCAGCTAGAGTACTCACCTAGGTAGCCAGAGATCCAGGCCTCCATTGAGAGCTTTGCACCTGGGCCTCTGATTTCTGAGCACAGTGCACTACTCCCTATGCCACAGGTCATATAATACCCATCCCTGCTATTTGATGTGCATTTTGGAGCTGAGCCACTGCCCCTTGTATTTAAGTTATTGGACCAAAATTGGTGGAGGCCAGGTTAGGGGAGGCTTTGTTTCACTGAGAGCAAGAGCAGAAGCTAGAGACCAGGAACGCCTTTCCTTCGAGGCCAGCAGCCACCACCTCCCCGTGGTGCACACCCTCTGCTCTCTCTCCTTGCTGCTCATATCTTCCACAGACCTCTCTCGTGGCTGCCCAAGGGAACAGCTTCAAAGATGAGTGCCAGGGAAGAGCTTGGGTAATGTTTAACTTGTAGTGTGGTGGTTTGAGCACTATGCTTGCAAGGTCAGAAAGAGCCAGATTCAAACCATCCGTAGGCAAGGGGGAACCTATAGTGCAGGGCCGGTGGCTTTCCCAGATGGTCATCTAGAGTAAGAAAGAAAAGGAAGACCCAGGCCCTCTTCTGTCATTCATGAGTCTCAGTCCCTGGAGTCATGCAATTCAGCAGACTACATTTTTGTGCCTTAGATATCATTTAACTTACATAAGGGGCATGTGCAGGTAGCCAGGCTTGCCAAATGCATGGCCAATGTGTAGACAACTGTATATGCATGCAGTAGGTTATGTGCACAAGTTTACAAGGCTAGGGACAGAATCCTTATTTGCTTCTAAGTGTCAAAAATGCCATGTAAGCAACCAAAATTGGCCTCTTAGATAACCATGAATGGAACAGAATGCCACACATGGTTCCCAATAGTCCTTTCAAAGTTCTTGTTAGTTTCTTCATTACTCATCATTCTCACTTGCCCGCCCCAGAATTCATCTCAACACCTTCTTTTCAAAGACGTTCTTCCACCTGCTAATAAAATGTCCAAATCTTACATCCATATAGAAACAATAGCTTCTATAATGGTGTTTATATACCAAAAACAGGTCTCTATAGAAGATATTTTAGCTCCATAAAAACTGAGAAAAAGTGACTGGCATTACCACACTGAACCCATGTTTTAATTTTATTACTCATCAAAATCTTGTTCGTAATCAATATACTAATGCATTTAAACTTCTCAACTGATTAATGCAGTAGCATTGAGGTGTTGCGGTAGCCATGATGATCCAGGAACTGATAGAAGCATGCATTTTGGCGATATTTTTCACTGGTGCAACTTTATGGTTGGGAGAGTGTTAGGCAAGCTTTGGATCAAGAAGTACCCTTCCTTGGGCCTGGCTTTTCCCAGACTCCTCTTCACAAACCTGAGGAAGGGCATGAAAGCTTGTGTCACATTTCTCCCTAACTATACAGTTAGTCTAGTTAAAACAAAACAAAACCAAACCCAAAACAAAACAAAAAAACCCAAACCAAATACACCCCCCCGAAAAAAAAATCCTTAAAACAAACAAAAACAAACCAATAAAACTTACTGGTATTTATATCATCAACTGCTAGATGAGATAATCCAAGATCTTCTTGTTAGATTACAACCATATGCTTTATCTTAATTGACTATAAATTTAGTTTACTGCTTCCTCCAGTCTCCATACATCCTTTCTACTCTTTCTTTTCCCTCTTCCACCACCAGCATCTCCAAAAAGTCAGTGTATCCCATAAGTGGACTCCACCCAGAGAATTTTGTATTGATTGCACCATTTTTCCATGGTAACCAGGGACGAAGCACCTCTCTGCCTCAATCAAGTATTGAGGTCAAATGGGGTAAAGATTTCACACCAAACTTGTACTCTACTTTTGGAACTGAAAACACATAGTTGTGCTATCCAGTTAATCATATCAGGGATTTAACTTTCACTGTAGTCAAAAAGCCATCTCAAAGCACCATCAGATATTTTCTAAAAATCGATTAAAAAAATAAAGATTGAGATGAACACATGCATAGTCCATCTTTTCCTAAGTGGTTGATGAACTGGAAGCTTGATCCACAATGTACCTCTTTTCAGGTCTCTCATTCATGCAGACCCTCTCACTATCTTCTATGTATAAGGCCAAAGATTATAACAAACTTCAGAAATACGATTTGGGAGGCCAGAGAGTATGGAGACACCATAAGCATTCTTACAATTTATTTTACCCCCTCTCCCCATTTTTCAAAATGAGACATATGAATCCCTTTCCATTCCTTTGGATTTTTTTTTCCAACCTCAAAACCAACAAAATCAGTTCATGAAGTCTTTGCATTAGTTTATCCCTCCTGTTTCTAACAACTCACTGGGTATATTACCAACTCAGTATCCCATGCTTCACTCTTCTTGAGCATTCTAAGTAGCTATTGAATCTCTTCATTTTTTTTTCTTCTACAATTGGCTCAGTTTTTTTGGAAAATGGCTTCTTTTGTTGACCTTAAAGAACTCATTAAATATGTTCTACTCTTCATTAATTTCATTTGTAAATTAATTATTTTCATGTTTACCTTTACCTGGCTCACTCACAATTAATGTCCTTTCCTTTAAACCAAACCAACCCAAAATTATCTTAGTGGCCCCTTGCATAATCCTTCAATTTTACCATATTCTGCATGAGAATTATTCCAATTTTTAAGGCAAGCGATGCCTACTTTACATGGGCCCTCAATTATTTTCTCTTTAGCTACATAAGATAACATTTCTTTAATCTTTTCTGTGGCTCCCTTTACTATAGATCTGAAGATCTCCCACTCAGCATTAACATTTCCTGCAGTATTTACATAGGGCCAGGTTCTATCTTACCTACTTAGGCGCCTGAGTGTACTTGAGTGCCTAAAGGGGTACAGGTTGTAGACATGTTAGTCTAAGGACATCGGCAGACAAGGTTCTTTGGGTAAATCTGATATCTTTCATTAAACCAACTCAAATAGTTGGAAAAGAAAAAACCCTATTCTTTGCAAGCTTTTGGGTATAAATACCCTTAGGCTGAGGAAGCATCTGCAGCTGGTGTGTGCTCTTCCTGGATGGAATGAATAGTAAAGAAGCCAGAGGCTGGCAGCCAACTATTTGAGTTGGTCTAATAAAAGATATCAGATTTACCCAAAGAACCTTGAATGCCTTGGGTACCTAAATTCATTTCTTTTCCACACTGCTAGAGTCACTGGGAAGCAGTTAATGAAAGAAATAGATGGGTCCTTGCTGTTTTAGCAACTCAAACTATGGGGTATGGTGACAGTGTAAGACTTTTGAAGGTATAAGACTGCTAAGGCCTTTGAATATTCCTCACACCAGGAATTTTACAGCTCATGCTAAGCAAATGAACTATGAATTACTTACCATCTTACAAACTTTGTACCAATGCAGTTACCATGCATGGGGTCCTGTCTCTTTTCCACAGTGTCACACTGACATTTTCTAACCACCCTACCCAAGGCTAAAGACTTCATGATAAGCTTCTCATCTTAGATTGCATCAATATATACCAGCTATGTGCCTGTACACAGAATCATAGACAGTTAGGGTTGGACAGGACCTCAGGAGGTCATCTGGTCCAACCCCCTGCTCAAAGCAGGACCAGCTCCAGCTAGATCATCCTGCCAAAACTTTGTCTAGCCACGCCATAAAAACCGCTAAGCATGGAGATTCCACAGCCTCTCTGGGTAACCTGTTTCAGTGCTTCACTACCCTTCTGGTAAGAAAGTTCTTTCTAATATCTAACCTAATCTTCCCTTGCTATAACTTGAGACCATAGCTCTTTGTTCTGTCATCTGCTACCACTGAGAACAGTCTGGCTTCATCCTCTCTATAACCACCCTTCTGGAGACAGAGGCCATTAGTCATGTTAGTATGAAGAAAGGAAAAAGATAGGCAGCTTCTGGACACCCTAGTGCTAAGGACCAGGTAGTACGCATCCTTGCCTAATGGTTAGACCACTGAGGGGAGGCAGAGGCCAGGGTTCAGGAGCCAAATTACCAGGTCCAAAGGAAAATCCAGGGACAGAGTCCAAAGCACAGGCCAGGTTCACAGTCTGGGAATCAGATACCAAGTCATCAAGTCTCAGGGGTAATCCACAGGTCAAAGTCTAAGATCAGAAACAAGCAGGGGCAAGAAACAGATCCAAAGAGAGATCCAAGGCCAGAGTCCAAGAACAGAATCAAACCAGAGTCAGGAACCAGGAGGCTTACTACAGCAGATTGGGGTCAGAACTGTTGGCTGGTCAAGGAAGCTACTGCCACATCTGAGGCTAAAAATGGATAGGCAGACCAACCAGAAGCCAATCAGGAAGGTAGCCCGTTAATTGGCTGGGGCAGAGCTCATCAGCCAGAGACCCAAGGTAGGTATGACTGATTAGGCAATTAACCCAGGCGGGTTTGCCTGATAAGGGTCTTTGACATTCAAGCCCCCTCTACACATTGCAGGTATCTTACAATTAACTGGTTCATTATGCAATTACCTTGAGACTAGCTACACATGAAAAGTAGCTATTGTGTGATAAAAAGCTCCAACCAGCTATAAAATTAGACCTTGAAAGTATGTACTAACTTTATAGCTGGTTGCTATTAGGGTTTAATTTGCATTTGTAGCAGGGTCTGTCCTGCAGCTGGGAGCCCCTGGACCCACACAGGGCTCTGGATATGCCACATATCCAGCCAAGGCCAAGATTCCCATCAGGTGCTGGGATTCCCCATCCCAGCTGCACGTGGCCCTCATGGCTGGGAGCCCCCTCAGCGAAGGGGAATCAGGATCCCTCTACTCTGGCAATAAGGCAAGATTGGATCTTATGTGCGATCCCACAATTGTGCCTCCTGTCATGCACATGTGGCATGGTATAGGGCATGGCTGTGTGGGTCACGCATTAGATCCAATCATGCCATTACCTGGATGGGCACAGGTAGAGGGGGGCCTCACACTAATTGGCTAAGATAGAGATAAGCTTTTGCAGGCAACAACCTACTTCAGATGCTAGGCAAGGAGTGGCAGAAAGATGATTTTTTTTTTAAACAGAGGGAAAGGTAAAAAGGGATGCGAGTCTGTTAAAGAGGTAATCAGAGGGATTGATTAGATTAAGTAAGAGAAATTGGGCAGTTTACACTGGTGTCCCCCTGGGTGTAAACAACAACAAAAGTAGATGGATTAAGGGATTTTCAGGACTCGGAGGAATAGAATTGCATTTAGGTGCCAAAGTCCACTTAGATGCCAAATTTTAGAATACAAATCTGGCCCTTAATCTCTTAAACTCTCAAACTTTTTTGTTAACCAGTACTTGTCATTTCCATCCATCTTTTTGCATTTCTAAAAGATTCTGCATTGTACACGTGTAGCAAGTTCGAGGTCCAGGGTCAGCTGTGACTCTCCCTGGTGACCACGCAACCCTTGCCCTACTCCAGCTCTAGGGTACCCTCCCTCTCACTCACCTGTCATGCCTTGATATATTTAATGGATCAGAAGGAAGGTTGCCTAAAGAGTTAGAGTGAGCCACTGTTTCCATGGCAGTCAGCAAGTCCATCCCAGAGTCACACTAAATGGTCCCTGTCAGCCTGTTCATGTCTCCCAGAGCATCTGTATCCTTAATGGCTATCACAGCTTCTAGCCCCCCTTACAGCCACGCCCATGCCTCACAGGTGTTACTGTACAATCACTCCCATGTCAAGGCCTTAGCCTTCTCCCCTTTTTTCTTGCTGGGCCTTCTAGTCTGGACCCACTGAAGGACCTGGCTTCTAGGCTCTAGCTCTCATCTCAATTGCTTTAGTCCTGAGCCCCTTGGTCCTGTCTCTGCCCTGCTCTGGGTGCTGAGCCTGCCTAAGCTCTGTCCTGGCCCCTGACCCCATCTTTTCCAGGCCTCCTGGCCCTGTCTGCCTGGAGTCACACTTGGCTACAATCCTTCCATAGGCACTCACCCTATAAGGCTCAATCCTGGTCTTGGTCTCAAGCCTCTAGCAGGGCTTGAGACATTCATGCACCCTCAGGCAATATTGGGACCTCTGTACCACACCTACTAGTCCCAGTCCCAAACCACTGGTGCAAACTATAACAAAGGAGTAAGCACACTGGCTATAACATAAACTGGTGCAAACATAAATATTTATTTGCTGCCCTGTACCAAGTCTTTCCCCTACCCTGGGTTGTATTTAGGTTGCCAACCCTCCAGGATTGCCCTGGAGTCTCCAGGAATTAGGGATACATCTCCAGAAGACTACTGAGAGTTGCTCAGGAAGGAAATGATAAGCGTTCATTAAAATAAATATTAAATGTTGAATCCAATTGATACAGTGGTCCAGTGGGTTTTTAAAATGTAGTAGTAATGTGCATTTGCCTTCCTGATGTAAAGTCTACACACCATAATCTGTAACTGATATACACAGGCACACAAGCATGTTCAGGTTGTGTGTCACAAGCACTTTGGCATTTTGGAAACCTTCCGGAATAGATTCAGAGTTGGCAACTCCACTTATATTCCTCTGCAAAGCATCGTCCTCTTATAGATAGTACCCAGGACAGCTCAGAAGTGAGCCAGACATCTTCCTCCAGCCTTCCAGACCAGGAGCTCTTCACTCTGTAGCTTGGTAGGCCAGACTGCCTGACCTAGCACATGCCCTAGGCTTATATGCTGTGCAGGCCCTGCTGTGAGGAACTGAAAGATACTCACCTGGGATGCGTCCCTGGCCAGGAACACAGACCCCACCAGAACAGGACCTCCACGCTGTGGCAGGAGCTCCTGGTCCATCCCAGCCCAGTTTTACCACCTCGGCAGGTGAGGCAGATTGGTGCAAATCCTCAGCCAGGGCAATATCCAGGGGCCAGAGGCAGAGCCAGGGGAAAGAAGGAGGAGGCGAGGACAATGGAAGACAGACAGAATGGAGTCTGGGAGCACGGGATGCCAGGCAAACAGCCCAAGAGCAGGGTAAGCGCCCGATTGGGCTACGAAGGTACTGTGGAACCCTTGCTACGAGGGTGAAGAAGAGGGGAAAGTGAAAAAGAAGAGAATAAGAACGGGAGAGACCAGAGGGGAGATAAAGAGGGCAGATGCTCCCGAGCCATCAGCTCCATTTTTTTTTTCTCTCTGCCTGTCTGGGAACTCTGATTAATTGCTGTGGACCACCAATTGAGCCAGATGCGGCTGCAACAAAAAGAGAAGTTGGATAGGGAAAATGAGAGCCTTCTAGATGGAGGGAATGAAACTTTGCTTCCCTAAGGGTACTGCAGCTTGGGACCTGAGGGGACAGGAAGCCAAGGCTGGCTACAGGAAGAGGACAGGGAAGGCAACCCCCTTCCACAGCCTACTGCCTTGTTTTCGTTGAGAATTTCTTTTGCTTGTTAAACGGCTCCGCGCCACCAATTAAGCTGGGCATGGACACAATCAACCCAGAAAAAAAAAAAAGTGATCTCCCCAGCCTGCTGGGAAGCGCAGGGAAAAACCCGCACTGGGAGAAGCCTCAAACGAACCCAATGGATGACCGGGACCCAATTATCTGAAACGTAAATCCAATAGCTGTCCTAACAATAAAAAAATATTAAGAGAGAAAGTAAGGAATCACTTCAGACTAATCATTTAGCCATCTCCTTTGTCCATGGCTTCGGGAACCGGGGCGGGAACCTGGTGGTTGGTCATGGTAGAGGTGGGTAGTCACCACCTCCCTTTCATTAACATCTCCAAGAGATAAAGGACAAATCTTTTTTACATCAAAGTTGTGGCAGGATGGAAGGGAGAGAGCATAGGAGCCCCACCTAGACTGACCAAAGGTTGCAAGCGCCCCTTAGGGGGCCAGTGGATGTCAGCTGGATGTAAGGGCACGCACTCATATCCAGTGGCTACCCAACACCTGCCCCTTCTGTTCAGGTCATGCTGCAGTCCCTTAGCAGTTTCTCATTAGGGCCTGAAGGCTGGTTTCCATGGCAGTTTGTGATTGCTGCTCTGGCACACTTTGCTGCCCAAACTAGTCTCTACCCTATTGCCTGGCAGCTAGTTCTGTAATAGGTAATCATTGCCTCTTGCCCCAAGCTGCCTCTTCCCCTGCTGCCAGCTCCTGTAAGCAGAGGTCTCCTGACTATCTGCAGGTGTGTCCTTTTTCTCTAATGGGCAGCTCCCTGCCTAGGCAGCAGCGCTTCTTTATGCCTTCCCTCTAGTAGCTGGTTTGAGGTCAGCTGTCTGAGCAATATCATCAGCTGCAGTTGTGTAAAGTAACAGGGAGCCCCAGACTCTCTGTTACAAGATGCAACTCATAGTTTGTTTGGTTCATTGTGCTTACAAAATAGTGGTCTGAGCTACAATTCGCCCTCACTAAACCTATAATATTGAAGATGTTACTTTAGTATCTTAAATCTATACATCTGATTAAAAGTAATTCCTCTGGACAACCACCTAAGCTTGTAAATACCCCTTTGAGAAAACATGGTGCTAGTTATAACCACGTTTATAATTGTAACAGAACCAGTTACTCCCTTTCCATTGTCATTAGTTATATCACATATTCTTCCATTTTATATAACTGGCTTCCACCCAACCTCCTTCACTTCACTGGGACTAAAGTCACCTGTAATACCTCCTTCCCCACAATTTCAAATTCTTCCTTCAGGGAATAAATGTATTAGTTCTTCTTGCTGAAATGGTTGTAAGGAATATTTTAAACATCAGCAAAACCCCTTTTCCCCCTTTTCAAAAACATCTGAACTATTTTTGGTAAAACGTCCCCAAAAAACATAGCCTTAGGCAGACAGCTATATGGAAAACATCAGCATAAATGGTTCACATTTGCAAAGTTATAAGTAGCTGAAAACAGGTTATTTCAATGGAAAGAGTTGGTCAAACTTAACAACAGACATTGCTACCTGCACCATCTCTAACATATTTAAAGGACATATGGGCACTGTCTGTCATGGTGCTCCATCTTGTAAATTTGCTGAATCCAACACTGTAAATCTATGTCTACTGGCATGAAACATTTATTTTCTTTTCTTTATTATTGAAACAAGCACACAGTTCTGTTACATCTGATTTTACAGTAATTCTATCCTGCATACTATAGATGTATGTTTTACTTTCTGTCTTACTTTATTTTTATAACACCAACATAGTTCAAAGGATTAACTCAACTTTCTTGCAATTTTTTTCAACAATTCTTCCTAAAATTATTTTTAGATTTCTTAATATGCATTTAATGAAAAAATAAGAAATTCTGTACATGTTTTAAGTAAAAGTTACAGATATATCTTTACATTCAGCTTTCATTTGTATGCATCATATGAAAGAGTATTAATTACATGATTACAGAATATTTTACAAACAATTAATTTTTTTAGAAACTTAAATCCGCATGGGATACATCTTCCATTACTGGGTCTATGCTCTCCATGAAAATAACTTATACAGCAATTTATACTCAAACTGCTCAATGAATCATACATTATACACAGTAAAGTATTCACCTAGAATGAGGCAGGATGTGTGCAGAACCCTGGTATATTTACTGTTCATATGTGATATTGTGTAAGTGATCACATAATTAAGCACTGTATCAGGGTAAGCATGCTAAAGGGAATAGTCCTTGCTTATTACAGAGATTGAAAGGTAGACCTTTGAGGATAAATTTTAATATAATGATCATCAAACTTTTTTTCTATCCAGGACCCAAGAAACAGCTTGGATGATATTCTAATTCCAAAGAATTCAAAACCAATGTTCCCACTGACTTCAGTGGAGCCAGGGTTTCATCTTTGCAATTTTTATCTTTACCCGAGTCCTCAAATTGTATGTGACCAAAAGGATTCTGAAGTTGGACATTATGGCAAGAAACTATAACTCATTTTTGTTGGAGGCATCCTGAATGCTTTTTTTTTCTCCTTACATTCCATGCAATAGCACTGCATTCATATGGCTCAACTCCAAGAGAAGGTATTAGAACACTCTGGAGTTGGAGAGGCAAGAACTAAGGTTCAATGCAGC
>NW_005842130.1:181783-186341 GCF_000455745.1 Alligator sinensis | reverse complement strand
GAGTTGAGATGAGACATTTCATATAGAAAGAGTGAAACATTTGGAAAGGAAAGAAGAGAAGATAAGATGTACAGGTACTTCTCACTTAACGTTGTCCCGGTTGACATGATTTCATCATAACATCGTTGATCTATTAGAGAACATACTCATTTAAAGTTGTGCAATGTTCGGTTATAAAGTTGTTTGGCCACTGCTGGCTAGTAGGTAACTACTATGATGTAATTGGATTAGCTTAATATCACTTTGCTTAAAGTCACATTTTTCAAGGACATAACTGCGATGTTAAGCAAAGAGTAGCTGTACTGAGATGGTTTGGAACATTCATCAGTAGAAATGAGAGCAGTATATTGCTTTCCTACTCATGCCATGCCTTTGAAGACCTGTTCTTGTCAAATAGAATTTCTGCCTGGACCACTGTTGTACTCAGAAGAAGTTAAAACAATCATCATTATAAGAAAAGATGCCCCCCACTTCCCTCACCCTTGAACTAAAATGAACTAACTCCTTTTCTCAGATTTAGAAAAAAAATTCCTTTCTGGCAGATAACTGGCCTGGACAAATTTAGCCTGAAAGATGAAAGTTTCATAAGCTTCCTAAGTGGCTGAAAACAGGAGATTATAATGAAATATAATGAAAACACACAGGCAACCTTTGCTATAGCAGTCATTAGAACCATAGTTATAATAATTTTGGTCTTTTCCCTTTTGCAGTTCTTTTCCCGAAGTATACATAAAAGCCCATAATTTCTTGGCCTAAGAATCATAGTTCCATGTGTGCAACTACCCTAAAAATAATAATGAGGTAGTGCAGAGAATATTATAACTGCACAACAGTCATGACAATAACAGTCAAGTTATTTGCATATCATTTACAATATCAAGCCATAAAATAAGAATATTAGTACAGCTTCCTCCTAGTTACCACTGCTTCCAGTGCAGTTTACTATGTGATTATCTCCAACTAATGTTCATGGTTTCCTAGTAACAACGTAAATAACGTGTGTCCAATCTGTGCACATCAGCTAAATACAGGATTTACAGTATCAGTGTAAAACAAGTGATTGCAGTTATTTGGTTCTTAAACTATAACGCTAATTTACTAAATGTTTCCTTATGGTTAAGAGACCTAATTTTCTGTTTGATGTACTGCAGAACACACTAACCATACTTGTATATATTCTGAATGCTTGAGTGTTTTAAAAATCTAATTTATTTTATTCTGATTGAACATAATTATTTTAGACATATATTATGTACATTATGCCATGTTCTGTTAATGCACTGCTAGTATCATTTTAGGCCCTCTGCCTTATCTATGGTCCTAAAATAACAGTTTAGTGCATCCAATCCAGGCAAAAGTCTTGGGCTAGGGTGTACTAGGTATTGACCAGGAAATGGTAAACACTTTAATTCTATTTTTAATATTATGATTTATGATGCTTCCTAATATAAAACTGTTTTGCTTCTTTACTAATCATGTATGTCTCTTATTTCTATGTTAATTTTATTTTTCATTCTACAGGAACCCAAAGCATTTTCCATGCACTGCCGAATCATTTCAGGAGTTATTGTGATGAAGCACACATGATGCATAAGAGAAGAAAATCAAACCCTACACTCCATGCAACAGTATAAGGCAAAAAACAAAGAGGAGACATATATTCATTTTGAAATGCCGTGGAAATGCATGTGTGTATTACCTATTTATTATTTGCATTATGTCAACATTAACAGGGCTTGATATGGTAATTTGGGTCAGGGCCACATGGATGTACAATCATACACAAAGATTTGGCCCCTACTGCAAAAAGCTTTCAATCTAATTTAAGCTATAATGTCAGAATTCGATGTGACAAATGGTTTGAGGGAAGAATATATCAACACAGTTACCCTTATCAACTAGATCTGTAATCTTGTCAAAAAATATCAAGGTAATTTGACAAGATCTATTTATCAACAAACCCTGTTGACTGGTATTCTTCTATTTTTCAACTTTATTGACTATTCCACTATATATTTCTGGAGTAGAGGTCAGATTACTGGCCCATATAAATTCAGGTCATATTAATTACCTTTTAAAAATGCTGGTATGATGCATGTTTTCAATCCCATAGAAAACCTCGTTACTTTTCATAATCATAAGAAATATATAAATGTCTGGAATTTCAAGGTAAGATTTGGAACAAAATTCTATCAAAGCATAGCAAAAATTATATCTAGGGTTATGATAAGAGAGTTGCCACCACCTGAGGCAACAATGGAAGGCATATATAAACCTCTACCATAAATACACCATGATTAGAGATCAATTTGGTTTCAATCCATGTCTAATTTTAAGGAAACTTTTGAAATTGACATATTTCCAAAGAATACAAGTATATATATCATATATGAACTACACATACATATACACCCCCATGTGTGTGTGTGTGTGTGTGTGTGTGTGTGTGTGTGTGTGTGTATATATATATATATATGTATGTATATACAATACAAAAAATATTTAAACAAACATTATTATGGCTGTAAACTTAGGGAGTCAAAAGTTAGTGATGCAAAAATTCAGTTTACCTGTGAGGCGTGTCCAGATAAGTGTGCACATGTGGTCTGCAGTGCCATTCATGCATGCATTCATTGCATTGCCAGTTTGCAGTACAGTGGCATTTTTTTACACTCGGATCTCCTGGTGCCAAAAAACCCCACACCAGAAAAAAAGCAGAGTTGCACATGTGGTAGCAACATGCACTGCCCGAAGATAGAGCTTAGCTGGCCAGTCACACTCCGGGAGCTGGCCAGGTTCCACAAACCCAGATCACCACTGCTCCAGCCCTGGGAGGCCCCCAGGACCCCAGATAAGGCTCCTGGAGCTGGCCCCAGCCTCCCCTAACCCACTTGATGCAATTTGCTGCACACCAAAGTGTGTGTGCAGGGGCATTCCCTAGAGAGAAGTAGCAGCAGCACAAATATGTGCCACAGGTATTTGTCCCTGGGGAACGCATGTTCCCGCTTGTGGAGATGCACCCATGGGGTGCAGCTCAAATAGAAGCGGTGCAAATTGGAGCCAGGGCTGTTTGCCTCAGTGCACGTGCTTGGACGTGCACTTTGTTGAGGAGCAAATTGTGCCCCTTGGGGCAAAATAACCCTGCCTGACTCCTCCCGGATCTGCAGCCAGGGGGAGCTAGAGCTAGAGCCCAGGGCCAGCACCTGTGCTGTCCCCAGCAGTACAAAAAGCTGCCCTGGCAAATAGCTCAGGGCTACACGCTCTCAGGAGCTTCTCAGGGAGAAGCCTCTGGAAAGAAGTTGGCCATGCCCCTTCCTGTCCCAGGCTGCTGCTTCTGTGGCTGGTTGCTACAAGCTTGGTCTCAGGAGCTTCTGGGGAGAAGATGGCTAGGTCCTTTCCTGCCTCTGGCTACTATTAGCTGCTGGCTTAGTCTCAGAGCTTTTGGAGTAAGTTGGACCCCTTTCTGCCTTGGGTGGCTGCTGCTGCTGTTTGCTGCCCCCTGGGAGGGGGTCCTCTGCTGCATGCTGCTGCCCCCTTAGGGAGGAGTCCACCACACTGCACCACACCCTAGCACCACACCCCAGCTTCTGCACTCCTGTTCCGGCCTGCTGCCCAGCCTGGCACCATGCCGTGGTCGGGGGACAGCCTGGGGAGGGAGCCTGTGCTGCCTGTGGGCCCCTGCCCTACCATCGCTGCTGGAGCCTAAAGGAACCTTGCCTGCCCCAGCTGCCTTGGCAGGCCACCCCCACCTTCACCTCCACTTTCACCAGAAGCACATCCTGAGTGACTGAACTGGAAGGCTCCTACCATCGCTGCTGCTGCTGCTGCTGCCCCCTCTCAGGAGAGAGGGAGATTCCCTGCTGCACCACCTGACACCACACCTGCACTGGATCACTTCCTAATTGACTGAGTGCTTCTACCTTCCCCCACAGCTATGTCACTGCATCTGATCCTGATTTGTCTTCCTTCCTGCTGCTGAGTGACCGGCTGGAGGCCTGAGGGGCGTCTGGACAGATCTTCCACAAACAGCCCCTCCAATGCTCCAGCCATCTTTTACAACTGCCTCAACAGCCTTCCAAGTATGTTTTATGCCCTTGTGTGGTAATTCCTGTGGTCCACTCCCCCTGACCTGGTGTTGGTTGTGTGGCTGAGTAAGCCAGCTCGAGTTTCTCCCCAGCCCTTGTATGTATGGGTTTTTTTCCCCTCCCCACCCCCCACACACACACTCAAAACATAGGCCTCCTAGATTTTTGGTTGTTTTAATTCTCTATGAGGCTGTGGCTCAGTGAGCTTCAGCCCCCTTTCTCCCTCTCCCCCTTTTGCCCCACAGCCCCAGCTTACTCCTACTAGATTCACCAGCCCCACGGGATATTTTGTTTTTCTTTATCATCTTCCCTGCCCTCATGTAAAACAATGGCAGGGCAGGAACCTTCTGTGGGTGCGGGGGCAGATGCCCCCCCAGAGCTTCCTGCAGCCTCTACTATGGGGGTGGATTCCAGCTAAGCCCTCAAGGGGATGCATGCCCCTTCAGCCTCTACCCCAGAGGCAGAGTCCAACC
>NW_005842130.1:175548-181636 GCF_000455745.1 Alligator sinensis | reverse complement strand
CGGGGAGCAGGAGCAAGGGCAGTAGGAAGGGCTCTTCTTCAGCCTCCTCCACAGCTGGGGGTGGGAAGAGCAAAGAATCTGCCCCAAAGCCTAGACCACCAGCGCCTGATGGGACCAGGTGCACTACACCAGCCAGCACACCCACTCAGCCTGTCCCTGTCCCTAGCTCAGGCCCCACCAACATGGCCTGCTGGGGTGGGGGGAACGCATCTATGCACAGCCAGCTGCAAGGAGACCCAAAGCTGGGGGCCCTGGACCCTCCATTGCCAGCTCTTCCAGCTCAGACAGCAAGGCCCCCTTTCTAGCACTCACCTGCAGGCATGGGGTGAAGTGCCAACTGCCCAAGTGGGATAACCTGCACTTTGAGACCTGGGTGCAGGCCCTGACTCAGGTAGTGCCCCCTCCCCCCCCCCAAGACTATGGCGGCCTCCCACTTTCATGGCAAGGGGTTCTTTTTCCTTGCCTTGGAGGCCGCCACACAAAAGGAGGTGGAGAGGGGGCTCACAGTGGAGGGCAAGTACATCCCCCTCAAGCCTCTAGAAGAGCTGGGGACCAGGGTGGTCCTCAGCTCCATCCCTCCCTATATCCCCATTTGGGCCCAGCTCTCCCAGTTTCAAACCCTGGGGAGAGTTGTCTCCCTGGTGGTGGCCCTCTCACTGGGTGCTGAGACCCTGGCCACCGCCACGTGCACTCTTTCTGTTACCAGGTCATGACACAGCTGGCGGCGGAAGCACGGCTGGAGGCTGAGGGGGGGCTGGGAATTCCTTATCAGGGGACCCTGGTAAACTCTTTCTGTTACCAGGTCATGACACAGCTGGCGGCGGAAGCACGGCTGGAGGCTGAGGGGTGCCTGGTAATTCCTTATCAGGGGACCCTGGTAAGGATTTTCTATACACTGGGGGACCTGTCTAGCAGTGCTTCCAGTGCCATGCCCCAGGGCACTCACATAATGAGTGCCCCATGGACCAGGCAGGGAGGGCATCTTTGGGTCCCTCTGGAAAAAAGGGTGCCCCTACCACTGGTGCCCCACCCCTCTCAGGCCCCCCAGCACCCCAGCCGCACCTACAAGCCCACTCATGAGCTCAAGGGACCCTGCCCCCCAACCAAGTCTAGGGGAGTCCCAGGGAGGGCCCCAGCAACCAGGGGAAGAGAGGGAGCAGGGCCCCCCTGCCCCTAGTCATACCGTTTTATGGCTGCCCCACTTCCCCAACCCTCACCCTCTCTTGCTGGAGCCTGTCCACCTGAGGACCACCCTATGGCTGAGTGGGTGCAGGTCCCCTCCGGGCGTAAAAGGAAAAGAAAGACCCAGGCACAGCTGGAGCCCTCTGACATGGAGGACTCCTCTCCCCCTCCCAGGACCACCACTTGGGGGGGAAGGGGCAGCCCAGACTCCAGGGGCCTCCCCAGCTGTGCCTGACACCCCATCCCCAGGAAAGATCAAATGGTGGATCCCCACGGAGGAGGTTTCAGGGATGCTAGATAGTCCTGAACAGGAGCCCAAGGGGGAAGCCCTTCATTCTGCTGACCAAGGCCAACCCCCTGAAACCACAGGCACTGAGGCTGAGGCCTGCCCAAAGGAAAGCCTGGCAGCAGAGCCTCCTCCCTCTTATCTAGGGGATACAGAGGCCCTGGGGCTCACCCCAGTGAGTTCGGAGGGAGGAGTTCCCCTTTTCCAGGACCCCAAGGCAAATGCCAGAGCCACCCTGGTGCCTGGTGGGTCTCTTCCCTCCACCTCGCCGGAAAACCTCACCTGCAGCCTGCCCCATAGTCCCACACCAGAGGGGGTCACGGTAGGGTCCCCTAATCAAGGGGCTGATCTCAGTGGGGACCCTGAACAGACCCCCCAGGGCTCTAGCTCTACCCCACTATTTTGTGAAGGATCCCCACCCCCATCCTTACCCCCACCCCTGTCCCAGGGGGCTCAGAGTTCTCCTAATTCCAACCAGAGTCTGGGGTCTTAGCAGACCTGGGGGTTCAGATGGTGTCGGAAGATCCCTCTGAGCTACAGGACCAGGAAGAGGATGCCCAAGAACCAGCAGGCACCATGGAACCTGCAGACCTCTCGGTCCTAGCGGACCCCTGGGATGAGCTACTTGCATTTCTTAACCATGACTACACCCACCAGTCTGCCAGCAAGGTACAGCTAGCCTTGGACTGCTGGGGAGATTTTGACAGCGACCTCACCACTGCGAGGGCACTGGCAGGGGAAAGCAAGGGGCCCAAAAGCTGCAATGCCCGGATCAATTGGCAGGTCCGCAGTTTCATAGATGCCCTCTATGCATATGGGAGGGCGCCACATGAACCAGCAGCCCCACAATGGGCGTTGAGCTGCATGAGGCCCCTGATTACCCCCCCCCCCCCCCCCAGCCATGAGATTGTTCAAGATCATGACCCTCAATGTCCACAGCTGCAGGAAGGGTCTCCAGAGGTGCTAGGTGCTCTCCTTCCTTCAGGAGTGGGGGTACCCTATGGTATTCTTGCAGAAGACCCTGATGACTCCAGCCAACGAACCAAATGGGCAGCTGGAGTTGGGAGTCAGGGTCTTTTTTAGTCACCTCTCAGCCACCTCATCTGGGATGGCCACCCTGTTCTCCCCAGGCCTGCAGCTGAAGGTTCTCTAGGATGTTGAGGTGGTGCTGGGCCACCTGCTGCACCTCTGGGTCCAGGTTTGGGGGCTGGTCCTGAACCTTCTGAACATGTATGCCCCTGCGAAGAACCCAGAGTTGGTGGATTTCTTCCACCAGGCAGCCACGTACATCGGCACCTTCAACCCTCGTAAGTGCCTGGTCCTCAGCGGGGACTTTAACATCACCCTAGATGTGCAAGACCAGTCAGGCAAGGAGTGGAACTAGGCCACTGTGGGTGTCCTCAGGGAGATCCTGATGGAATGCTCCTTGGTGGACATCTGGCGTGCCTGTCACCCCACTGAACCTCCTGCCTTCATTTATGTGAGTATGGGGGAGGAGCAGGCATGCCACTCCCGGTTAGACCAGGTTTATATCTCTTTGCTGCACTTTGACCAGACCCACTCCTCTGGCTTCTGGCCGACCCCTTTCAGTGATCAACACCTTGTCTGGGCCCAGGCCACACTGGGGCCTGGGTGTCTGGGGTCTGCCTACTGGAATTTCAATGCCAGCCTGCTGGAGGATGTGGGTTTCAGGGAGGCTTCCCAGGAGTTCTGGCTGGGCTGGCAAGAGCAATGGGCAGCTTTCCCCTTGGCTCGGAGATGGTGGGATGTGGGGAAGGTGCACATCCAGCTTTTTTGCTGCTGCTACACTCAGGAGGCACACCTGGAAGAGGGAGTTGGTCTGGGAGCAGCTCGTGTGGGAAGTGCTAGAGTTGGAGAGGTGCTTGGCCACTGACCCAACCAACCTGTCCCTCTATGGAGCGTGTCAGGGGAGGCGGGAAGAGCTTCATGCTCTGGATGACCACCATGCCCACTGTGCATTTGTCCACTCACTCATCCAGCTCCTTTGGAAGATGGAACATAGCTCCTGCTTCTTCTTTGCCCTGGAGAGGAGGCAGGGAGCCAAGAAGTACATCACCTGCTTTCTGGTGGGTGTGTGTCCCCCTCACGGATCCAGGTGAGATGTGCCAGCGCCTTCTATGAAGGCGCTTCTCCCTGGCCTTCTATGAAGAGCTCTTCTCCCTGGATCCAACTGATGCTGAGGCCTGTTATATCTTGTGAGAGGGACTCCTGCAGGCCAGTGTGGGTGACCAGGACCAGCTGGAAGCTCCTCTCACTCTGGCTGAGTTTTTGGCCAGCCTCCACCTGATGCCTGGCAACAAGGCTCTGGGTATCGACGGGCTGACCTCAGAGTTCTACTAGGCTTTCTGGGATGTCCTCAGCCTGGACCTTGCTGCAGTCTGGGCTGAATCCAAGGGAAGTGGGGCGCTCTCCCTGTCATGCCAAAGGGCTGTGCTGACACTCCTGTTGAAGAAGGGAGATCCCTGCGACCTAAGGAATTGGTGTCCCATTTCCCTCCTCTGCATGGATTACAAGGTGGTAGCAAAGGCCATCTTGCTGCACCTGCGATCCATGCTGTTAGATGTGATGCATCCTGACCAGATGTTCCTGGTGCCCAGACATTCCATCTTCAACAACCTGTACCTGGTTTGGGACATCCTGGAGCTAGGGCACTGGGAGGGCCTGTCTTTTGCCCTCCTATCCCTGGACCAGGAGAAGGCATTTGACAGGGTGGATCATGGGTACCTTACAGACATACTGCAGGCCTTTGGCTTTGGGCCTCACTTCGTGCGGGCTCTCCAGGTGCTGTACACCTCTGCAGAATGTTTGGTCAAGCTCAACTGGACCCTGATGGAGCCCATCTGTTCAGGAGAGGGGTGCGTCAAGGCTCCCCGCTGTCAGGCCAGCTTTACGCCTTGGCTCTGGAGCCCTTCTTTGTTCTCCTGCAGAAGTGGGTGGTGGGGCTGATGCTCTGGGAGCCGGCAGTGCAGCTGGTCCTGTCAGCATACGCTGATGACATATTCCTCATGGTCCAGGACTCAGGCAACCTGGCACGGGTGGAGGCCTGCCAGGCATTGTACTTGGTGGCATTGTACTTGGTGGCCTCCTCTGCCTGGGTCAACTGGGTCAAGAGCTTTAGCCTGGCAGTGGGTGATGGGTTTCAGGTGAGCTTGCTCCCATCTGTGCTCCATGAGATCTGCTGGAGCACGGGCTCGCTGCTCTACTTGGGGGTCTACCTGTCCCCCACAGGCCCCTCCCCACCAGAGAACTGGCACCAGCTGGAGGCAAGGCTGGTGGAGTGGCTCTGGGCATGGGCAGGGCTCCTGCAATGTCTCTCCCTGTGTGGGAGAGTGCTAGTGCTGAATCAGCTGCTCCTGTCCATACTCTGGCACTGCTTACACACCCTGCTGGTGCCACTGAGGTCCTGGCAGGACTCCAGAGATGGGTGCTGGAGTTTTTTTGGCTGGGATGGCACTGGGTCATTGCAGAAGTCCTGAGACTCCCCTTGTGGGAGGGCGGCCAGGGCCTGGTTTGCCTGCACAGTCAGGTCTTGCCATTCTGCCTTCAGGCCCTGCAGCAACTTTTATACGGTGTCAGCAGACACATGGCATGAGGCCACCTGGGGTGCGCTTTCTTCTGCCACTTCCAGGGGGCTCTGATATGACTGGGAGCTCCTCAGCCTGCGGGGCTTCTCCCTGCAGAATCTGCAAGGGCTGCCAGATTTCTACCAGGACCTCCTCTGGGCCTGGAGGCTGGTCTCCACATCCAGGTCCCCTGCATCACCACGGGTGCCAACCTGCTCATCAAGTCCCTCCTCTGGAACCCCCAGCTGGAGGTGCTAATGGCAGAGGCACCCTGGTTGCGACAGAGGTTGATCCTAGCTGGTGTCACCCATATTGGAGACCTCCTGGACTACGATAGGCAGGAGTGGCCAGACCCCTCTGTGCTGACCCGGCACATGGGTCTACTCACAAGACGTGCAACCTGCCATCTGGTCCAGGAGGTGAAATCTGCCCTACCTCCTGACACCCTTGCCTTTATTGACCAGGTCCTGCATGGCGGTGGTCCCCATACCCCACACGTCCTCCAGCCTACTGGAATTTGTCGGGGGGCCGGCGCCCCTCCTGGCTTCATGGCGCTCCCCACTCCATAACCTGTGTCAGCTGGAGGACACCAGATGAGTCTGCTTTTCCACCGTCCATTGCCATCACCTCTACACTCTTGTGCACCGCACTGTCCATCATGCTGCCCTCATGTCCTGACCATACACCAAGTGGTGAGACCTGCTCGGCCAGGGCATAGCTGGGGCACTCGAGTGGCTGAGTTTGTACTCGACCCTCATCCCACGAGCCACTGGGGACCTCAGCTGGTGGCTCCTCCATGGAACCATTGTTACGGGCATGTATGTGGTGAGCCAGGAGGCTTCCCTGGCTGACCAGAGAAATCCAGGGCAGCCTAAGGGCCAAAAGGGGAGCACATAAAAAGTGGAAACAGGGAGAGATCACCAAAGACGAATATACCTCCTCTGCTCGCGCTTGTAGGGAGGCAGTTAGACGGGCCAAAGCTACCATGGAGCTGAGGATGGCATCCCAAGTAAAGGACAACAAGAAATTGTTTTTT
>NW_005842130.1:175002-175315 GCF_000455745.1 Alligator sinensis | reverse complement strand
TACCATGCATAGACCCTGAGATGGTGCAGAGTCACTTGGAAGAACTGGATGCCTTTAAGTTGGCAGGCCCGGATGAGCTCCATCCGAGGGTGCTGACGGCACTGGACGACATCATTGCAGAGCCACTGGCGGGAATATTTGAATGCTCATGGCGCACGGGCCAAGTCCCGGAGGACTGGAAAAGGGCCAATGTGGTACCCATTTTCAAGAAGGCGAGGAAGGAGGACCTGGGCAACTATAGGCCAGTCAGTCTCACCTCCATCCTTGGCAAAGTCTTTGAAAAAATTATCAAGGCTCACATTTGTGAGAGCCC
>NW_005842130.1:172422-174191 GCF_000455745.1 Alligator sinensis | reverse complement strand
GGGGGCACAGAAGGGAATTGGTGAGTATTTATTCACCAAGGCGCCCCCGGGGGTTACAAGAAATAATGGCCACAAGCTAGCAGAGAGCAGATTTAGACTGGACATTAGGAAGAACTTCTTCACAGTTCGAGTGGCCAAGGTCTGGAATGGGCTGCCAAGGGAGGTGGTGCTCTCCCCTACCCTGGGGGTCTTCAAGAGGAGGTTGGATGAGTATCTAGCTGGGGTCATCTAGACCCAGCACTTTCCTGCTTATGCAGGGGGTCGGACTTGATGATTGAGGTCCCTTCCAACCCTAACATCTGTGAATCTATGAATCTATGAGTTTCACGGACACCCCGGTCTCCTGCCCCTTCTGCAGGCAGAGGGAGACCCTGGTGCACATGACCCCCGAGTACACCAGGCTGAAGTCCCTCCACCTGCACCTCCAGAGCCTCCTCTTGAGGTTCTGGTTCAATTTCACCCGCCCACCTTTTTGTTTTTGGTCACCCCATCTGCAGCCCCACCAAGTCCTGGTACCTCTTGGGCAACCTCCTCCTGGCCCTGGCCAAGTGGGCCCTGTATTTGACGAGGAAGGAGGCTCTGGCCAGAAAGGTGCCTAGAGATTGAGGTGCTGCTTTCCTCTCACTTGTCTGTACACATCTCCAGGCAGAGCACCAGTGGGCAACATCCACCAGCTCCTTGGATGCCTTTTGAGGACCGGTGGGTGCAGCCTGGGGGGCTCTGCTTGGTGCCCCCCTCAGATGCACTTATTTTCACATTTTGATCCCTTGACCCAAATGACACTCCTATCCTGTTTTTTTGCCTTTTTTGTCACAAGAATTCTGTTGTATCTTTCACCCATTGCCCCACACAATAGGGGCTATTATTTGGCCATGTGGGTCTTAGAGCCTATGAAACTTGAAGGATACAAATAGGAGCTTCTGGGGCCCAGTCAATTGGTACCTGGGGACACTACCCCTTGTGCCAGCTCGAGTTCCAGCACCCTTTACCCACTGCAGCAGTCTGGCAGTGGGGCTGCTTCCTGGCTGTGACCTGCCAGACCTGGATGGGAACTGCACTGCCAGTAGAGGCATCTGCCCCTCTGGGCCAGCTGCCAGTGGACTGTGGCTGCAGAGTTGGCCTCTGTGTGGCACTACTGCCATGTGTGCTCCTGCTCGGCCACCTGGGAAGCTATCACCTGGAAGATGTTCTGGGTGTGGTGGCCTGCTTGAAACTGTCAAAGCATGTCCTTCTGGCTCCATTGGGCCAGGAGGGCAGCCACAAGCAGCTGGGTCCCATGTGCCAGGTCTGAGCAGGCAGGGTTCTACCACTGGACTCCCTAGCCGGAATTCTGGAATTGGAAAACTGAAAAATCCCTGATTAAAAAAAATCCCGAAGTCACTCTGTAAAATACCCCAAAATCTATGTTCCTCCACAAGTAAAACAAAAGACCACTATAAAGAGAAAGAAAGGGAGTGAGACAGAGACAGCAATCAGTTGGGCAATGTTGTATTGATATATCTACAATGTTAAAGCAATGTGGAAGCCTACCAGTCTCTCTATCATAATAATAAAGTGAACTCTCAATACATGTTTCATGAATTCATGAAACGTGAATATATATTTGGCAACCCCCCCTTCCACCCTGCAAGGCCCACATGCTCCACCTGGCCCCAGCCCCATCCCCTGCTCCTCCAGACCCCCCAACCCCAGGCATCATTTAAAAAAAAAAAAGCCTCCACTTACCCTAGAAGCAGGGGCTGGAGGGCTGCAGGGTGTCCTAGCAGAGC
>NW_005842130.1:158363-172303 GCF_000455745.1 Alligator sinensis | reverse complement strand
GGGGGGTGGGGGGCGGGCAGGCAAGGGATTGGGGGGGCTGGGGGGGCAGGCAGGGGGTGAGGCCAGGCAGGGCAAGGATCAGGGGGCTGGGGGAGCAGGCAGGGCCACCAGGGGTCCCCCCCATGGTCCCCTCCCCCCTCCTCCAGCCCCCCCCAACCCCTTACTTACAGCACTGGAGCCCTGGTGTTGCGTTGTCTGGCAGGCCTGTTCAGCACCAGGGCATGGGGCCAACCATAGAGACACTCTGGCAGCCAAAGCATCTTTGTGGAGGACCCAGCCTGCGGTTGCATCAGGGCATGGTCCCTGCCCCGCTTTTTTAAACTTCTGTTTTTCTTCATGGAAGTTTTTAAAAAGTGGAAAATTATCTAATTTTCTGCCCGTGCTGCAAGTTTGCAGCATAGGGAACATTTTTTCATTCCCACACGAGCCTCTTGCCCCATCTCAAAGGGGTTTAACACAGGGCAAGAAGCATGTGCGTGTTTGTCTGGACACGCCCATGGAGTTTATCTACAAAGGGAAAGTAATTCTTAATGAAGTAGTGTATGAATTTAAAACACACTACCTACTCCACACTAACTCTCCATGTGTAGACCCTGGGTTAAATTCTGTTTCACCTTCTAAATCAGGGCTCTCCAGCTGGTGGCCTGTGAACTACAAGCAACCTACAGGGGATTAAGTTACAACCCCTGGGCTCCTACCCACTTCCATTGTCACTCTGGATACAACAGCAGCTGGAGTAGCCAGACTTCTTTTCCCTCTGTTAGGATCAACTGGGATGTAGGCTGTCACTCAGCAAATTACCATAAGCAGACTGAGATCACACCAGGTATCAGTCAAAGTCTGTGTCTTCAGTACAAGGGCTGAGGCAGTATCATGGTCAGAAAGGAAGCTACATCAGAGATGGGAGGTTCAAAGAGAGTGGGGACAGGGACTATGGTGAGGATGGGATCAGGCATCAGCAATGTTGCTCGGACAAGTCCTAGTTGGAAGTGTTTTATAGCCACCCTATCAGGGGTTCACAGTGCCTATAGGTCCCGCCTGATCACCTGACTCCTCATTAACACCCTTATGGAAGGAAACACACTGGACTAGGGCTAGTATTTGGCCAGCTCTGTGGCCGTATTGAGCATTCAGCCTCAGTCTGCTTGTCTGGCTTCCCTGTGATCAAATCTCTGAGTTTCTAACAACTTCCACCAGCTTCCACTTTCTGCACCAGTTTAAGAGTAGCGTGGAGCAGCATGACACAAAAGCACAGTGTGAGGCAAGTAATGGGGATTGCCCATGTGGGGTATTGCAGGAAGGGGGAGGGGTGCCTGCATGGATGTTCACTGTAGTGGTGGAAGGTTTGTCAACACATGCTGCAGTGGAGGAGTTAGGCATGAACTGCAGTGGAAGACACATGCTGCAGTTATGGGTGCATGTATGTGGACTGTGGCCTGAGGACCTATAACTTCCACTGGTGCATCTCATGGGATGTGCAGACATGTGGCCCTCAGCCACTTTGAAGTTGAACAGCTCTGCTTTGGATGCTGTAACTGGGGGTGCAGGCAGAAGTTATAGTTGTTGCACCATTGGCCCCCAGAAAACACTTTACAGCTGTGCCATGGCACATGTGCATGGCTACAGAGCACTTTTGAAGTGGCCAATTACATGACAAATTAACTTGGGAGCACCTTAGGGAACTTGTGTTACCTAGGATTAATTTGTAGTGCAATTATCCTGCACCTGGGGCTATCAGCAGGATGGGAGGGGGAGTGACCTGCTGGCTGGAGTTCGCATGGCCTGAGCTGGAGGGAGGATGGGTGGATTGGAGCCCCCCCCAACCTTGCCCCCTCCCTCCAGCTGAGGCCAGGCAAATCCCAGCACACAGCTAGTTTCCTCTCCCCCCTCCCCCCACCCTGCTCTCTTCCTGCATACAGACAGATCCAGGAGTGGGTGGGTGGGGCTGGGGGAGAGGGGAGGCTCCACAGCTATAGGCAGGCTCCTCAGACTCCTGTGGGCAGGCTCAATTTTGGGGCGGGGTGGGGCAGGGGGAACCATTCTAACTCATGGCACTTTATATAAAGTGCTATGAATTAGTGTCAGCCTGCACATCTGTCAATGTCCAGAGAGTTTCACTCCTGTAACTGGGGAGAGGACATGGGATAGGACTTCAGGGCTAGGTCCCTTTAAACCAAGGACTCTTAAAGCCAGAAGGGGTGGCAGTTGAGGGCAAGCTGTGGACCTGCCCCTCCTGCAGACTGCATGATTTGAACAAAGACCTCCTGTGCAGGCCTAAGTAGCTGAGGTCAGGTGACCAGAAAAGAGCCCAGGGCCATAAAAGCAGAGCATTGGCTGGCAGCAGGGGAGAGGAAAGAGATCTAGAAGCCAGCTAGCTGGACCCTGGGCCCCACAAGGAGCACACCCAAGGATGTGTGGATCACTGCAGTAGTGAGTGATGTGAGGGGTTTTTTTTCTTAATTGTTTTCTTTTGCACCCAACAAGGTGAAGTTTATGATTAGGAACTTTGTTTGGTGGCCCAGAGGGCAAGATTGTTCATAGAAGGGAAGAATTTCCTGTTGTTAACAACTGGTGGAATGGACATGGCTATAAGGGACGAGGTGGAGGCTGCATAGCGGAAACCTGAAACACAGGACTGTGCTGTAATTGACCCTCAGTGTGTTAGGAGCACTTGTTTCAAGGCCTGGTAACCACCCAGGCAGCAGAGGATGAGAGGCTATAGCCTAGCCTGGAGATGGAGTCATTGGCTTACAGAGCCAAGAGTTTGGGGTTACAAGTAGGACTGCTGGCCAGGACTGGGAGGAACCTTGCATACAGCAGGGCAGAGGCCCCTGGTAGAGGCCTGGATCTAATTAGTGGCAGTGACACAGATAAGGACAAGACAGCTATTACTGGGTTTGCATTTTCCTGCAGTGCTTGAAGATAATCTCCTGAAATTAGTTGACATCAAGGTGTGGCAGGAAAGTAACAGGAGGTAGAGAGTGGGGGGCTGAACCCTGGGACCACTTGCCAGTGGCACCCTGTAACTATCTCAGGCCCCATATACTATTCTACTTGTTTGGTTATTAGCAGAGAATTCAGCCACCAAATTCTAACGAGTCTCAACTGAATATGTGTGAACTGAGATGCTTTGAAGACTTATCACCTGTGATTTTTTTTTTTTTACAGGAATGATGAGAGAGATGGTTGGGAGATGTCCCTGGCAAATTACAAACCCCGGACAGTCAGAAGGCACTGGAGTTTTTGAGAAGTCATAATAATTCTTTATTTTTAAAAAAAGAGTAAAATAATGTGGTTTTCCTTAGTCTTGGAAATACTTGAGGTACTTGGGTAGATGTTTTCAAGGAAGGAAGAAAGGAAGGAAGATCATTTTCATGTAGCGCTCAGCATGGAAAATTCCAGCCCAAATGGTAAAATTTGGAATGCTTATAAGCAATTAAACAAAGGCTCTTATTCTGGAAAGTGTTAGACACCTTTGCAAATGAGCAGTGTAACCATGCTACTCTTAAAATAAAAAAATAAAGGGCTTCCCATGACTTGAAAAAATTAAAGATACCGTTTTAGTAGTTCACTGCTGTAATCAGGTGGAACAGAATATAGGAGAACATGATTTTGTTGCTTTTCCAGATGGATTAAAGAGGTCAGATGCAATGTTGCCTAACCTTTCTTCAGAGGCATAATGACATGGCCCCAGGGCAATTGCTTGCTGCTGCACTGCTGGCATCATCCTACAGTGACAGCTATTTTTTTTCTGCTGCCCCAGTTGCCCCATTCCAATTACACCATAGTCTTTCTCTGAGAAAGCAAATGAGAATGACTTCTGCTGTTTTGGCCAGTTAGTAATGGGTAAAAATGCTTTGTGATCTGGCCAAGTGAAAAAGTCTCAGACTCGAAATAAGATGCAAACACCAATCTGAGATTAAAAAAAAAAATCATGCAGAGTTTACACACAAAGTCAACGGAACTGAAGAAAATAAAAACAAATTGCTACTGGCTTCCATTTGCAGTTCAGACTTCAAGTGTGACTGATTTCTAGTACTTCTGTGAACTGAGTAGAATAGATCTCTCAGTGTGAGGTAACTGATCCTTTTATATTTCACCTGAAAAGCAGCCCCTCTGATGTTGCAGTGCTCTTTACTACCATCCTGGAATACTGGTCCATCATTCTCACTTCCTGCAGTATTCTGGGTTTCTTTTCAGATGCTGTCAAGTGGATTGATTGATTTGTGGTATCTCTTAAAATCATATTCTGAATTCCTAGAAGACAAATGAGTCAAAATTGAACTTTTCTTATGTAATTTTCTAGAAATCAAAGCAAACAGAATCCCTTTATTAATAGACAAAATATGGTTAAATGTGCTTAAATGCCTATTAATAATTTGTGCTCTTTTTCCATGTAAATGAGCTTTAAAGTCAAGAAAGCCATTGTTTATCAATGGTTATGTTAAGACTAATGTTATTCAAGAAGAAAAATCCATTAACAAAAGGGTTATAAAAAGTTAAATTTTCACCCAGCTCTATAGGTAGACCAAAATATTTTTTAATAAATACCATTTCCAAGTGCTTTCTAACTTTTTCAAGTGCAATATTTTAAAAGTTTTTTAAAGCGCTTTTCTGGTTTGAAGCCAGAGTGCTCAGCACTTCTGAGGACTTAACTGCTGCCTGTGCTCCCCATAGGGCTCTGTTAGCTTTCGATGCACAGAACACATGAAGCTGCTCTGCTCAGCTCTGGGACAGCTGCCCTTCTCCTCCTTTCCCTTCAAGGAAAAGACAGAGTCCACTAAGGAGAAATGTTCAGCTGGCCAGGAAGAATGGGTGGTTGTTTTGGAGTAAAGGAGGGAAGGAAAAGATGGGGGCAAACATCCCACTCCCTTCAGGTTAGGCAGAAAGCAGGGCAAACTAACTTGAGCAGAGGCATGAGCTTTTTTTCGGGTCTTCTCTGAACAAGGTTTGAAAAGACAGTTCAAAGTAGACCCAAATTCCTTTGCAGGGTTTTTTTTCCTTTTTTTTTTTAATTCCTAAGCATGTAAACAAGCTTCAAGTGAGTCATTGCTTTCCCATCAGAACTGCCTCTAAGCAAGAACTTGGTATTCCTTTCTACCCTGTAATATCTGTCAGGAACATCAGAACTGCCATGCTGAATCAGATTGAAGATCCATCTATTCAATAGTATACCTTGGAGAGTCACCATGTGTTTCAGGAAAAGCTGTAAAAAGACCATAGCAAGCAGCTATGGGATAATCCTGAAACGCAAGGCTTAATAGTCCTCCCAAAATTTTTATTATCATTAATTGTGCTGACTCTGAATAATCTTAATATCCATATATCAATCCCCCCCCTTTTTTTTCAATCTTGTTAAGTTTTTGACCTCAATGACTTCCTCTGGCAGTAAAGTCTATGGTTTAATTAAAACTTGTGTGGGAAAGTACTTTCCTTTGGATCAGTTTAAAATTTTCCACCTTTTTAATTTTAGTCCCTTTCTTCTGCTGTATCAGGCAGGGAAAGCAAAACTTAAGTGACATTTTCTGGACTATTCATTATTTTATGTTTTATCATATCCCCTCTTTTCTGTCTCCTTTTTAAGGTAAATGATTCCACTCTTCTCAGATCTCCTCATGTAAGTGTTTTCCAAAACCCTTGCCAATTCTTGTAGCTCCTCCACAAAGGTCCCCTATTTCTATAATATTTTAGAATGTACCACACACAGCACTGCAAGATGAGGCTGAACCTCATGTGTAGACAGACGTGTTCTCTCTATCGATCATGATGAGATTCCTGAAGTTTTAACTATGGTTGGTATCCAGGTTGTAGCCATATTGGTCTAGAGGAAAAGACAATCAGGACTCGTAGTTTGAAACAAAGTGCTCCTGCCTTTGTTTCAAGGCAATTTGCATCATCACAGATCCTTGCTGGAAGTAAAAGGCTTCATAGCAGCTATGAACTGACTTCCCAGAGGAGTGTTCCATCTATTGACTCCTTTGTGAAATCCTATGAAATGTGAACTTTCATTTCTACCCGGGAGAACTTTTACAATCTTTTCTCCAATGCCTGATGAAGGGTGTTTGTGCCCGAAAGCTTGCAATTAAAGAATTTTTTTTGCAAAAATTTTGTTGGTCTAATAAAAGATATAATCTCTGAGTCCTGATCGCCTTTAACTATGGTTGCACATTAAGCAGAGGTCTTCACTGAATTGTCTACAGTTATACCCAGGTTGATTTCTTGAGACAGTAGTTTAAAACTCTAAGGTGTCTGCTCAGTTTAACATATATGAATATTTTTATGTTTGTTCCTCCAATGTACAAACTCCATACCAATACATGCAAAGCAATGCTTGTCTTTGTGTTGTGAAGTCATCTAGCTTGGTTAAGTCCCTGAAATCCTCACAGTCCTTCCAGGTCTTGACTAACATTTATAGCTTGAAAACTGAATATTTTGTCTCCTGGATCATCTCCTGCTGCTCCCATATAATTAATAAACATTAAAGACATAAACATCAGAGAACCCAGGACCTTGTAGAACCCCATTTGTACCTTTTGCCTTAATGAAAAATTACCAGTCTTGGTTCTGTTTTCTAGTCAGTTTTTGATTCAACAGTATTTTGTCTTTCATCCTACGTTTACTTCTTATCTTTAGCTAATTCTTGTCTAGACTTCATCAAAAGGTTTTTGGAAGGCTAAATAAGTTACATCAAGTTTTTCTCCTACATACCCTTCTTTGACAAGGTGTTTAAAGAATTCTGAGAGATTAATGAGGCAAATTTTCCCTGGACCCCAAAATATCAGGTTTTTCCAGGTATTCTGGCTTTAGTTGCCTTTTTCTCCAGATATGGAAGTGGGGCTTTCTGCTCTGTAAATCTCTGGATCACTCGGGTTCAGTGCTGGCTGCATCCAATCCTCTGGGACAATAGCTGTTTTAATGAGAAATTCTACATTATTGTTAACAATTCAGATACTTCACAGTTAAGCTCCATCAGAATTGTTGGATATGCACCATCTGGGCTTAGTGACTTTTTGTATTTAAATGAGCAATTTTTTTTTCTCCCTTCCCCTTCCACATCAGTTTCTAAGAATACCTCATCTTTATTATCATAAAAGAACAGGTCTAGGCACTTCGCTAATACTTTCTGCAGTGCAGACCAAGGCAAAGAAATTGTTTAGCTTCTCATCAAAGGGCATGCCTACACAAGCAATTAATGTGCACAGATACAGTCCAGAGCTTATTGCTCTAGAGTTTGTTCATGCACGGCACATGAAGGCTGGTTGGAGCAGCCTGGGCTGGCAGGGGCTCGGGGGCTGCTCTGATGGGGCTCCATGTGCTGCAGAAGGGCTGGCTGGGGCACAAGGGTGCTTCAGCATGGGCAACAGGCAGGGTCTACATGTGCACTGCTGTGCACAAAAAAACTCTGCAGCAAGGTAGTACTAGTATTTCACAGGCAGTACTTGTATTTTACAAGTACTATCCTGCTGTAGAGTTTATTTGTTTCATGCAACCTAATAGCGGTGCACGCGTAGATGCCAAGATGTTTACTGTATGGTTAATTTAGTCAACTGTGCAGTAAATGTCTCATGTAGACACCCCCACTGTTTTCCTTCCTTATTTGCTCCCTGTAACTCCTAATGGTCCAGCCGACTCATCCATTTTTTCATAGGCTATTTACCTATTTATTTATATCCTCTCCTATTTATCCTAATTATTTTGAACTAGGATGAATCCTATTTATTTTGAAAGATTTCCGCTCAGCTCTTAAAAGTTTATCAGCTCTCCCTTTCTAATGTTTAGTTTCCCTAAACATAAGAACTGCCATACTGGTTCAAACCAGTAGTATCCTGTCTCTGACAGGCCATAGAGGATGCTTAAGAAGGAGAGCATAAGAACAGGGTATATCTAGAATGATCTGCCCACTGTCATACCCTTCCTGGCATCTGTCGTCATTGGTTAAATGATGTCACTGTGTCACCTTTTTCCCCCTAAGATTTTTAACTTAATTACATTATGCTTACCAATGACTCAGGGCACCTCTTTCTGTTGCTGAAGACAATATCCTAATCAATTTCTAAGGTACCTAAACAGGACTTAGGCAACATTTAGGGACCCAAAGCACATGTAGTGATCCAAATTGAACCTGCCCAATAGCCAGAAAAACACTTAGGAATCTGGATTCAATAAATGCCTTATCTTTGGCCTTAAAAATATCCCTAGGGTCTTAGTCTTGCACTGCTGCTCTGGCTTACAAGTGATTCAGAACTGTCTGCTAAGTACCTCACTCTTGCCTAAGACCTGTTGCAATTCACATCAATCTGGGAGGGGCGCAAACTCCAGGTAAGTCATCAAACACTAAGGTGAGACTACACTGAAAGACTTTTTGATGCTAAGAGCATGGATGCAGCTCCATAGAAATAGCCTAGTGGCAAAAACAACTCACTAGGAAATCACAGCCTTGGTTCTAGGCCCTTTTCTGCCCAAAAGGATTCAAATCCACATCTCGGGTGAGTTTCCTAATCCCAAGGCTATGGGCTAAAATATAGATTTAAACCCAGGACTCTCGTCTCACCTCCTTAGACCATAGAGTTATGCTGTCTTTCTAGCCTCATGGCTCTTGTAGAATTGCTGTCCAGTGGGCCAGCTTCATTGGCAACATGTAGGGGGTGCATGCAAGTGCACATGCACCCCCTGAGATTGGCTGTGCACCCCCTGGAAGTGCCAGCTGCAAAACTGGAAGTGCCAGCGGAAGTGTACTGGTTGGTGATCGGTGGCTGGGGGACCCCCCGCCCCTCCATAAACAGTGCATGCCCTTGGCAGCTGAGGGGCCATGGCTGCACTGGGGGGAGTGTGGCTGTGGTATGTGCAGAGCTCCCGCAGACACTGCTGGCACTGTCATCAGCTGGGGGGGTGAATGCCGACCAGGGGTTGGAGACCACCCACAGGGGCTGCTGGCAGTGTCGGCAGCAGCCAGCGGCGATTGTGAGCTGCCCACAGATGCCGCCAGCGGTGTCGGCAGGAGGGTGGTGAGCGGCAACTGGCCACAGCGGTGCCTTTTTGCAGGGAGTGCACTGCCACGCTCAGGGGGTGCACATGCACTACGTGCACCCCCTATGCATTGCCCCTGCCCCCACTCCCGTTGGTGATCTGGTGTGCCCCCCCAGACTTGGAAGGCACCAGTCACTCATGGCCAGCTTCATTGTGTGGTATGATGGGATGGGTGGAGAGAGAAAGAGAAGGGAGAGCCCACTTAGCTTAACCCAGACCCTGGTGTTTAGGGCATTTTTCTAGATAGAGGGTTTGGATCTCCTCAGGCTTAAGAAGACCTAGAACCCTGGCTGTGACTTCTTAGTTACTTTTTCATTAGGCTATGGGTGACTTTCTGTCATTCTTAGCAAGTGCTTTTGCCAGTTGGCTGCTAGACAAAAGTTAGGCCCCATCATATCTAGGAAATTACTGGCTAGGCTGCATACTGCAGAAAAGGACCCAGGGCTTATAGTAGACTGTAAACTGAATATAAACCAACAGTGTACTCTTGTTGCAAAAAAGACATAGCATTTTGAGCTGTATTAACAGGAGCAATCAAGGAAAAATCTCTTTCTATTTGGCAATGGTTTCACCTGGAGTATCTGTATCCAGGTCGGTGTACTGCACTTCAAGAAAGTTGTAGACAAATGAGAAAGCGTAAAGAGCAACAAACGTGGATAGAGGTCTGAGAAACATGACTTATAGGGAAAGGCGGAAAGAACTGGAGTTATTTAGGTTGGAGAAGAGACGGCTGAGGGGGGGATTTGATAACAGTGTTCAAGTAACTGAAGAGTGCTTATGAAAAGAATGGTGATAGTCTATTTTCTGTGGCTGCAGGGGGAAGGACAAAGAACAAGAGTTTAAAATTGCAGCAAGGGAAATTTAGATTGCATATTAGTAAGAATCTTTTAACTTTGGAGGTGGTTGAACAGTGGGACAGGCATCCCATGGAGGTTGTGGAATCTCCATCCTTCGAAATATTCAAGAACAGGTTGGACACCTGTGGAGATGGCTTAGAGGTCTGTTAGGACCTGACCCTAAGCCAAGAGTAACCTCTGCTTGTGCTCTAGAGCTAGGGGCTCCAAGCTGGCTCTTTGACCAGTTAGTATGCCATAGGTTGCCTCTTAATGTTGATCTGATGCTCTATGTGATCCTGAAACATCACTAGATAGGCCCAGGGGAAGCAGAGGTGAGGAACACTACTGGGTGGGGGAGATGTAAGGGTCTGGGGCTTGGTTCATTATATATATTGGACTATATAACCAAGGTATGTGTGACCTTCCCTTCTAAAATGCAGTTGGCTTTCTGAAATACAGAAAGAGGAACTGAAATCTGAGGAGTCAATATGCTGTTGGTGATGGGGAAAAAGGTGCAGAAGGAGAGGGGCACACCAGTCTGCTCACATGTTTAAAATGACTGTAACAATCGCATAGAATATTCACTCAAATCCAAGACAAAGTCTTTCCTCCCATTTAACATGGAGGTAGCCCCTCATCTTGGATTTGAGTACAAGGCAGGGGGTGGCTGCTAAAGCTGTGGCTACGGCTCTAACCTGGGTTCAGAGTCAGATCCTCAGTTTTTGCCCCTTCCCCACCTCTCTCCTTTCAGCCTTTGCCCCCACACCCTCCCCCATCCCTGCGTACCTTTGCTTTGGCACTGGCATATCTCTGGCCCCACTCCAGCATGGGGCACAGAGAACATGTTTGCTCTGGGCCCAGCCCAGGAAAGTAACAGCCAATGTGGTTTCAGCAGCACCAGCCAGGCCCTGGAGCCCAGCTGGAGCTGCTGCTACCACCACCAATGCTACTAGGAGAGGCAGAGGCCAGAGCAAATACGTGCTCTTTGCCACAGGCTGGAGCCAGATAGTAAGTGGCTGGGGAGGGCAGCAGAGTTGGGGAGAGACAGTGAAGGGATGGGAGGGCAGAGCTCATGGATGGGGGGTGGAACAACAAGCGGGGGCAGCAGTAGGGGAGGGAGGACAGGTGCCAGAGGGTGCAGTCATGGGTGGGGCAAGGGGCAGGAGGTGCAGGTATTGGGGGGGCCGGCAGCAGGATGAGCAAATAGTAGGGATCAAAGCTGCTTGACTCCCCTCATGCTGCCTGCCCCTCTGCTGCCTGTCCATTCACCAGCTGTTCCCTCTACTACCTTCCCCAACATGTGCCCCCTTACTATCTCCCTCACCACCTGGCCTCCTGTGACTGGTTTCCCTGTTGCAGTGTGGATGAATTTAAGACAACTCTTCAATGATTAGATTCTATACATGGAAATTATAACACATTTATACATTTTCAATGGACAGAATCTAATTATTGGGGGGTTGTCTTAAATTCAGAGTCATCTTGGATTCAAGTAAATATGGTCAGAAAAGTCTCAAAATGTTAGGAGAAAGACCATGGGGCCAGATTCAATCTCACCTCTTGGGTATCTAAATTGATTTAGGTACTTAAGTCCTATCCCTGCTTGAGTCCTAAAAATCCCTTAATCCATCTGTTTTGTAACACATCTGATACTTAATATTCACAGAAAAGGAGAGGGACCCACCCACCTCTTTTATTTACAATTTTCCAGGGACTCAAGCAGGATGGAATAGACCCATACTTAAGGACCTGTGTCCATTTATGAAGCTAATTGAGAGAAGAGAACCTGGCCCAGTGTATGATTTTTCTTAGTGGGACCATTGCCAATTATACATTCCAGACATTTCAAAGTGGGATTTTTATCCCATTTCTTTAAAACAGATTGTATAGGATGGGTGCAGGACATTCAGACATCTTTTTAGCAGCCATATTTAGCCACACTAATATCTCAATGGTAAAGTTGTGGTAATAAGAACTGTATACATGATTGCTAATTTCTACAAGAAAAATTTTGTCTTTTATTAAACAAGTATCCCCAGGAGTTCAGTGACAGAAACTCTATTAGTACAGGGTTAGGGTTGTCCAGTGGTATGTGTTATCCATCCAGTGTGCCAGGTTTAGCAAGATATACCGTTTAGGTACTCACCCTGTAGCCTGATTTCTGCTCTATTTGCACAATGCTTGTATACCTCATGCTATCATTCTCTCCTGAAACTGTACTACACAAGAGCTACCTACGCCCATCTTAGGCTTGAACACTTAGCTTACTCCACAGGAGGAGTACCTCATTTGTTCAAATTTTATAACTCCTTCACTCCAATACATACAATGTCATCTAATACTCTACTTCCATTTAGCCGGTAAACCCAGAGAATGCCCTTATCCTCTTCCTAACTACTAGTCATCCCGTTGGCCAAGAGGTATGCAAACAAGCACATATACATGTTCATATGCAAGCACATAAAGGCACAGGCTTTTCAGTTGTCCTCTATTATGATCCTAGTTCTGGCCAATGTACTCCAACTAATTCTCCCCAGAAGTTAACAGAGCTACAGTTGACACAATAAATACAGCTAGAGTACCTGAAGACAATTCTGAGATAACTGGTGCATAGCACAGAGTTATGGTTGCAAGGTTTCCACAGCCCATTTCCTGACTCAAAGTAATTTAACTTTAGTGTTCTGGAAGGATACTTGATACCACTGGGCGACCTGGGTCTTCATTAATGAATCTTTCACCCTGAAATTATAACTGTTTCCTGAGAAATTTCATGAAATTAGTATAATGAGGAATTAGTTGGTCCAGCCATGAAATCTGTATCAAAATTACAAACTAATAGCATGATAATCTTCATGAAAAAGCTTTTTGGGAGAATGCACTCAATGGAATACTATATTCTCTCCTCCAGCGTGGACTGATAGAAATTACTTGAAAACTCACTAAACTTAATTAGAATCCATTGAGGGGAACATGTGGAAATCAGCATTATCTCTTCAATAGGATCTAGCCCTCACAACACTGTGTATATATAATAGGTGGGTAAGTTATATTTCATGATGACAGCAGTTCTGTATCCATGTGCAGATAGCCTGACTTCCTTTTTGCTGCTCCTAAAATGTTTCCAAAGTGAGGGGAAACAGTGCTGCCTGTTTCTTGAGCTGCACTGATTGGCTTTTTCTACCTCAGAAGGCAGGCAAATGGGATAGGCAGCCAGAGGGGGTTTTACCCCCCCAAGGATAAAACTTATCAGAGGACTGGCATGTCATTCTGTTTCTGGACTGGATCATTGGCTAGAGACCTGTCAATGCTGTGATACAGAAACATTTTAGTTCACATGGAATCAGCAAAAGACAATGCACTATATGTTGCAGGTGTATCTCTGTTACTGTCACGTGATTGAGGATGTGGAGTTGCTGTGTCTGGCCCACTGGGCCACTGGAATTTGAAGGGCATAGCTTGCTACTGGCCATGGCGGGCAGCAGCAAGCCCCTAGGCTCCTACCATTGATCCACTGCTGGGGCCACAGCTCTCCAGCTGCTGGTGAACCCTGCACTCAAACCCCTGGCCACTTCTGGACCCACTGCTGTTGCCACCATCTCCAGACCCCTCACTGCCACTGGAGTCCTAGCTGAGTACCCCCAGACACTTCATTGCTGCTGGACCTGCTGCCACCATGGTGGCCACTGAAGCTGCCTTTCTTCCCTGGGCTGGAGCTAGCTCATGAGGAACCCTGTAGTCTGGATCCAACTTGGGGCCTCAGCTGAATTTGACACTCCTGCTTTCATTTAACCAATAAACCTAGAGAATGCACCCATTATTTTCCTAACTACTGGTAATCCCCTTGGCAAGACTCTTGTGATGTCTGGAGATGGATTTTCTAGACTTGAACAGGGTGGGATAGAATCATATTTAGATGACTAAATCCACTTTACATGTCTAACTAGGGTTACCATATTTCCAGTTTCAAAAAAGAGCACACCTGTTGTGGGGGGGGAAAGGCTAGTATAATTGCGGGGGTGGCAGTGATATGCCCGTGCCTTGCCCTATGCCTCATTCTCAAGCCACAGCCCCCCCAGT
>NW_005842130.1:155079-158353 GCF_000455745.1 Alligator sinensis | reverse complement strand
CCCTTTCACCTGCTGGAGGGGCAGGCACCTCCCCGCCCTGCTGCAGCCCCAGAGCTGGCAGGCACCTGCCCCCCTTGCACGCCCATCCACCCCACAGATACACAACCACACACACACACCGGACAGTCCCCTTCCCTGGCCCTCCAACCCCCATCCCCAGACTTTCCTGCCTGCAGCACGCCAGGTCATGCATAGATGCATGTGATGCCCCTGCCTCCAAATGCCCTTCCCGCTTCTCTCAGCCGCCAGCAGCAGTCTGATGGGGCAAGCCAAGAAGCGCCAGAAAAAAGTTTTGATGTTGAGCAGAGGCAGAGCAAAATCCCAGGCATTTTTTGGTATTTTAAAAGACAACATTGTTGGAGATGGGAGGACCCAAAAAGAGGACGTCTGGGAAAACCGGGAAGTATGGTAACCCTAGCCTAACAGGATCTGGTTCCTGGAGTCTACAAATGAATAACTGACAGGCATCATGAGATTTTGGGGAGCTAAGTTTTACGGTGCATGTGTAGGTTACTGATCTCTCATGCATTACGTTGGATCTTATATAACAATTCACTTTTCTTTCTGAAGGACCTGCTGCTGTCTCAAGTCCTTCTGCAGCAGGGGAACCCCCCCTGAACACAGCAGGAGATCTACCTTTAGTTAGAAAAAGCCAACATTTTTCACTTGTGGGTAGGACTGGAACTGAACTGGGGGGGTGGGGGGTGGTGAGTCTAGGAGTTTTCTCTTTCCTTGATATTCCTGCAAGAGGCAAGGATTTCTTCATGTGATACCTTATATCGGACTAACTGCATAGTCAGGAAAGAGTTAGACAACATTTTGAATTCAAGACCTTCTTCTTCAGGTCTGAGGAGAAAAACCAGCCCAACCTTGCTTCTCACAGGACCACCATGACTACAAGATCACTCTAACATGTGATAGCCTGACTGGTATAATGAAAAGAAGTAAATTGGGTTATAAAGGAGCCCATATGGTATTTTTGAACACACCAGGGTTGCATGATGGCTGCTCTTCTAATTTTTACTTTCAAAATATTTTAAAGCTGACTCAAAAGTTATGCAATCTGGAGTCTATAGATCATGTGCGTGACAGATGCATACTTGAAAATGCCACACTGAAATTCTTTCGCTTCAGTTCCCTATTTTGTTAGGAATAATCAAGACCCCCAACAAAACAAAGATGGTTGGATTACCAAGAAAAAAATGTCAGTGACTTCATTGCCCTAATTAAGTGCTTATTATGACAGAAATGAAGGCAGAGTTTAAGAGAGATGTTCAGAAAAGCAACCTAGTAAAACAAATCTGCCAAGTCCCACTCATTTAGGAGTCATTTAAAGGTAATTCTTAAAGCTTCTCCCGCTTGTGTTGAAAGAGTTTGCCAGGCAGCAGGGAAACAGCAGATATTTTTATTCATTTTCTGAGTGTTCCCAGATGCTAAAAGTCTCCTCTCCTCCTCCTTGCAGGAGTGCAGGCTCCTGGGGGACACATCTTTTCCATTCTGGGTCTCTGTGCTGCCCTCCAGCAGTGCGCTGTGGCCTGGCTCTCAGTACCTCTCTGTCTATTTTGCCTTCAGCATCTCCACTTCCCTGCAACCCTCCCACTCCCCACCTCTTCCTTTCACATTCAGATTTTAAGGAAAGGGCAGAAAGGAACTGCTGACTGAAGGAAATCTGCTGGGTCTCCTCTCCGCTCCCCAGGATGCTGATGACACACTTTTGGAGGGGATCTGTAATCCTCAGTGCTGAGGCTTGGGACAGGGCAAGAGCCTGAACTCCTTTCTGCGTGGCTACCTGCCCACCCCACCCCTCACCGTGATGTGTGGTCCATTGCCCCCTTCCCCCCCTTACACACCCACACTTCCTGCTTGCACACATACACACACTCCATACATTACACATGCACTCTCACTTCACATTCCCCACATACACCCCTGCACACACACTTCCCACTTACACACATTTATAACCCCTCACACACACACATTCCCCTTTACACATCCCTTTACATACACATGCCTCCTTACACACACATTTTAGACAAGCACCCCCCCTTACTCATGCACATATTTTCCCCTTACAAACACACTCCTTCCTTACACGCATACAAACATACACACCCCATTACAGGCAGACACTTCCCCACCACACACTCCCCTTTACACACACCCCCATTCTCTCCTTAGACACATTCCCCCTTTACACACACCCCACTAACAGACCCATTCCCCTTACACACATGCACCACCTCACACATACACTCTTCCCTTACACACATATGCACACACTTCCCCATATACACTCCCCTGTTACACACCCCACTCCCCTCTGACGCACAGTTCCCTATACATACTCCCCTGTACACTTACACACATGCACACTCCCATTTACATGCCCATTCTTCCCTTACACAAGCACACATTTCCCCTACACACAATCCCCCTTACACACACACATCCCCTCACACACTTCTCCCTTACACATATACATACCCTGTTACAGATACACACTTCTTCCACACACACTCCCCCTTGCACACTGCCACTTGCCCCTTATACACTCCCCTTACACACACATGCACGCCCACTCATATGTACTGCCCCTTACATGCACTGACACCCATTCCTGCACACATGCCCTATACACACACCCTTACATACTCCCTGCTTACACACATATGCCCCCTCACACATTAGTCCTTTTATGCACTCATAGCCTTACATGCACACAATTCCCCCACACACTTCCTCCTTACACACGTCCCTTAAACACCCCCACTCCCCCTTACACATATTCCCTCCCTATACACTGCACTCACCCCCCTTACACACATACACCACCCCTTAGAGGCACCCCCCACACCCACTTCTTACACATCCCCACTGCCCCCATACACAAACCCCTCACACCCTCCTTTCACACACACCCAGTGCCCCATACAGGCATACACTCTGCCCACAGACCTCCTTCCACCCCCATCACTCCCCCCTTACACACACTCCCCCCTCCCTTACACACATGCCCTTTCAGGCACCCCCACACCCTTACACACCCACTTCTTACACCCCCTTACACACAATCCGCACTCCCCCCTCCCTTACACACATCCCCATCCCCTTACAGGCACACAGTCTCCCCTTACACACCCACTTCTCCTTACACAACCCCCGCTCCTTGCCAGACATACGCCCCCCTTACCGGCACACACTTCTCCTTGCCCCCCTCTCCCCCGACGCGCACACGACCCGTGCCCCCGCCCCGAGCTGGTGGCGGGGCGGG
>NW_005842130.1:147759-154881 GCF_000455745.1 Alligator sinensis | reverse complement strand
GAGCAGCGCCCGCCGCCCCGCGCCCGCGACTGGCTCTACGAGTCCTACTACTGCATGAGCCAGCAGCACCCGCTCCTCGTGTTCCTGCTGCTCATCGTCATGGGCGCCTGCCTGGCGCTGCTCGCCGTCTTCTTCGCCTCGGGGCTGGTAAGAGGCGACCCCCCGGCCCGGGGCAGCCCCCTCCCTTGTGCGGCCCTGCAGCTCCCCCGGGCCGGGCGCGGGGGTCCCGCTCTCCAGCCCCTGCCTCCTCCTCCTCCTCCTCCTCCGGCCCCAACTTCCCAGCGGAGCACTTGTGTGGTGCTGAAGCCCCGGGACGGGCTCCCCAGAGGGGCTGGGCACTCGCCATCCTTGGCTGGACAAAGCCCTGGCTGGGCTGACGGACTTGGGGTTGCTCCTGCTTGATGCCCACCCCCACCCCTCCATTCCCTATGATCTGAAGAGAAGATGGCAGGGCTCAGGCTTCCCTCCCGCTGCCCTGACCCCTTTCCCCCCGGGCTATGATCCCTTCTTGTTGCAGTGGCAGCCGACAAGGAGAAGCCTTGGGAGAGTAGTAGGCAAAAAGCCTCCCCCCACACACTTCACGGTGGGTTGGAAAGAGCTTGACCCAATTTCTAGAGAGCTTTTTTTTTCTTTTCTTTCTTTCTTTTTTTTTTTTTTTAATTATTTTTTTTAGGGGACTAAAAGTTTCTCCTGCTTGCTCCCTTTCCTGCTGGCTAGCGGCAGGGCTGGCAGATGCCGGGGGGAACGCAGCGGGACACGCTAGCTGCTGCCCACCTTCCCCGCGGGATGGCTTCATGCGCAACTGGGTGGAATTTTCCCCCTTGAGTTGAACAGGCAGGAAAAGCTGTAGAGGGCAGTACCAGTCCTATTCCTTGTGGAGTCTTCCCCTGCTTCGTGCTCGCAGTGTCAGGCTGTGTGATTAGGCTGTATTTTTAACAGGAATTTCTGGCTTCTAGGGTCTTTCTTGTTGTGGTTGCCTTCTCCTTCGGTCTGCTAAAAACCTTCACGTTTCTCGCCCGCAGTTAAGCGTGAAGTTGAGATTTTTATATCCCCTTTCTGATCTGTTTATATCCCCTCTCTGTTCCTCTCATCACCAGAGCAGGCTACCCAAACAGGTTGTGGACTCTCCATCCTTAGAGGTTTTTAAAATCTGGGCAGTTAAATCTCTGGCTGGGGTGATCTAGTTGGGGATGGTCCTGCTTTGAGCAGGGGTTAGACTGGATGACCTCCTGAGGTCCCTTCCATCCCTCATTTTCTGCTTTGCTCTGTTTGTGTCTGTCTCCCATCCCCCCCATGCATTCATTATGACCATCCCTCCCTTCCTTGTTTTGTCTTTCAGTTGGCCCAAATAATCAGGGATATGCCTTTAGTGGCCCCTATCACCAAGGGGTGTTTATAGTTGTATTTGGTGGGCTCTGGCCCACGTTCCTGAATTGCATATCAAGAGGCCAACCCTAATTTTCTGTGATTCTTTCAGGATAGGGAGGTTATTTCATACTTAACCAACTGGTGTGCCCTGTAGGTACTTCTGAAAGAGAAACTTGTCTCTTGACCACTGTGAAAAAGCACTGTTCCAGGGCTCAGACTAGTAAAATGCTTGTATGTCTTCAATTTGAGGTACAATTCTCAACTCAGCCAGGGCAGAACAGATACAAAACAAAAGCCAGCCAAGGTGGAAGGGTTTTCTGATAGAGGAGGCTAGCGTAGTGTTTCACTTCTGGAGCTCTGTGTTGAAACCAAGGGTCATTGATGATCTCATTCTTATCCACTGAAGCTGTTTGTACACACCATGGTTCAGTGTGCCAATTAAACAGCCTTCAAGAGAGCCAGGACTAGAAAAGGAGGTGCGTTGCATGCCAAGATCCAAGGGTAACTTTGTAACTATGTGAGGAAGTTTGCGCAGCACCAGGCTGCAGGTTGCTTGGGTCAAAAAAATGCAGTAAGGACCTCATGAGCATTAGCCCTGAAGTTTGCATGGTGTTAAAAGAAAAGTTGGGATTCAGTTCTTTATTTCACAGTGCAATCTGTAGCTTACTGTTACGGGCTCCACATGCTTCGTTTCAAAATACCATTCATCATAATAAGAATAGTGTAACTGCACATCTGAATCAAAGGTCTGTTGAGAGTTCAGGAAACAAAGTAGTTATATGAACTAGCAAAATCTTGCCATGAATTGCAACTTCAGAAGCACTTTGAATTTTATAGTTCAGTCTGCCTTTGGAATTCCAGACATACCAGAGGGGGGCAAAAGTGCTTTTAGAACCTTTTTTTTTTTTTTGGCAGAGATTTTATTTTCCAGGGGCTGACAGTGAAAAGGGTGAGCGTGGAGGGAGACATGGTCCTCCTTTAAAGCCTGTAATCTTGAAATGAAAACGATTTCACATTCAGGACAGGGAGAAAGTTTGCCTTTGGACACTTGGATCACAGGATGTTGGGCATAATCCTTTCGAAAGCTGCCCAGATTTCCACCTAAAACATCTTATTGGAATAGTATTACCCTGATCTTATTCACAGCTAAAATAAACTTTTGAAAACTTAAATCTATTTTCCCTGTATCTGGTATAGAATTTATATTCTCTACCTGCGGGACTGTGATCTCGTTTGCAAGTAACAAGATGAAAAGTTCTGAACAGTTATATATGAAATTATGCACATCTGATGTGGAAAAGCCATTTTGGAATATTACCATCTTTGACTTTATTTTGTGTATTCGGCATGCTATTATTTCAGTGTAATATTTAATTAGGTAAGGTGCTAGTTGTAGAAATGAATGGCAAGCAAAATTATTTCTGAAGAGTTATGCGCTCTATTTTGAAGTTAACAAAAATATTGGCAGTAGTAGCTTCTGGCGTCTTATTATGCAGCTAAGACTTTTTTTTGTAGGTGAAGCTCAACATTACATTTCAAATTGCCATTTCATAGCATAGATTTTTTTTTTTTTTTTTTTAAAGAAATCAACTAACTTCATAATCTAACTTCAGAAGTGAAATTTAGAATAATGCATTTATTAGATATTAGGAAGGCAAAAGTTAGCGTTGATTTAAAAAAAAAAATTCAGTCCTTAAGAAAATCTGAAACAGTCATAAGGAGAGATTTTTTTTTTCTTTCTTTTTGCTTTTATTCTGTTTTTTCACTAGTCTGTTCATATAGATTACTGTACTTTAATTGATTACTGCAGCATTGCACGTCTGTCTGAGATGCCTTTTTAAAAATTTTCTGATAATACATTCTAAGCTGTTTTCAGAACATGGTCAGACTTACAAAGATATAATTTACTTACTCATATATGTCAACCTGTCATAATATCAGTGGTACTCTACCTGATGTATATAAGATGAAAAATTTCATAAGGGTTTTACCAGAAATATATTAAAAGAAGTGGTTTCAGTTTCAAATTGACTTTGGAAATCTAATTCTCTTCACTTGGCAACCCACTTATTATTGAAATGGATTTCTTTGGAGATTTTGGCTCATTTCATAAGCACTGTGATTTTTTCACCCTTGGAAGTAAACGGGCTAGAACTTCATATATATTAAATATAAAATTCCCAGGAGCAGTGCTAGAGATGACCCTTCAAAGCTAGGAGTACTAAATAAAGTAACAATAGCTGCTCATTTCCCTTTCTGTTCTGTATCATCCTTTCACATTTTGTGCTGCCAGGTATCTTCCCCTGCCTCTCTGCACCTGATGTAAATTGAACACTGGGGGAATGAGGACAGGCTTCCATCTTTAGCCACTGCTTGAAGGGATAGAGAAAAATTCTTTAAAAACCCTCCAGGGCTAAGAAAGAAATGCCAGATGTCAGTTTTATTTTCAGTATCTGGTTACTCTCGAGTTGCTACTGTGTATAAGGAGTAGGAGGAACCCATTATTCTTTCCCTCTTTTAGGTCTGAAATGTCTTGCCATTGCCAGCTGTGTTCAGGATGATTTTCCCTCTGGCCATGATATTTGTGTTATAATGACAGGTTGTAGGAATAAAAAAAAAAAAAAAAAATGGTTAACTTTGGCCTCTTTGAAGTGCAGAATCCAAGACTGTGAAAGAGTTCATCTAAATATGTACAGCTGTGACATTCTTTTCTTTGTTTAACAAAACAAATAACCTTTTAAAGGCACTTCTGGAAATGAACAACCATTTACTTAAACATTTTCTGCTTAAAATGTTTTTTTGAACCTCTAAATTTTTGTTGTTGGCTTATTTATGGATGGCTATTTTATCAATGGAATTGTAATATAATATGGTAACAGTGAGATCCATTGGCCAGTTATATTGGCTTACCCCTATTTTAAATAGTAATCCCTGTGTTTGTCGAGTATCCCGTGCATTATTTGCAACTTAAAGGTGTCTGAATTTTGCTCTTATCCCAGGCACTTGGATTTGATTTGGCTAAGAGTGGGACAGAATGGTAGGGAAAAGCAGCTTTTAACACCTGGTTTGAAAAAGGGAGTCAAGCTATTATATTGTTGAATGGTTTAAGTTTTGGATGCTCAGTTACTTCAATATTGCTAACTTCAGTGGGACTGCATGGGTGTTAAAATAGGCATAATTCAACCTTTAAGTTGTGGATGCAGTGCAGTTTTTTTCTGAATGGAGTAACTTCCTTCTGACTCTTAAGCACTTAGCTTTTTGCCCTGAAATTCCCTGTTGTTTTTTCTTTTTAATTGAGACAATGCATTTTAATGAGTGTTCCTTTAAAAATATACCTGAACATTTGGAGTTTCAAATTTTAATTTATTTGTGAAAATGTAAAATTGATTGAATTGATCAAGGTGGGAAGAGTTTTGGGGAAATCCAGAAAGTCCTGTCTAAACAAATATACTAGACAGGCAGAAGACAAGGTAGAGGTATGCATTATAAACTAACCAAATCAGAGATACACAGCTAATAACCTCTCTCTGCTCCCGAAAGCTACACAAGAACATGTATGGAGGTAATATCAGAACAGATAAGGGGAGAGAAACGAACACTAGAAGGAAAATCCTCTTCTCATCTTTTTGCCGACTAAATTGAATATAAAGACCATATACGATGCTGGTTTGATAGTCCCAGAGACTGAAGTCTTCTGTTAAACCCAAGGTAGATTCAATACAAACTTTACTTTCCTTCACCTCTTTGCCAGTTTATATGATTCCTTTTCTGGAGAGACCATCTCAAGGGGTGTAAGTATAGTTAACTACCATTGCCCTTTAGTCCTTGGCTTGTCTTCTCTGAAGCTAAGCACAAACATTAAAAAAGCCTGACCCTTAATTGATTCAGTCTTTTCAGGCTAGTCTAACCTGCATAGATTGAACTGACAAGCAAGTGAATAGAGATTCACCTTTGATTCTGGAAATGCAGCCACATGCCTGCAGTAGCTCAGGCTAGAAACCGGCAGGCACTACAGTGAGCCCTCCCGTCCCTTCTGCAATGTCCTGAAGGCTGGAGGGAAGCTGAGTTGATTTGGGGGGGAGAGGGGGGAGCTTGGCCAGACCCCCCCAGCAGGCTGAGTATGATTGGGGAGAGGTTTAAAACTTCAACTGGGCCTGCAGGGACCACAGCCAGGGTGTGCCTGCAGGGGGAAGGGAAAAGCAGCCCATGCCAGGCTTCTCCCTGAGCAGCGGGGGCGTGACCACCTAGGGGCCCAGGCAGTGCCTCAGGCTAATGGTGGGGCGGGAGAGGGATTAAACTCCCTGCCTCCCCTCTCCCACGGGTGTGGGACCCCAGACGGAGTCTGCTCGGCTTTTCCCTCCTGCTTGTGGCTCACCACAGCCTGGGAATCCCAGAGCTCTCCTCCCAGCCAGAGTGTGATACTGCTTCCCAGCTCCTGGGGCAGGGGTTTCACTTGGGGCAGCCCAGGAGCAAAGGCCAGATTGGAGGAGGGAGGGGAGTGAAAGCAGCCCCAAGCCCAGGCGGGGACATGCACAGAAAGACTGTGGTGGTGGTGGCTCTATCCTGGACATGAGCCCCACTGAGCAGAGGGACACAGGCTGGGGGGAGGGGATGTGGAAGGGGCTGGAGTGTGTCTGCACTAGTCCAGGGTAGGGCTGAGCCAAGCTAAGCATGCAGCTGGGGGAGCAGCTCCTGCCTGGTGGCCCTTTCTGCCTGCTAGAGATCAGCACCCAGGGTGGCCTCAGCCCTGCCCCTGGCCCCTGAATCATCCCACATGGCACAGACTCACCCCAGCTGTGTCTGAAGCTGGGTGGAGATATGTTGGAGGCCAGGCTGGGCCAGGCGTAAGGCTCCTTCACAGGCTTCAGGGTGGACGGGTGCAAGGGCTCCCCAGGCAACGAGGAGGAACTGGCTGCACCCATCACCATTGCATGGCACTTGCTGGATGGCCTCAGCCCCGACCTGCTATCCCCTTGGCCACTGATACCCTGCTCCTTTTTCCCTTACCTGGTGATGGTGGTGCAGCACAGCCCTGTTTGCCAGGTCCCAGGTGCGGGGTGCTACCCCTAAGGCTTCCCCACTGTTGCTGTGGGGTGGCTGACTACTGTTTGGCAGCACGGGTGGTGCCTACTATTATGGCCATACTGGGCCCTCTTGATGGCAGTGGAGAAGCCGTACGGGTAGTGCTCCTTACCTGGTACCTGGTACACGGGGCTGTACTGCGCTATTGCTGCTGTTGGGTAGGGGAAGAGCAAGCAAGACATGCTCAGCTCAGCACTCAGTGGGTGGCCTGGGGGATGGCAGATCAGGGTTTAGGACATCCAGTGGGTGCTGTGTGGCTTCTTGGCACCCTTGCCCAGCTCCTGGTGTTTTTGGGTCAAGCCAGTGCTGTATCTGCCACTGCAGTGGCTGGCCTAGGTGCCGCTCTCCAGCAGGTAAAAGGGATCGCCGGGCAGGAGCTGCTTCTCCAACTGCATGCTTGGATCAGCTCAGCTGTGCCCTGGGCTAGCTTGGACACACACTCCAGCCCCTTCCCTGCCCCATTTCACCCCCCCTGCCCAGGTCCCTTTGTTCGGTAGGGCACATGTCTAGGATGGATCCACTGCCACGGCGATTCCTCTGTGCTCTACTCTTGGGCCAGTTTCATTCCCCTCCCTCCCCTCAATCTGGCCTTTGCTCCTGGGCTGCCCCAAGCAAAACGCATGCCCCAGCAGCTGGGAAGGTACAGTGGGATCAGCGCCCACACCCCCCCGA
>NW_005842130.1:84318-147734 GCF_000455745.1 Alligator sinensis | reverse complement strand
TTCTGGCCATGCTGAGCTGCGAGCAGGGGGGAAAAGCTGGGCAGACTCCATTCCATGCCTGTGAATGGAGAATGGAGGTGGGTGGATTAATTCCCCTCCATCTGAGCCTGCTGTCCCATGCCTCCTCCACTCCAGTGGGGAAAAGTCTGGCAGGGGTTGCTCCACTCCTGCCAGGCAGACCAGGCTGTGTCCCCAGCTGGGTTTCCCATCCCCACCCCTTTGTCAGCCAGCCCTCACTGGTCCGAGTAGAGAGCAGAGGGGTGGGGCCAACCCTGCTCTGCTCAAGCAGACAGCACAGCCCAGCCCAGGGCTGCAAAGCATCGTGGGATGCTGGGGGACTGTGATTTAACGTGAATCAGTAAGGGGTCTGGGACAAAAGTTCCATAAACCAGTTTCATCTCAGGTAAGTCTGATACTACATTCAACCAGGTTTATCTGAAACTAGTTTCATTCATTTTGAAACTGGTTTATGCGCATTGAACTTCTTTTCTTGTTACCGATTTAAGCCAGTTCACTTAATCCAGTTTATACGTAACTTCCATCCGTAGCCTGACTGTCAAGAGGAATGGAGGTTTTTGTCATTTGGACACCTGTCTGTTAGGAATTAGATTGAGACTACTAGCTCATTTCATATAGTCCATTAAATGCCTTTCAGATGGAAGCAACTGTTGGTTACTAGCATTTTGGGCTGGAGTTCAGAGGGTGCCATATATGTGGGAGACTTCATATTCCAGTTCCAGTTCCCCGTGTCTCATCGAGTCTTTCTGAACCAACAAGATAAATTAGTCACTGTATGTGCTGACAGTTTTTATTGCATATAGTTTTAATAAAGTCAAGCAGTAGAAATCAATGAAGAAGAAATCCAGAGGTTCTAAACTGGCAAAAAGATGTGACAATTAAAAAATGGAAATAGCAGCAGGCATGGATTTATTGCTAGTGTCAGCAATCATACAGGGTATCACTAAGCAAGGATCAATTGCACCAATACAGAGGTCCCAATTCCGGTCTTGCATCGTTTATGTGATGGTGTTATTCCGTTTACTTCAGTTAGAATACTTCTGCTTCACAGTGATGTGGATGTAGACACAAAATAGTTTGAATATATTGATATGTGCTCTTTAACAGAAGCTGAAATCCTACCCCTTCTATGCCTAAAAAAGTAATGTCTCGCCTCCATTGATTTGAAAAGGAGCTAGGTGAACAACAAAATGCCAATAGATTTTATTTTATGATGTGTTTTTTTTTTTGTTTTGTTTTTTTTTAAGAATATTGCGTATTTTAACAGTAATTTATTTTCTGGAAATAAATAAAATTCTTTTATCTTTGGAATTTATCAGACAGTAAATAGTAATACTCTTATAATCTGAAAAAGTGAAAAAAATATTATTCCTTGAATATGCACCCTTGGTGTATTCAAAATTATATAGACCCTCTTTAGTGGCATTTAAAAAAAACTTTTTAGTCTTCCTAGCCTTTAAGAGCATAATTAAGGGCATAATTTGCCCTGAATTAATGGTGGTGATGATGTGAAATAACCTAGTATGTCTTCCAGTTTTCAAGTTCTATTTATTAGGCAGGAAATAACCTAAAATACCCTTTTACATTCAAACTGGTACAGGAATCATCTAATGATAATCCTAGAGACCTACAATGACATTTTTTTAGCAAAGTCATTTTCCAGAGTAGAACTGTTCCTTAATAATAGGTCTAGGAAGCAGAATGTAGTTTTAATATACTTTGCTTTTTTGTTTAAAGAATCATTTTAAAATTCTTTTCTTGCTCTTATATTTAAATGTGGAAGACTTAATAAAATAGAGTTAAGGATATTTCTAATGGAGATTTGAAAAATAGGGTATTTTAGGTTAGTTCTATCTTATTATGCACATGGCTGATACAGTATTTTAGACCCCAGAAGCGGGCTGCTACATATAGGCTAGTGGCAAATTGCATTAGCCGCAAAAGTGCCAAAGGAATAAAATAGCATAGGGAAATGGATTGTGTGCAAAAAATAAAATAATAAGCTTTCATTATTTTACAGAGACACTTCATTAAAATGCAAGAATTATTATAAAACAATTTAGTGCTGTACAGTAGCTGTCTTGTTTGAAGTGTAAACTGAGGTCAGAACATTCATTTGGAGAAAGCAAGAATTATGTAAAAGATGATAAGAGGTGAAGCTTCTTAAAAAGACCTCAGAGGGGATTCTTCAGTTTTCAAGTAAGATAACAGGATTATTACATACGGCGTAAAAGCTCAAAATTATTTCCCCAAAAAACCAGTGGTAGCCTTTTAATCTGTTCAGTAATTAAAAGACAGCAAGAGAGAAAACATTCAGGAGGATAGAGCTGTCAGAGAAGAACCATATACTGTAGGCTAAGCCATTAAATTAGACGGCACCATGCTGACAGTTTAATTCTATTACCTTTAATCTATGAGACCAGTGATAGAAGAAAAGAAAGTATTTTCTTTGCTTTTGGGACAAGAACTTGGGAAACATGACATTCAGGTTTTTTCTCTCTGTATTTTCCGATTCGCTTTAAGCCTACTAACACACTGGTGTTTATAAACATCTTCGCTGTATTTTCAAGTGTTAAATGGTTTGCTTTGGGAGATATGGTGTCACCAATTATCTGTAATTCCTGTGAGGTAGTAGAGAAATTATGATTAAAACTTGAGTTCCAAAATAAAATTATAGGTCCCATTCTCCACTGTGGTTTATGTTAAGTTTAACCCTATATCTGCTCCAGTGGGCTGTTGCCTATGAAAGCTCATGCTTCTGAACTCATGTCTCCAGGGTGCGAACATGACATGTGCTTGACATGAGCACTCTCTTTGCAAAGCTGGGAAAAACCCAATTTTTAAAAAAGTAGTCCCAAATCAGTTGGTTTAGTGGGGTGGAGGAATTGGGCAAGTACTTCTGTTTGTTTTTCTGAGCTTTTTATTTTTATTTTATGTTTATGCACAATTCTTTGTTACTTTGAAATACTTACACAAGTAAATATTTGAAAGTGTTTGGATACTGGAAACAATGGACTGGATTTTTAGCAGCTGTAAATTGATAGTGCTCCATTAAAGTGAGAGGGTTGCAATCCAATGACCTAAACTGAGAATTTGGCTCAGTATGTTCTAATCATTTTTGTTCTGCCTGTTAGGACAAATAGAAGCAAAGCTATACAACAGTCTAGAAGGCTAGAGAAATGGGTGAATAAGTGGAGTCATTGGTGATCAGAGAGGTTCAATTGTCAATGGATGTTAAAAAGCAGGTTATGGTTGGAGGTTAATTGTCAGTAAAATTGTCTGTTCCCATGATAACATCGCCTCAAAATCCCTGTAACCCCAGATTATAAATGTGGAATTAAAAAACACAGCTACTTTTTGATGCTTTTGTCCAAGCTGACAGTGTTTAAAACCATAATACCAGTTGAGGTAGAATAGTTCACTGTTGAGCTCAGGAATTCAGATACAGAAAAACTGGAAAATTCAAGGTTATAACTCAGCAACTATGGTATAAGGAAATTGCTTGTGTATAATGTTTTGTAATTCAGCATATATGATAAAACTAGTGTTAACCTATATTGCTCTAGTTGTTCAAACATTAAGTGCAAACTTAGATTTCAGCACAGATGGCTGTGTCCCCATGACCAGGGGTGTACAGTTGCCATGGGGGGGGAAAAAAGCAGAGACACAAATTCATGCTGCTGCATTTTGCCCCAGCACACACCCCTGCACATGGGGGTTAGTGTGGGGAATCTCTTCCAGGTGGGTTAGGGGAGGCCAGAGCCAGCACCTGGGCTGCTCCCAGCAGCCTTTCCTGGGGTTCTGGAGTCCTCCTGGGGCTCCAGCAGTGGCAATCTGGGTATGTGGCACTTGGCTAGCAGCCAGAGAAGCTCTGGCCATCCAGGCTATGGTTTTGGGTGAAGCATGCTGCTGCCACATGCGCCACCCCGCTTTTCTTCCACACACTTGTTTTTTTTTGATGCCAGGATTTCCTGGTATTTAAATTTGGCTTCACACTATAAATATGTAGTGTGGAGAACCAAAACACATGTGCACTTGTGTGGATGCAGCTGATAGGGCCAAATTCTGTTCCACTTATTAGTTATGTAAGTAACTTGTATACCGAAATGCAGTTCTGCTCCAGCCTGCTTGGGTCCCTGAAAAACAGTTAATATAAGAAGTGGGTGAATCCTCTGTTCACTGCTTTTTTGTGACTCAGTCTTAAGGGTCAAGTGATGGTGTGTTACAATAGTGGGTACATTGATGGATTTTCAGGGTCTTGAGCAGGATGAAATAGGCACATAAATGCAATTCTAAGTCCACTTAGGGACCTAATATGTGAAATAAAATCTGGCCCAAAGGTGTCTATTCTTGGTGAGATTGCTTGGGTATGTGATGACAAGCCTGTGCATAAAGGCGTGTAAAATTGACATCTTTATTTATGTGTAGCGTGTCAAAGTTAGAAGCTAAGATAAAATGTATAACTTAGAATTTTCCTGACGCTTTATGAATGCTTAAGTAATAGTTATTCATGTTAAATTAGTACATTTTTCAACTGACATCTTTTTACATGAAATGACAAAAAAACAAACAAACAAAAAAACACAAGAAAAGTTACCTTCTGTGCATTAGAATTTCAGTTTGAGTTCAGTGAGAGAGCTGCTTTTGACTTGAGTGGGAGTGCAGCCTGCTTGCATGCATTTCAACATGAAGAACAGACAAAGAAAAAAAAAAAGTTGAGGGGGGCAAAGATAGGTTTTTTTCCCCCCTACCCTCAGTAGCTTTTATGCACCTTTTATATTTAATGTTCACTGGATAAACATCATCAGGGGACCTGGGGACAGGACAGGACCTGGGGACAGAAACCAAAGCAGCCTCTCACTGAGCCATGCCCTGGACTAAGGATTCTCAGTCCTTTTCTTCCTGAGGCTCCCCACTAACATGCTATTAAAAATTCCTTGGCCCACCCCCACCACCACTCCCTGCATGAGAGAGGACCAGCCCGGCCCCCCAAGTCCTGCTCACATAGCCATGGGTGTAGCAGGCAGGGCTCGGTGACAGGGAGCCCTGGAGCCCCGCTTGCCTGAGCAGCAGCAGTGCAGAGCCTTGCCTGCCCGCTGCTTTCAGTGCCACCCGCAAGTTGGAGGCGGTGGGGTGGGGTGGGGTGGGGGGCTGAGGCAGCTCTTTCCTGGATGGGCTAGGCAGACCTCCTGAAACTGGCTCTGGGCCGTGGACTGCTGGTTGAGAACCGCTGCCCTGAACAATGCCTAGCCTGCAATGTGGTGATTAAAGCATTCTGCTGGAAAGTGGGAGCTGCAAGTTCAAACCCTGGCTGAGTGAGGGTTGCCCAGGACTCTGGTCTCCTATTCCCTAGGCAAATAACTTTAACCATTAAGATGATTGACTGAAAGGAGGCAGGAGCATTCTTCTTCTCTGCTTTACTTATGACCATTCCATACTACTTATTCCATGCCAGCCTGGTTGTTGTTGTTTCCTCACCAGTGGACATCTCAAAGCTGCCAGAAATTTTTAGAGCAAACATTGCACTTAGGTGGCAACAGTTATGTATGTGCCACTTAGGCCCACATGTGAAATAGGATTTATCCCCCCCAGTGTTTTCTTAAATAAGTTGAAAAATGTACTATTTAATGCATGTTTCCAGTTTTATTTAACTTTGTTACTAGAGCGATTCTTATTCACACAAAGGAAGACAGATATCCCATCAAGAAATACTTAAGCTGAATGCTAAGTTTTAGAATTAATAAGAGAGCCAACTGTAATTTTTCAGAACGTACATACAAACAGCTTTAAAAGTAAGGAACAAGAAGAGTCATTTTCTTCATGCTTGGGTTTCTCAAGAATGAGTGGATCAATTTTTTTCAGATTTTATCTTTGCACTTGGAAATACTAAAGAGAAATTTCAGCCCCAAAATTTAATCCTTATGGAAGGTGTTAATAAACTCTTTGGACTTCCTTTGTATCTTTGCTCGTGAGTCATACCAGTGTAACTAATGGGTTTGCTTGCATAAGTGACTAAGAGGCTGTATGATCTGTCTGTCTCTCAAAGTTTCTTGTCCTCAAGGTTGAAGGGCTACTGCAAGTGTGTGCAGGTACAGGATTGGGCACCTCAGGCATGTAGGTGGAGATACTCTTTGCTTTTGCTTGTTTTGTTTTCTTTTTTCTTACCCTAAAGGCGCTTAGGATTGAGAGAAGCATTGAGGCACTGAGTCCTACCAATTTGTGAGCAGTTCTCTGGACACACACAGAGGCAGAACTCAGTCCCCCTAGGAAATTTTTCAGGAAAAATGCAGGTGCAAAGGGGGTTTATTGACCCAAAATCCCAGGAGTCGTATACGGGTTTGAAAGACCACACTCTTGGATTTGTAGACCTAAATTTCACCTCAGTTTTTTTTGTGGAGGTGCATCAATGTACCTTAATCACTTCTGAAATTAAGACTTGGCATCTAAATCTCATAGGTCTTACAACACTTAGTAATGATCTTGGTTCTGATTTGACGTAATTCCTGTGTAGAGCAAGATGCACAGTGCAATTACATATTATGCAAGTAACCTACACTGCAATACTGAAAGAAATAGTTCTTTGCATTCAACATCCTGTCTTTGTGGCTCGGACTTGGTGGGGTACCGATTTAGGAAAAAAAGTCTTGCTTAATGAACTATTGATGAGGTATGTTTTAGTTGTGGGGTACAGTGCCTTGCATTTTAACGTTCTTTTCACTTTTATTTCTTTCCAGGAAATTGAAGATCATGTGGCATTTTTAATAACTGTTCCAACTGCCCTAGCAATTTTTTTTGCTATATTTATCCTCGTCTGCATAGAATCTGTGTTTAAGAAGCTGCTTCGTATTTTCTCGCTGGTGGTCTGGGTATGCCTTGTTGCCATGGGATATCTCTTCATGTGTTTTGGGGGTATCATCTGTCCCTGGGACCAGGTAAGTTTGTGTCTTTTATTTGTTTTATTTCAGGTTGTTTTGAATCAGAACCTAAGAAGCTTTTCACATGCAAGTGTTCCTGTTCACATCTGTGCTGCAGCTCATCTGAAATGCTTTCATGACTAAGTCTAAGTTCAAGCCCTGCATTTCTAGTTGTGTTTGCAAAAGGGGAATAAAACAGAGTTTATGCCCTATTTTGTTGCTTGTTAATACACAGAGAATTCTCAAAGATATTTATAGGTTAGCCTGCTTGTTTAGAAACTGAACATTCAATTCAACTCCAATGAATAATTAATACACTTGGGAAAGGACATATTTGTTAAATCAGACATGCTCATCTCTTCAGTTATGACTGAAGTGCTCACAGCATAGTGTTCAGAGTTGTTTTCCAGCTAAACCATGTTAAAATAGACTTTTTGAACATAACGGATCTTTCTAAGGTAATAAGCAGGGATTGTGGTTTTATCTGTTTAAAAAAACCCAAATCCTTTGAAAATCCCAAATTCTCAGATTAAAAACTGCCAAATCCACATTTTTCCATGATTAAAATGAAACGCCACTTATAGGTGTATATGTATAGCTTTATGTATATGTATGTATAGGTATTTGTTGAACACTGTTTTATTGATATTTTTACAATTTTAAACCAATTTGGAAGCCTACCAGTGCCTCTATTATTATAATAAAATAAATTCTAGATACCTAAATATTTCAATGTTTTATTTTGGTCTTTTTGTCACAGAAAATTGGAACTACCTCTCCCCACTTTGCTTACCAGGTTGTGGGTTTAGCTGCAGCTATCCCACCTGCTGCTTTGTGGTGCTGAGCAGCCTTGTCATTGCCCTCTGCTGTTAAATCTGTGCTTAGAAGTGGGGGAAGAGAGAGCCTCTGGGGTTCTCCAGGAATTCTGGGCAGCAAAGCTCCCATAGTTTCTGTTGGGGCTGGGCTGAACTCAGACACCTGAGCTGCTCTTACATTGCTCTCAGCAGAAACTTGGGGGAGTTCCTGTGCTCAGAAGCGCCTAGCCTGTCTCAGGCGGTCCCATCATATGTTAGAATCAGAATCATAGACGATGAGGCCTGGGAGAGACCTAAGGAGGTCATCTAGTTCAACCCCCTGCTCAAAGCAGGACCAGCCCCAACTAGATCATCCCAGCCAATGGTAGTAGATTGCCCCAGTAAGTTTGGACAAGGCTCTCAATAGGCATCAATGCCTGCCATGAGAGCAACACCCCTGTTCCTGGTTTGGCTTGCACTCCCCATACTGCTAGCTGTGGGGACACAATGAGTAGATTGGGAGTACTGAGGGACACCTCCTCACCCTGGAATGCTGCAAAAAAACAATGGGGCCAGGAGGGAGAGCAGGGGAGGAATCCCCCCTCTCCTGACCACCCACCCTTACTACACAAGAGACCTGGGAGCTTGCACGCAGTGACTTAGGCTTGGGCTTAGTTTGGATGCCCAGAAGCCTCATGCATTCCACTCCTGATCTGGCAAGCAAGTGGGGGGACCCCAAGGGGCAGCCTCAGGAACTCAACCAGCCTCATGCTCCACAGCGCTGAGGAGGAGGGGAGTAGGGAAGCCTCTTGAGGCGGCAGTGGCAGCAGCAGCAGCTGCCCCTTTGGGGTGGGGCAGGGCACCGATTGCCTCCTTTCCTTGCCAGCAGCCAAGGTGGCCCCTGCACTCTGCCAGGAGCCAGGGAAAGTTTGTAATGTGAGTAAGTTGGAGGTGCTGCCAGCCACAATGGGAGCTGTGAGCAGCTCAGTTCTGTGCTGCATGGCTCTGAGTCAGGGCATGGAGCTCAGTCCATGCCCGGCAGCCTGGGAACCAGAGTTGCCACCTACATGCAGGCAGCTCCCCCCCCGCCCGCCTCTCTTTTCCCTTCGCTGAATTTTCCCCCACCATTCCTGTTCCTTTCCCTCCTTACTGTTCTGTGGGATTTCCTCACTTCTTTGCTCCCCTCCTTTGGGTCTTGCCTCTACACCATCCCCAAACCCTCCTCCCATCAGTTCCCTCCCATAATTTTCTGCTTCAAAAGGGAAGAACTGGGTTTTTCTTCTTTTAAACAGGAAAACACATGATTTTCCCCTTTAAAGGAGAAAAACTGCATTTTCCCACAAGAAACGGAAAACCTGGATCCCTGGTAATAAGCAATTAGAAAAAATATTTAAAACTTCAGAACCTTTAACCCCTTTTTACATGTCATAAGAAAGCAAGAGAAGGTATAAACCCAATTTAAATTGTCTTTAACTGCCTGTAGTCTAACAGTCTGGTGTAGGATACATGATCATAAGAAACAACTGTACTTTAGTTTAATGTTAGTGTTTCTAGAAGGCCAGTGAATGGACCCTAACTTGTAATTAGGTTGTTCATATCAATAACTGTTAAACATGACAGAAACTTCTATAACAATCAAGGAGTTTTACAGGGAAAAATGTAACTCTTTCTTTGTTGTATCCCTTTAACTGAAAGGTTAAGTTATTTGGAAACAGATTTTTCAGTTCAGTAACTTTTTGTAGAGAAAGCAATTGTTTTTGCTCTGAGTATAGTTTTGGAAAATGAGCAAGGAGTGGTGATTAAAATATTAAAAATAATATAAGTAAAAAAAAAAAAACAAAAACCCACCCAAAAAACAACCCCCTACCCCACCCCCAAAAACCCCCAAAATAAAAAACAACAAACCCTATCATGGTTTGCCTGGGGACTTGCTCAATAATGTCAGTCAGTGAATGCAAGACTTAGAGGATGGGGTTGGTGATAGTCAGTATGTTTATAGAAAAATAAAAATAAATGAGTTATTCTTTTTCCCTAAGATGCATGTTTATATAACGGATATACAACTTAAACAAAACAAAATGCCCATTATCATCTCTTGGGTAAATCTGATATCTTTTATTAGACCAACTTAAATAGTTGGAAAAAAACTGTAGTTGGAAAAAAATTCCAACTATTTACATTGGTCTAATAAAAGATATCAGATTCACCCAAAGAACCTTGCCTACCTATATCAGAAGGAACTGATAGCCAGAAGCTTTTGTGGAGGACATGAGGTTGGGAGCAGGGAAGCATTATTTCCCTCTGTATGAGATCATATTGAAGCTCACCTCTGGAGCTCATTATGGTTTTTTTGTGGTCCATGGCATCAGGCCCTGCTAAGCCTGTGGACTTCCATGAAGAAATCCAATTGTGAGTTAATGCTGCTTCATGAGCATTGAATCTGCTAGCCTTCCCTTTCCTGTGGTTGTTGTATAGTCCAATAGAGATTATGCCATTGTGGAGCAGCAACACCTAAAGGCATTTACAGGAAGGAGAGATCTTTGTGTTCTGTTTAGAAGGGGACTGTGGGGTTGAAAAGTTGCAGCCTCTGCTTTCTTTGCATTACCCATAACCTTTGCCCTTGATTATGGTCTCTTCTTTCTCCCACACTCATGTTATTCCCACAAGCCTTTCCACAGGAATGCATGGTGCATTTCTGTTTCTGTTGTAGTGTGTGTCAAAACTCCCTTAGAATTCAGTGCGTGCAGAACTGAACTCAAAATTGGTCATTCTATGTTTATTTTGTTTTCCACATGTCTAATAAAAAAAATAGTACAAAATTGTGTGTATGTATGTAATGCATCTTTTTATCTTGCTGTAAGAAGAAATTTATCAAATGTATAGTTTTCCTCCTGACAAATACTTAATGAGTACCTTAAAACCACAGTGGTGTCTGCTAATCCTTTCAGATGAATGGAAACCCCAAGAATTACCCTTATTTATCACTTAGGACCAGTCAGTACTTGGGTTCATGCTGAACTTTAAACATATGACTGGTTTCTTTGAGGCCATTGACTTGAAAGCTTTGAATTGAGAACCTGTTTAAGTAATAGAAATCATGAGGCCTTTGTGAGTGATTTTCATGGTTTCATTTTCTCAGACATTCCAGGGATTAATTCTCCATGGATCTGCCTTTAAGTGGAAAGAAAAAGTATCCTGTTCATTTGGTTGCTTAACAACTCGTACTATAGAGCCAAGTCTTTTTTTCTTATTATTAAAAGGAGGGGTGTTAATTAGTGGAAGCATGTATAATTCTTTTCTAAGAGTGGTTTTAACATGGGATTTTCATGTGACATCTGGGGTTGACAACACAAACGTTATATTTTAGACTGCACTTCTAAACTATGTACACATGGCAAATACTGTAGAAGATAGGTAAAGGAGTAAAGGGGTCCTCCTAAAACCTTGCTGTTTTTCTTTTAATTATATGAAGTTATTTTATGCTCTAAGTATCTGTAGGAGACTTTTTTAAACCTCACTATACTAAAGGAAATGCCTCAGTATTTTTATATTTCAGTTTTAATGTACACACAGATATATCCATGACACCCTTTACACTTGGCTCAGTATCTTTATTTCCCTTTATTTTTTATTATTTATTTTTCTATTTTTGCTTTTGTATTGTATGTTTTATATTGCTGGTTGTACTACTGGATTTTTTTCTACTTTGTGCACAGTTGTGGACTTACTTGGTTGTATTATTTCTTTATGTTAAACACTGTTCAGTTAATTTTTTTAAAAGACTGATTTAGGAAAAATACCACATTTAAAATTCCTTATTTCAAACTACCCATAACATTTTCAACAGCTTTTTGTAAAATATTTTAAAGAAACTTCTAAAATATTAATTTTGCTTCTAAATACTAGTACAATAATTTGACTCTACTTCTTTTTGTATAAATCAGAAATCATTGTCTTCTGAGTATATTTCCTATAGGTAGGGCTCACATGTTGAGTCCACATACTCCACAAGCTTTTGTTCATTGCTATCTTGTTTGAAACTCTATTCTCAAGTCTTTTGTGTGCTTCTGCCACATCTTCTTGGGTCTTCTCTTCTTTCTTTTGTCCTCAGTTCTCATGTCCTGAACTTTTTTTGCCACATACTCTTCATGCCTTCCAATTTTGTGCTCAAATGATAACAGTCTCTCTTGTTCACCTTCCCCTTTTTTATCTTGCTCTTCCATGCTGCTGCACATCTTTGTTTCTTACAGAACCTTTTCTGCTGACTCCACAAATCTACCTCTATCTCCTTATCTCCATCACCATCATTATGGACAGCTTTGGATTCTTCATTGTCCATGTCACAAATCCATCTGTGGGGGACCTCCAGAGCTCTGAGTTTATCTCTCTTGTACTACCGCTTGTCCCAGGGAACAGATTGAGGTTACCCTGGGATAGCTCTCTGCCCTAGCAAACCTCATCTCCAGACCTTGAAGACAAACCCACCCCCTTTAGAGCTGAGAATAAATTACATGTCCCCCACTCCACAGAAAGGAGCTGGCCTGGAATATAACCTACTGTGAAATTATCCAGTCGACAGGCAATGACTAAGGAGGCAATAAAAGGATTTGTTACTTATAAAAGCATTACACAGGCAAGCTGACTATACTGGTGGAGACAAAAGCAAAACAAGTTTCTTGCCGTCTCATCGGCTGCCCCTTAGTTTTTCTGAGAGTCCTGTCAGGGTTCCTGGAGATCAAGGTTCCCGCAGATTCTACCAGTCCTGGCAACTGGGGCAACTGAATTCCAAACCTTGAGATTCAAAGACACTTCTTCTATCATCGATCGGCCTTAAATCCCCTAGCCAACCCCCTTCATGAGCAATATTTTAATTGCCCATGAAACCAGAACCCTCCAGGGAGTTTCTAGTTTCCCTGGGACACCTGGCACCCCTCTGGCTAAAGAGCCAATACTCTCAGATGTTTTGGCTATTGTACTATTTCTCCCATCACAGGAGGACAATGCCTTGGGTGCCTGCTAGACACCTCACTTGATTATCTTTCAGTTATATCATGAAATTACAAAAATACATAGGTATCAAATATAGTACATACAGATATGAACCTGAGAAAACTGAATCCGGCTTCCTCCTAGCTACAAATGGAGACTAAACACCAATAGGAGTAAATCTAATTAGGGAGACCATCCATGCACACCATATTTTATGGTGAATCCATGACAGCCCAATACTCTCAATCATGCAGTAGAAATGTCAATTTTTTCCTTGTCGAAAATTTTATAAATTTTTCCTTCTCATGAATTGGCATTTTCCTGTCAGAAGCCACTCCACTCACTTCCCCCCATTTCATCCATAACCTATCTTATTCTGCTTATAATTTCCTGTTAATAATTTTAAGTTTTAAATTGTGGAATTAGCCCAAAGTGTCACTTTTAAGAAGTGTGCAAAACAGCTATGAGTAGCAAAATACTGACAGGCGCGTGCTGCTCTCTATCATTAATAAGTTTGTTCAGAAGCCAGTCTTTTACCCTAAATTTCAAGAACATCATGTGTACAGAAATAAAACCTTTAAAACAGCCTTGTTCAATCAGCATTGACAGCTGTTTTTTTTTTTAATAGAGTTCATTGTATACATTTTAAGAATATCTAAATAAGTGACTCCTTTAAATTTGTTAAATATTTTTTGTGCTTTCTCTGGACTTTTTAAAAGGTAATACAACTGTTATATAAAATCTCATTTATTTTCCTTTTCAAATATAATCTATTTCAAAATATCCTGTTAGCAAAGGGAAAAATTAGAAATGCCCATTCATGCACACATGTTTATTTTAATTGAGAATTGCTGTCTAGGCATTTTGTTCTGGATTAGTTGGTTCTCAGTATGCTTTTTTCCAAGTCTTCAGAAACTGAAATGTGTAAGTGGTCACAGCAGACAGTGTTACTTATTTTTACTTACATCTACTGAAGAGTACATTTTTTGCACAACGTCATTTAAAGGAAGTGAAAAAGCATGTTGTTACATTAATCATTCTAATATTATAAAACCCTTAGTCTGTCTGTAATGTTTTATTCTCACTCTGGTTGCCTCAGCAGCCAATCGGAGTGCTCTGGAGAGACAGACACATTGCAGAGCACCACCATGACAGCGGGGACTGGGGGGCTGGAGTGCCCTGCCCTGCTCCTTGGAGGCAGAGGGGGATGACAGGGACTGGAGTGCTGCCATGACGGAGGGGATGGAGTGGAGAGGCAAGGCCAGGAATGCTGGCCAGGCCCCCTCCCAGCTACTTGGAGGTAGTGGGGGCGCAAGGTACTGGCTGCGCAGTGCTGGCCTCACCTTACCCCACACAGCAGAGCCATAACAGCAGGGACTAGGGTCAAAGCTGGGGGTGGGGCATAAGGCCAGTAGTGCTGGCTTCGTACCCCGCTCTTGCTCCTTGTAGCCAGGGGCCAGAGGGCCCCTGAAACAACAGCTGGTGGGGAGGGGGAGGTGGCGGGGAAGAAGGGAGGCAGGAAGGGGAGGGAGGGGGCAGGTGGCTGTGACCTGCTGTGACTGCCACTGTGGCCACGACCACTGCTGTGGGCCCTGGTGGCCCCAGCCCGAAGCGGAGGGGGGAAGTGGCTCTGGCCCTAAGCAACCAGGGGGAGTGGCCCCAGCCCAGACCCTGGCCTGAAACAGCAGGGGGGATTGGGAGGAGCGGCCCCAGCTCTGGCCCTGGCCCAAAGCAGCAGGGAGGAGGCAGGGAGTGGCCATGACCCTGGCCCCAGCCCGAGACAGTGGGGAGTGGGGCCAGATGCTGGCCTCTGTCCCTGCCCCCCGCCCCCACCCCTCGTTATTCTTAACAGGCAATTTGCTAGTAGGATCATTTAAAACTAGGGCTGGAAGGGACAAATTGGAGAATTGGGCCAAAAGGATTCTCATGAGATTCAACAAGGAGATGTGCAAAGTCCTGTGCTTAGGATAGAACAATCCCATGCACCAGTACAGGCTGGGGGCTGACTTGCAGGGCAGCAGCTCTGCAGAAAAGGACCTGGGGGTTACAGTAGATAAAACGTGGAATATAAGCCAGCAGCATGCCCTTGTTGCCAAGAAGACTAACAGCTTACTGGGCTGCATTGGTAGGTGTATTGCCAGTTGGTTAAGGGAACTGATTATTCCCATCTATTCAGCACTGGTGAGGGCATATCTGGAGTACTGTGTTCAGTTTTGGGTCCCCCTACAGAAAGGTTGTGGACAAATTGTAGAGAGTCCAGTCGAGGGTAAAAAACATGGTTTGGGGGCTGGGACGCATGACTTGTGAGGACAGGCTGAGGAAACTGGGCTTATTTAGTCTAGAGAAGAGAAGACTGAGAGGAGATTTAATAGCAGCCTTCAACTACGTGAAGAAGAGTTCAAAAGAGGATGGAGCTAGACTGTTCTCAGTGGTGGCAGATGACAGAACAAGGAACAGTGGTTTCAAGTTGCAGCAAGGGAAGTTTAGGTTAGGTATAAGGAAGAATTTTCTCACCAGAAGGCTAGTAAAACACTGGAACAGGTTACCCAGAGAGGTGGTGGAATCTCTATCCTTGGAGGTTTTCAAGATCTGGCTAGACCATGTTTTGAATGGGATGATCTAGTTGAGGATAGTCCTGCTTTGAGCAGGGGGTTCAACTAGATGACCTCCTGAGGTCCCTTCCAACCCTAATTTTCTATGAGTTCTGTGATTTTCAATTGTCTTCAGTTTCCTCCTTAATGATTCCTAATATGTGTTTGCCTTTTTGACAGCTGCTGAATACTGAGCTATTTTTAGAGATCTGTCCACAGTGGCTACTAGATTTCTTCCCTGTCTGGTAATGGCTAATGTCCAGAGCCCATTATAATGTAGACATATAGTGGGTTATTTTTCCCCACGTGCATCACTTTATACTTATCTACACCAAATTTCTTCTGCTATTTAGTTGTCCAGTCACTCAATCGTGCAAGATCCTTCCATCATAGTCTACCTTACTCTTTACCATGTTGAATAGCTTTGTGTCATCTGCAAAGTTGGACACCTTGCTATTCACCCCCTTTTCCAGATCATTTATGAATGTTAAACAGCAACTGGTACCAATACAGGTCCCTGAGGGACACTGCTGTTTACTTCTTTCCATCCTCATCACTGATTTTTTTTTATACTTTTTTTTTTTTTTTTCCTATCTTTAAGACCATTTCTAATGTATTAATGGACCTTCCCTGTAATCCCAAGACTACCTAACTTTGTTATGAGCCTCTGATGGGGGACCTTGTCAAAGGCTTTTTGGAAGTCCAGATATACTAAGTCACCTGGATTACCCTAATCCACCTGCATCATGACATCCTCAAAGAACTCTAGTAGGTTGGTGAGACATGATTTCCTTTGACAAAGCCATGTTGATTACTCCCCAGCAATTCATGTTCATCCATATGCTGAATAATTCTCTTTTTATTGTTGTCTCTGTGCGGGCCGCCTCCCGATCCCATCCGTGTCGCCATGTGCGAGCCGGGAGCGATATGCGGACCCGTCTTTGCGCACGCGGGCTGTGGCCAGCAGCCCTGGCACGCGGGGTCAGAGGAGTCTGTGTGGCGGCAAGGCACGCACAGGCTAGAATTAGTCACAGAGGCGTAGTGGTTGATTCAAAGATTATTTACTTACACCCAAGATGGTCGCGGTGTAGGCTGGACAGTTTCCAGGTTCAGCTCCGCTTAAATCCTCATTGGAGGACTACGACAAATTCGGTTCTTGGGCCCCGGAGTTGTTAAGGCTCCGCGGGTTTGGCAATTTCTTTCCCACGGAGTTGTCGAAGCTCCGTGGGTTTGGTTCAGCTCTCTGGCCCCAGAGTTGTTAAAGCTCCGTGGATTCGGATCTTGAGTATATAGGATAGGGATACGTCTAGGATTGTGCTTGGAGACGGGGAGAGGCCAGAGGCTATTTAGACCTCTGTTGCCTTCTTAAGAAATGCATTGGGTCCGTAAGGATCCGCAGCGCTTAGAGATCTTCACACAGCGTGAAGATCTCCTCCTCCTGGTGTTCGTGGAGTCCTCCCTTGCAGGGGTTCTCCTAGGAGTTCTCCAACTTTTTCTCCAACTTGGGCGGAAACCACCCAAGCTCTTTATACGGCTAGCAAGCCAATTGCTAGCCGCCACGTGTGCATAATTTAGAATCGGCCAATAGTGGGGCACAAATTAGAATACGAATGGCGGGAACTCCTTTGCACCGTGTATTTCTGAGATGCAAAAGAAATGCACTATGCAAAGAAAGCTACAAATTGGCGGGAAAATTCTCCTTTGCACCGGAGTTCTTCTCTGTAGCAGAGAACTCCACTGTGCAAAGAAGCTGCAATTTAGCGGGAACGTAATTTAGCAGTGCCGAAGCGCACACAAACGAAAACTCACAACTTTGGGTTGTGACAGTCTCCACCCATTTTCCAGGAAATAAATTACATTCACTAGCTTGTAGTTTTCCTGGATTCCCTCTGGAGCCTTTTTTAAATATGGAAGTTACATTGGCAGTCCTACAATCCTTTAGTACCAAGGCTTTTTTTTTTTTATGATAAGTTTCATACTACAGTTAGGAGTTTGGCAATTTCTGATCTGAATTCCTTCAAGACCCTAGGGTGAATGCCATGAAGTCCTGGTGATTTGCTATAGTTTAGTTTATCAGTTTCCTCTACAACCTCCCAACCTCATCTACTGAAACCTCAGTTTGGGTCAACTCCACTGACTTGTCCCTAGAAGAGGAGTGAATCTGGTGAGGGGATCTACCTAAAATCATTCACAGTGAAGACAGATGCAAAGAATGCATTTAGTTTCTTGGAAATGGCCCTGTCATCCTTTAGCACCCCTTTTACTGCCAGATCATCCAAAATTCCAACTAAGTCCCTGGCAGGTCTTCAGCTTCTAATGTACTTAAAGAAATGTTTATGGTCACCTTTGATCTCTCTATCAAGTTTCTCCTCAGTTTTTTTCTTAGCTTGTCTTATAACAGTTTTACATTTGATTTGCCAGAGTTTCTGCTCTTTTTTATTTTCCTCATTAGGATTTGTCTTCCATCTTTTTTTCTTTTTATTGCCTCTGCAACTCTGCCATTAAACCATGTTTCTTTCTTTTGTTCCGATTTCCTTTTTCTTGAGTTGCAGTATGCATTTGCTCTGTGCCAATATGATATTCTTGAAGCAGTTCCCATGCTGCTTGCCGATTCTTCACCTCCTTAGGAACCCCTTTTAACTTCTGGCTAACTTGCTTCCTCGTTTGGTATAGTTTCCCTTTTCAAAGTTAAAGGCTACCATGGTAGATTTTCTTCTTATCTCCCCTCTGTCATGGATGTCAAACCCAACTGCACTGTGGTTACTCTTGCAGAGCGGCAGTAACACTTACTCTTTGCATCAAAATCCTTTGCACTACTTAAGACTATGTTAGGAATGGCCTTTTCTCTTGTAGGGATACAGGACTAATTGCTTCAGAAAGCAGTCTTTTCAGATGTCAAGAAATTTGGTCTCTGCATCCTGGCCTGAGATTAGATTGACCTGGTCTATTTGTGGATAATTGCAGTTGTCCATTAGTACTGTGTTTTCTGTTTCTGTATCTTCTCTTAACTCCCTTAGTATTTGGAGCTTGCTGTGTTGTCCTGGACTGGGAGTCAATAGTATATCCCTAGATGTACTTTTTTTTTTTCTATTGAAACAATAAAATTTCTATTCACAGAGTTTCTATAGTACCTCTCTTATCAATTGAAATATCTACCCTATCTGATTCAATGTAGCCTCTGATGTAGAGTGCCAATCCCCAACCAGTATAGCCTGTTCTGTCATTCCTGTATAGTTTATATTTTGGTATTACAGCATCCCATTGATTTTTCTCATTCCACCATGTTTCTGAGATATCCACTATGTCAATATTGTTATTTACTTCTAAGCATTCAAGTTCTCCCATTTTGGATCTTAAACTTCTGGCATTAGTATAAAAGCACTTATGCTTTTTCTTGTTGCCTGGTTGGCCACTTTTGCGTGACCTTTTACTCAGTGAATCTATTTGTTCAAGTTGGTCTTCTCTGCGTTTCACCCAAGTACTCTCCTCCTCTCTGTTTCTTATCCCCACTATTTATGGTTTTACCCCTACAGCATGTCAATCCAAATTATGTACCTGTCAGCTTTCCCCTAGTTTTTAATTTAAAAGCTTCTCTACCACCTTTTTAAAGAGGAAGAAAAAAGAAGAGGTATTGTTGAGAGGAAAGGCAGGCAGGGGAGAGAAAAACAAAGCAGTTAAACCATTGAGGGACACAGGGGTTATACAAGCTAATCTGGTAATGGAGTAAGAATACATAGTCTTGATTTAGACCATACTTAACACAGTCCAGCCTGTGAATGATTTCTTGTTCTGCAATTTCCCATTCAAGTTAATTTTTAAAGTTTGGTTGTTTAAAACAGCTATGACTCGTATTCATTTATTATCCCATCTGTCTGATGTAGACAGTAGTGGGGCACTGTAAGCAGGTGATAGTGTATATGATGTTGAGGTGCAGGTAAATGATCCTTGGATGTTATAATTTGTGTTATTTGATTCATGGGTGTTTGGGTCGGAAGGGACCTTAGCAGATCATTGAGTCCAACCTCCTGCCCTGGGTAGGAAAGAATGCTGAGGTCAGATGACCCCAGCTAGGTGCATGTCTACCCTCTTCTTAAAGACCCCCAAGGTAGGGGAGAGTACCACCTCTCTTGGAAGCCCATTCCAGATTTTGGCAACCCTTACCATAAACAAGTTCTTCCTGATGTCCAACCTAAATCTGCTCTCCATCAGTTTATGGCCATTGTTCCTAGTTACTCCAAGGGGTGCCCTGGTGAACAGCATCTCCTATTCCACCCCCCTCCGCCGCCTGATGAATTTGTAGGTGGCCACAAGATCACCTCTCAGCCTTCTCTTGCAAAGGCTGAAGGGATCCAGGGCTCTCAATTTCTCCTCGTAAGGCTTCACCTGCAGGCCCCTAACTATATGAATGGCCCTCTTCTGGACCCTCTTGAGGTTGTCTGCATCCCTCTTGAAGTGCGGTGTCCAAAACTGGATGCAGTACTCTGTGGCAATGGTGAGGCTGCAGTTGAAGGGGAAGTATCACCTCCATGGACCTGTTTGTCATGCACCTGCTAATGTACGATAACGTGTGGTTAGCCTTGTTGATCATTTTGTCATATTGACGACTCATGTAAATCTTGGAGTTAACAGTGACTCCAAGATCTCTTTCCACTGCTGTGATAATGAGAAGGCCCTCCCTCAGCCTGTAAGCATGCCGGCGATTCCTTCTCCCTTTGTATCTAATTTGGTCTAATGATGATGTGGTCTGTGGAGGGCACATGCTGGCATCAGGGTTTGGAGCAAGGTCTGGTTCCCTGATGAGAATAGTAGTTAGGTAGTCTGATGCTGGAGAGATATGGTTTGAGGGGATGCCTTATAAACCAGGAAAGGTTTCTCTTCTATGGCTACCTTGAGATGGCTGTCACATTTTCCAGGAGGGGTTGGAGGTCATTAATGTCTCTGAGGTATACAAGACAGGTTTTGTACGTGACAACCAAAGGGATTCTGTTGTCCTTTTCTTGGCGTTGGTATTGTAGGAGGTCAGCGTGGGATCAGAGCTTAGCCCTGTTGACTTCCTTTCCTTTCCTTTTCTTTCTCATGTCTTCATGGCAAGGTATTAACTGGAATCTCACAGGCCTTATAGGAATTAGAATACATGACAATAGGAATTACAAGCTATTCTTATTACACTGACTTCCATGGGTAAAAGAGCTGTTTAAGTATGAAGTGGCTGATCTTGGAAAAGGAGAATTTCAGACAGCTTTACTTACTGTAATGATTTCTGTAATTGCTGGGTTTTGAGTATTCATATCTCTTTAATTATAGATATGTTTACAAAGCCATGGCACCAGTGTTCCATTTGGCTCCGCATATATCCTCAGTTACATAGCTAGATTATTTCAGGTAAGATTTGACAATTTTGATTCTCATAATTATCAACAGAAGATGAATGTTTTGGATATCTGTTTTGATATTTGAGCATAAATGTTTTTTTGTTTTTAACTTGGCCTAAACCACAGCATTTTTAAAACATGTCCTTATGCATAGGTTACATGTAGACCTTGAGAAAAGCAGTAGTTTGTCGGATACATGCAAGGTTTACATTGCTTTGTCAATATGTGTAAATTGTCCGAATTAAAAAAATATTCTTAAGGTACCTAAGGAGAGAGACTAGTTTTAATTTAAGTGTCTATGGTGCACATTTTTTCCCTAAACCTGTTTTTATCTAGAAGCTATTTTTGAAATAAATCAATATTACCAGTTATTTAAAATAATCTTTTCTGTGAGCCCACTGTGGTAACATTTTCTGCTCTTAACATTCTGTCACAGCATCTGATGAAGTGAGGTTAGGCTCATGACAGTTTATGCATCTCTAATTTATTTAGCCTATAAGGTGCATCTCTACCCTGTCTTCTTTGCCATTAGTCACATAAACAATAGTTATTAAGCATAGTAGCAAAATTAGAAATATGAATGAGGTTAGCTCCAGTGATGCAAAATTCCTTTAACAGAGGGCTTTACAACTGTTATCTATTAGGGGTGAGTGAACAAGTTCTGATGAAATAAAGGTCAATGTTTACCTTTGCCTGAAATTCACACAAGAACCAAACAGAACACTTTTAGTTATATTGTTTTCTCTTTAAAGGCTCCTACCTTTCTGGAGTTCAGCTGAAATACATACTTTAAGTATTGAAATATCATGGGTGACATTCTTTCCCCATGACATTCTTTCTTTTGTGGTCATCCAAATGTCCTGCTTTGGTTTTGCATGTGGCATTTCTTGCCATTTAAGTGCCAAAAATACCATAGATGCATCAGGTAAGAATTATATTCCTGGATATGTAGCCTGTATATGTACATATAGTAATCTATGTGCAGATTGGGCATGCATAGTAAATTGAGGACTGGCTGTATACCTAGCCAGGCATGTACATGTGCCACTTACAGACTCAAAATGGCCTCTAGACCACCAAAATGTAGTTGACCAAAAGCCATAACTAGCAAAGATTTAGACCCTGGGGCAGAGGGGAAGAAAGGGACTCTCATCCTCTCCTCTCAGCAGCCAAGAGGCTGAGGCGCTCACTTGGGAAGCAAGAGGAGCATCCCTCCACCTCTTTTTATGTGTGAGCATCCCTCGCATGTAAAAAGATCTGAACCTCTGACTTCCAAGCACAGCATCCAGGCCTCCACATCACAGGTCATGGATTAACCAGTACCTTCTCAGGTGCTTCTTTGAAGCCAGCACCCTAGGCAGCCATGAAAGGGAAGTATCTGGGAGATGTCTGGGGCCAGGAGGAAGAAAGCAAACCAGAGGTGTGCGGTTCAGTGATGTGGCTGTTAGCATGGAAAGGACAGTGCTCTGCTTTCTAGTATGGGATCTTGCTGCTAGCGAGGTAGAAACATTCTCCCTGCACTGTCCTTTGTTAATTTTTTATGATACCTGTGTTAAATGCAAGGAACGGTGTCTCAGCTTCAAAAGGAGCACCACAGATAGGGCTTTGAAATGCCTTACCTATGATGTTGGGGTTGGAGAACAACAATGGTGATGTTGTGGTGGGAGTCTGGACCACCAGACCAGGAGGATGTGATGGATTAGGTTTTCTTCAACCAACTAACAGAAGTTTCCCAATCACAGGACCTGGTTTTCATGGGGGACCTCCATCACCCTGACATCTGCTGGGAGGACAATACAGCAATGATCAGGCAATCCAAGAAGTTTTTGGAGAGTATTGGGGACAACTCCTTGGTACAAGTTCTGCAGTGGCCAACTAAGGGCCATGCTTTTTTTAATCTGCTGCTTACAAACAGGGAAGAACTGGTGGGGAATGTGGTAGTGGATGGCAATTTGGGTAGTAGTGACCACAAGATGATTGAGTACAGGATCTTGAGGAAAGGAAGGAAGGAAGGAGAGCAGCAGAGTAAAGACCCTGGATTTCAGAAAAGCAGACTTTGACTTACTCAAGGAATGCATGGGCAGGATCCCCTGGGAAGCCAGTCTGATGGGGAAAGGAGTCCAGGAGATCTGGCTGTACTATAAAGGAACCTCACTGAGAGTGCATTTACAAACCATCCTGATATGCAGGAAGACTAGCAAATATGGCAGAAGACCAGCTTGGCTTAGCAGAGAACTCTTCAGTGAGCTAAATCACAAAAATGAAGCTTATAGGAAGTGGAAATTTGCACAAACAACTAGGGAGGAGTATAAGAGTATTGCTCAGGCATACAGGGATGAAGTCAGGAAGGCCAAAGCGCAATTGGAGTTGCAGCTAGCAAGGGAGGTGAAGGGTAACAAGAAGGATTTCTACAAGCAACAAAAGAAAGATCAGGGAAAGTGTGGGTCCCTTACTGAATGGGGGAGGCAACCTTGTGAATGAGGATGCAGAAAAGGCTGAAGTGCTCAATGCCTTTTTTGTCAGTCTTCACAGGCAAAATCAGCTCCCAGACTACTGCACCAGGCAGCACAGTTTGGGGAGGAGGTGAGCAGCCACCTGTGGTAAAAGAACAGGTAGGGACTATTAGACAAGCTGGACATATACAAGTCCATGGGGCTGGATGCAAATGAGGGTCCTGAGGGAGTTGGCCGATGTGATTACAGAGGATACACTAGCCATTTAATTCCTTGGGGCAAATTATGGTAAATTTATAGTAAAACTTTCCCTTGACCCTCCTCCTTTCTCTCTCTCTCTCTCTCCTTTTTTTTTTTTTTTGCCAGTTAGCCTGTAGTTGTTTACATATGTAGGTGTACGTATGTAGAAATAGAATTCTTACCTGTGGTGTAAATTGCGTTTTTTGGCACTTAGATGACCAGAAATGCCACGTACATAACCATATCAGAACACCTGGACAACCAGGAAGGAACAGAATGCTACTGTATGATAAATAAAATTTTAGCCATTTTTTCTGATCCTTCCAGTACAGGAATTATTGAATGTCTTGTGGAAGAGCCTTCATATACTTCAGGATATGTGCAGGGACCTACTTAAATTGCAGTGTCACAGTTTTCACAGAAACTGTGAAAAACAGTGATCTCTGCAGTCACCCTGAAGAATAGCATGGCCATGATATCCTGTGGAATTGACCCCCACAAAATGCTCAGTGAAGTACAAAGAAAGTGCAGCAGTCACTGCAGTTATAGATCACATGATATGAGAGAGAGGTACTGAGAGGTTGAGCTAGTGATGTAGACCAGGAGGAGGCACCAGTTAGGAAAACAAAAGTGCTTCAGCTCCGTCTTTTAAAAAGCTAGATGCAATGCAGCAATATTGCAGTCTGAAGATGAGCAAAAAAAAATCCAAAAAAGCAAAATACATTGCATCTCAGGATCGTATAATGCAGTTCCTTGTAGGAACCTTGCATTTGGGTGGTGGTAAATTGTTTTGTTCACCTTGCAAAGTGACTCTTGATGCATTGAGAAAAAACAGCATTGATCAGTATTTAGAGTCCGAATCACATATAAAGTGAAAGGTTTCTACAGAGGCTGAATGTCAGAGCAAGAAACAAGAGAAAATGTCCTTGATGTTTAAAAGAACCACTGAAAGCAGTTTAACAAGAAGAGAAGCTATATTTGAGCTAGTGGGGGCATTTATGACTGCTAACATACCACCGAGGAAAATTGATTAACCAAAGTTAAGGGACTGCTTGAAGAAGCACATGCCAAATGCTGGCAGTTTCCAGTGTGTGAGCAAGCTTATCTACCAGGAGGATTATCTATCAGGAGTAATTGCTTCCCATGTTCAGTCTACAAAATCTGGAATGGCAGAATATGAATCAATTTCGATTGCAGCAGAAGAAGCAACAGATGCCCAAGATAACTGTTCTCCACGTTTTATTTGTACTTGGGAACTGGAAGGACTACAACCTGCCTGTTTTTCAAATAGAGTTGGTTCAACTTGAGTCTATAAATTTTTCAGCTGTAGCACAAGCTGTAGTGAAGGTAGTTGTAAATTGTTGTTGAATTTAACAAGACTTCTGCACATATACATTGCATTATCAGACACAAATACTAAGCTTGCTTTGATGTGCTCCATGGAAAGTTGCCCAATGCAATTCATGTTACCTGAAATGCATGTGTTCTTTCTTTAGTGAGTGATATCTGGTGTGCAGATTTTCCTGATGTGGATAGACTGGCTTTCTCTTTTAAAAAAGTGTTCAAACATTGTCCAGGCGTAATCTTTGATATAAGAAGTCCATCACCAATCAAAGCAGGTATCTAAATGCAACTGTGTCATTTCCACCAGAAGTGCTGCTTACAAGGTGGACTTCATGGTTTAATGCAGTTCATTACCATGCAAGGAATATTAAGTACTACCAGCAATTTGTGTGCTATGAGCTTGTAATTGCACCCAGAACACAGTGCATGCTTAAACTACATGATCTCTTAAAGCAGGGTGACACTGAAGATCACGTTAAGTTGGTGGCTGAAAATGTGATCCAGTTCATGGAGCTTCTAATGTGTTTTGCAAGTTGGCAGGCTTTGATTCACCAAGCACATGCAAAGCTAGTGGATTTCATGAATTGGTTTGAAGACATGGTATCACAACAACTTTCAAACTGTGAAAGTGAAAACCAGCGGAGACAAGTACTGTTCCAGGCAATAGCTGCAAAGTTGAATCAGTACTGTAAGCACAATCAGTCATTACCATCTCACTTTAAACAACCGCCTGCCTCCTTTTTTAGTGCTTTTGCATTTTTTTACCCAAATCAGGTGCCTTCTCTGAGTTTTGACCCTTAGCTACTTACATCAATCCCTAGATGGCAGGAAGAACATGACAACAAACCTGCTGCTTACATGAACTTTGTCAAAGAATGCCGGATGCCTTTGTGACTGTATTTTGGGATTCTGTTTCTGATTGGTTTCCCCATCTCTACAAACTGGAAAACACTGCCTTACAATTCCAGTCAATTCAGTGGATGCAGAACATGCAATCTCACTGAGAGAGAGGATGTCAGCTGCAACTGTTGGTAGATACTGCATGCTAGCATTTAACAACTAAAGTGAATGGTTTCTATCAAGGTTAGCATTATTTAGTATTTCTAAACTTTTTAAACTTTTTTTAGGGTGATGATATAAATTACAATTCATATTGTGTATAAATTTATAATCATAATATACTTAGATTTAAATTTAATCTGTAGATTTATTTCAATATGGTAATTTATACAATATTTCTGTGGACTTTGCTATGAACGTTTGCAGGTTTTTGCCTCTCAGCCAATCAGTGGCAAGGTACGGGGCCACTGGGGCCCCTCTGTCAATCAGTGGTGAGGGACAGGGCCGCTGTGAAATGTGTATGTAATCGGCTCTGCACACCATGAATGGGCCATGAAAAACCATTTGTTTTGCTACAATTTAAATAGGTCTCTAGATGTGTCTCTTTTGAATCCTTAGCTGAAACCTCTGAGTTTAAGTTTTTTACCATTTTGTTTTTCTTTGGTGTGTTTTGTGCCTTCTGGGAGTTTTCTGTATAGGGAAGAATGCTTAAGTGCAAAGTGTAAATTGATAGGGCATTTATGGGAATTACTGTAAGGCTTGTAAGCATTTTGCGATTTGTAGGAGGAGACCATATTTTGGTATTGTGTTAAGGAGAATATAACAATAATTCTATAGAAATGAAGTGGACTGGCAAATCTGAAATAAAAATAGTGTAAAACTGGGTCTTTTGTGAAGTTCATGCCTTTAATTCTTAATATAGCAGACTGCAGACTTTGTTTTTTCAGGATGGCTTTTAACAGGGATTGTTTTTGTGTAGGACCTCAGTGCTTTTCCTGGCCAATGTAAGCTATGAAGGAAATAGCACTGTATATCTCTTAGCTCAAAAGGTTTTTGACTAGGTTGAAACTGTCAACCTACACGGTTCCCTACAACAACGTTGTTACTGCACTGTGCTTTAGCACTTCCAAAAGGTACTTCCTTTTGGAAGTACTAAAGCACAGTGCAGTAATTTTACCTGTACTGCACTGTATGCTCAGCTCACAGTTGTTTTTAGCAGCTACTTCACCATAGAGGTGTGCTATAATGGGGGAGCATGCCACTATAGTGAAGTTGCTGCTGGTCATGTGTAGAAACCTATGGTTGCTGTAGCATGTCACTACAATGACATAGTGTCATGTGTAGATGCACCCAAAACTCTTATCTCAAAGAGCATCACTTTTGTCTGATTTGCTGAAAATCTGTTGATCTGCAAGTCAGCTATTTGACATGGCAGTTCTAGAGGCATTAGAAATGGGAGATGGAACATGCTCTCTTCAAAAAGATTGTACATTTCTCATGAATTTAATAATGATTTTGCACTAGAAAATAATCTTTTCAGTATTGCAATAACAGGCATTACTATCAGTTACTTGAATTATGAGAGGTCAAGTAACTGTTGGATGTTAGTCCAAAGTATTTGTCATGCAAACTATATTTTGGGATAGTGTGGCAACCCTGGGCCAGGTTCTTCTCAGCTTATTAGGCGTGCAAATGAACTCTGGTGTTTCCATGTGATTATGTTCTGCCTTGCTTGAGTCCCAGATGAACTATTAATAAAAAGGTGGCTGAGTCCTTTTTTGTCCTCCTCACAGCTTTTTTGAAACAGCCTTAAGGAAATTGAGGTTTTTTTGGTTATATCTTTTATTGCACTGACTATAGTTTGGAGAGATGTCAGAAAGGCTTAGGTTGATAGTCTGTTTCCCACTTAAGTTGTTATGGTCTCCAATTTTATAAGTTTTCTGTTTCTCTTAGTGTAAGCCACCTTGATCCTTGTTGGGAAAGGTGGCATATAAATTGAATGAATAAATAAGGAAGGAGGGAAGTAAATCGTTCCTGGACTATCATGGCTGTAACAACACTCAAAAGTAGATGCATAAATGGATTTTCAGGGACTTGAATAGGGTGCATTGGAAACCTATTTAGGCTCCTAAGTCCACTTAGATGCCCAATAGATGGGATACAATTTAATTTCATGTGCTTTTATCCCAATAGATGTTTTCCTCCCACAAACACAGAAGACTATTTGGCTTACTGGAGAGGGTATTTTGGCAATGCAGGGAAGTAATCTTTTTTTTATATAAGTTTACACATCCATGTGCATGTGCGCATGCATGCATGCATTCCCTGCCATATTTTGTCACAAAGGACATGAACCTTTTCCCAAAATTCATCTGCTGGAAACTGGGATGTCCTTATAAGCAAGGAAATATGATAATAGTAATTTCTGCCTCTGCTGGAGGAAAGTGAAAGTAACACTGTACCCTGGCCTCCCTAGCTACTGGCAGTGGATACTTCTACTTCCCTTCTGCAGAGGCTCCTGCTGCAGAAACTGCTACTCAGTTGTTTACTGCTATTTACCAGTATTTTCAGGAAAAATCTACTTTTCCCGCTGCTGTTAAAAAAACAAGGTAAGTATCTTATTTGGGGCTGTGTTGTATATAAAAAGATAAAGTATATACATGCTCACACACACAAATATAAGATGACACCCCACCCCTGAATAACTAGATTATATATACATATGGAATATTTATAAATTTGATATAATTTTTCATGTATAGAATCTAATTATTGGAAATTTGTCTTGAATATGTCAACCTCCCACTGCTGCGGCAGATAAAATACATTTGGAGGGTCAGGTAGCTGCTTTGCCCTCTGTTCTCCCTGCGCCCTCCCCCGCCATTTCCCCCTGGAATCCCCTCTTCCCACCATACTGTCAGACTCAGCTATCCCTGAGGACATGGAAGTGAGGAACAAATTTGAAATTACTGACCTTGAAATAAACATAGCTATAGCAAGTTGCATATAGTACTCATAGACTTAGTTCATCCAAAGATGATGCACGCTACCTTTTTCGAAACTGCTGCAAGTTTTAGCATAGGTACTCCATAAATACACTTAAGTGTATTTATGCACCACGTTAGCACCTACTTAGAGTGAGGACAAACTATGCATGATATTAGTCTTGTTGCCCTGTAGGGTCAGGCCAACTCTCAGGATCTCAATATTGCACTGTTAGACAGGAGGGTGTGACACAATTGCACATATACAAATACACAAATAAATTATGTTCATACACACACTCTAGGTGCGTACACCCCCACCAGGCATGCACACACACACTACCAGGCACATACACAATTCAGGCACATACACATCCAAAATTACCAGCCTAGGCACATGCACACCGATCACCAATTCAAGCACCTACACGCTATACACACCAAAGGTTAGACAAAAATCAATTGTCAATACCCACACACTCAGTACACATACGTGGATTACTAATTCATATATCATGCACACAACGACATATATATACATACTCACCAGTTCACACACATACCTGTGTGTATGTGTAGGTGTGTTGTAAGTTCCTAACTTGGATGGTACGGTGTGTGTATGTGTGTGCTTGGGGTACCTGGGATACTTGGGGGAAGGTTAAGATGAGAGAGAGAGAGAGAGTTAAAGTGTAAGGAGTAAAAGTTGCCAGAACCAGGATTAGAACTGGTGGACTAGAGAGAAACTGGCTGAGGAGCTGAGGCTTGGGGTTACTTAAGGTCAAGTGTCCCCGGAGTTACTCAGGCTCACCTAATGCCAGGGTGGAAGCAAGAGAAAAAGCCTGGTGGCAAGGAGGAAACAGCCAGGAGACAGAGGAAGAAAGCTGGGAGATCAGGGGAAAAGGCAGTGGGGACAAGGCAATAACAATGGCAGAGATCAGGAGAAAAGGCAGTGGGGACAAGGCAATAGAAGTGGCAGAGATCAGGGAAAATGCAGTGGGGATGAGACAGTGGCAAAGAAATGGGTTTGCAGGCAGAGAGGAGCTCAGGATGACTGGAGCCACAGGAGCATGGGACAGGTGTTGGAGGTGGCGGTGAGCCAGAAGCAGGAGAGGGAGAAATGAGACAGAAGTTAGAGAGGTGAGGAGCAGAGATTGGAGCAGGGCCAGAACTGTAGTAAAGCAAAACCCAACTCAGGGGTCCAAATAATAGTTTTATTAAACAGACAACACACTACACAGCCCCATGAAGTTATTGGTCCCCCCCCTGCCCACACACACACACACACACTCTCACAATGGCAGCAGGAGAAAGAGACTTAGTGGAAGGGTTGGCATCCAGGTAGGGAAGAGAAACAGCATCCAAGTCCTTGGTTGAAGGAGGGTGGGGGTGATAGCTACCTATCCACGCTGGAAAGCGGTCTTTGTCCAGCAGGTGTTGTCCAGAGGGGGGGCACCGGCAGGGCCTCTGGGTGGATAGGTGTTGTGGCATGGAGCTGGTCCAGATGGAGAGGGCGTCCCAAGGAGTCAGTCTTCACTACCACTTTTTATAGGGCAGACTACCTCTGATCTCCTATGGGGACAGCCTATCCAGGCAATGTAAGCCCTGTTCCAGAGGGCTCCAGGTGTTCTTACTGAGCATATGCAGCTTTGGCACAATGGTGGGTTGCCTCATCTTTTGTTCCTTGAATGCTGAGAGTGGTTCCGATGGCTGGGTCATTGGTCCAGGTATTGGTTTTGATGGTTTGGTCATTCAGGGGGAGCTATTTTTAGACCTAGTTGTACAGGAGGGGTAGGTATGAGTCATAGGTTACACAACAGGGCATGGGGACAAGATAGAGACTTGACAAACAAAATGGAAACTTGACATGACTTATGCTAACTTACATATGTAGGCCTAAATCATATAGTATCAGTAAAACTGTAATATAGAACAGTAAAAATCAATATAAATATAATAAATATACAATATAAAAAAGGAGAAAAAACAAAAATACAACTTGCTACCAAAATAAAATGCTGAAGTGTATCCTATGTCTTAGCTCACTTATACTTACCTATAGGGAATAGAGAGGGAGAGAAAAAGTCAGAAATGGTTTGGGAAGGAATGCATTTTTAAATAAAAGAAACAAACCAAAAACTGGGGGTTGTGCAACAGTCTAAAGCCCAAAAAACTTGTAATTTACCATGTAGGGCCGGGCCCTGTCAAACCAACAGCATTTCAAGCCATAGTTATCCCATAGCTTGGCAGTGCTCGGTATGTGTGTGCACTCCAGATATTTCCCCTCAACACCCTCCCACACACAGACAAAATCTGTGCGCTAATTATCCCTCCATTCATAACTAGAAACAGATGTTCTTGCTGTGAGTCCTGTGATCCTCCAGAATTTTATATGTAGATGAGGTGTAGGGCAATCTGGCTTCACCTCATGGAGGGTGGGTAAAATGTTTGGGCCCCATTTGGTGATGTTTGACAGACATTTAAGGCTGGTGAAGAAACTGGAATCATGGGAAATTGGAAAGAAAGGCACAGTTCAGCTATGGGAGTGAAGAGGAAGTAAAAATGTATGCAGTATAGTGGCTCACCTTGACTTGGGTCAGGATTGAGCAGGACTGCACTCAATGGCCGTGTCTACATGAGTGTGGATGTTTGGTTCCCTGGGAACAACTAGCAGCAGGACACCTTGTACTGCCACTAATTGTCCCTGGAGAATGCCCATGCCATGCGCTGTCTGGCATGTGGCTGGTTACTCTGGGTGGGGTAGGGAAGGCTGGGGCCAGCACTGGGCTGGTTCCAGCAGCCTTTCCTGAGTCCTAGGGGAGTCCTGGGATAATCCTGCTGCTCAGAGCCTGGCTGGCAGCTGGAGCATGGCTCTGGCTGGCTAGGTTTCTCTGGCCAGTTCCAAGCAGCATGTGCCACCCCTGCGTGTGCCGCTCTGCTTTTCTTTTGCATAGATTTTTGTGACCCATGGATATCCAGGGGTCAAAAAAACCTCCCACATTCCTCCTTACAACATGGAGAACAGCTGAATGTGTGGTATGTGGTGCCGCAGACATTTCTGCAGTGCCATATACTGCATGGTTGTGCTCGTTTGGATGTGGCCAGTGAGTGCTACCATATCTCTTATTCAGATGGGCTGTAATAACCTATTCTTGTGGTAGGTTTCCATCAGCAAATAAGGACTGTGTCTTTTATGGTCATGCTCAGTGTTAGCTGCATTTAACCGACTTCATATTTGGTTTTCATTACTGAACTGAGCACATTCTGCTTTTAGTAGCAGTTCAAAGATGGGAAGTGCTTTTAATGCAGTTTTCTTGTATATGAATGTAAGACAAGGGGCTCTTTCCCCAATGTTGATTGGGGGAAAAATCCTCAATTTATGTTTGAGTAAATACAGTACATGCATTTTGTGTGTGTATGCACATACGTACACATATATTAAAAAATATTATACGCATATACAAACACACATACATATAGCTTTTTAATATTGTTTTGTGTGCATATCATATTTTTTTGGTTACCTGCCTGCCATGAAAATGTTTCTCTCATAATAGGGTGACTAGGTGTTCTGCAGCATATTTCTGTTTTCACATATTATATAATGATATAGCACATTGAAATTTCTTCCCTTGGTAGACATAATGGAAGCAAGCAGTGAAATGCTATTTCTGTATGCAAGTCTCTAATGCTTTAATAATTAAGCTTGTAAGATTTTGCACAAAAATACAATACATTAACTAGGGAAAATGTGTTATACAGGTTGGCTAAAATGATCTCTTTGGATAAATGAACCACGCCTTCCTCTGTGTTTTCTAAAGCTCCAGATAAGTTTGTGGCCATAGGCACACATACGCGTGCGCGCGCTTCTGTGTGTGTGTGTGTGTGTGTGTGTGTGTGTGTGTGTGTGTGTTGACAAGAGTATATTTCATTTCAGAATTTGTGTTTTTTTCTAATCCTCGGAAGGAGATAATAGTATTTTCGTGTGAGTGAATGCTGTTTGTAATAACTTCATTTGAAATGTATTTCAGTGCCAAACTCGCTGAGACAGACCAATCTGGAAAACTACATAAATATTGGAAAACATGCTGTTTACAGTACATTAATATGCGATCATTTGCAAGGAAGTAGTATGGTTGTTTATTAGTAAATCAAACCTGTTGGATAGACGAAATTATATATGTGCATCCATACATACATACACGTGCCTATAAAATGGCCTTTTATTGTCCTTGTAATGGTGTTATTAAGAATGGCCAAGTACACTAGTAAAAGCCTAATAGAAAGAAAATACTTGAACTAATCTGATTATCAGTGAGAGTTGGAGTTTTATCATGTACTTTAATTTTTCACCTTCTTAAAGCCAAATACCAAACTCTTAATACTTAAATTCATACCAGTTTTGTGGGTTTAATGCCTTCAAATCCTACCATATTTTATGGAAAAGTCTTATTGTAAAGGAGATACAAACTTTCAGTGCAATTTGCTACAGATCCATCATTGCAATAAAACCCTCTAAATTCCTTGTAAAATTCAGAGGAAGTAGGATGCAAAGTTGAAGTAGAAAATCTTCTGAAGTATCATAGTTCCTGCATATAAATGATAAGAATTGTGTAAAAATAGTTTTTACTTTTGTTGCCTAGAATACTGTATAATAAATGCTTCCCAGGATGGATGGGTTTTGTGGTTTTCCAGAGTGGGCATTACGCATCATCTTTTTGATAAATGATGCTTTATTTGTTTTGCAGTATTATGTGAAACTAAGCGTGAATATCATATGTTGGCCTGGTTCTTGGGGTGCACTTTGTATGCCTTTGTGGTTTAACTCAAGAGAAGTCTGTCCATTAGAAATGCCTCAATACAGGTAACTTGGAGCAAAAACTTGAGCTTTGCTGAGGGAAAATGCTACCAAGCTTTGATACTTACCTCCTCTCAAGCTAGCCTACAAAACTGATTTTGATTAGGACAGAAAAATGTCCATGAACACAGAAGACTATGACGGCATTACAAGAGAGGCAGTAGTTTTGTGGGGGAACCAGACACAGAGACAACATCCTTCTGCTGGAGTGTTGGGGAAGTTAGCCCTGTTTAAGCCATCGTTGGACTATGGAAGAGTTTAGGAACCATAGAGAAGTGTGTAAACTGTTTTAAAACACTTTTGGGTTTTATTGGGCATTTAAGAGGACTTAAGTCAGGGTTTAAGCTAGCTTCTCAGTGTTTGGGAGCTGCACCCTGCGTAGGTCACAGTAGCGTGAGCCTAAAGTTACCATGTTTCCAGTTCCAAAAAAGAGGACACCTGTTGGGCGGGGCGGGGGGGAATGCCCCTCAGCTGCCACCCTGTTCCCCCAAGACCCTGCCAGGTCCCCTGTCCCAATCCAAATGCCCTCTCCCCTCTGGGCTCTGCTGGTGCCTCTCCCCACAGCCGACCCTGTCCCGTCCTGGCTGGAGCGAGTGTGGCGGCTGCATCAGCAGCTCCAACTCCTGCAAGTGGTGGTGGAACAAGTCTAACCACTGCATGGCCTGGAGGGTGGGGGAGGGGAGGCCTGTGCACCCTGCACCCTGGGTAGTATCTCCTAGCTGGCCAGGCTGCACAGCTTCCCACTGCTCCCTTCCTCCAGCCCCCATGCCCTGCTGCATGTTTTTTCAAGGGGCTTGGGCAGGGTGGAATAGATGCACACTATGCACCTGTATCTACTTATGTGCCTAACAGTGGGACAGAATCTGGTGCTTTATCTCTACAAATATGTCTACTGATACAATAAAGAATATTCAGCTTTTAGAAAGCCTCCCTGATTACTGTATTTCCTACTGGTCGGACACCTGAAGTGAAGAAGTGTAAGTCCCTGAATTCATGGATCTGCAGGATGAGGGCAGTGGAAACACAGAGGATACTATATCCCAGGGTCCAGTCTAGCCATGGGAAAACTTGTGAAATTGTGCCGTGGGAAGTAAAAATATGAGATATCAACTGGTGAGGCTGCATTCAGAGGGACTGGAAAGGGGGAAGAGTTGTAGTTAACCCTATGCCCTACAACCTCAACTAAGTGTCAGCCTGTGTCAAGGTAAAGCATCTTGCCCATAAGAGAGAGCGGAAGAAGTAAAAAGAGAGGAATCTCAGCCTTTTATCCCCTGAAGAAAGACCTGCAACTTCTGTGGATGGGTCTGTGGCTCAAGGATTGGACTTTTAAGTCACACGAAGACTAATCAATAAACTGTGTTTAGAGAACATCTCGAATCAAGGGATTGTCAAAGATGACCCTGTATCCAAGCTAAGTGACAAACTAAGGATGTCACCCATGCTGAGATTATTTTCTTTGATGAGATTTTGAAAAGTTAGATTTGGGAGGCTGGATGGAAATTTTAATAAGTAACTTGCCATTCTATAGCATGCTGTCACTCTTGTGCATCATGCTGTATTCTGCCAATCAGGGGAAAAAAGACAGAAGTTTCTATTATATTAATAATAATTCTGCCTGTTGATTTTTATAGCTTAAACCAAACATCCTGGTACATTTTGTGACAATGTAATTTTTGTATAATATCTTATAATCTTAAATAATGTTATTCTGACAGAGTTAATTGTGATAATTGAAGATGACTTTAATAAGTATTAATCATGTCTCAGCCTAGATTACATCTTTTCTATTTCCTTCTTGCACATACCATCCTATCGAAATAATATCACAAAATGAATAATAAGTATTTGAATTAAGTGAGGTGAGAACCCCTATTGAACTAGTCTTGAGACTTTTCCTTTTCTACAATGTAAGGGTGCTTTTTTAAATGTTTGCCTATCAGACAATTCATGGAAAATTGTACAAGTGGTCTCAGCATGTATGTTTAGTAAGAAGGTACTGTGAGAGAACCTATCAGTCTTTGCTTATTGGAGCTTAAACTGAAGGAGAAGAGCAGCTGCATAAGAAACCTGAAGTCTTAGATGGGGTTTAATTCTACATCTTACTCTTATTCCTATTTAAATCATCTTCAAAGGTTCTTTCTTTTCTGCAGCTATATAGTAGGTAGGAGCCTTAGAGACCTACCAGTAGTTCATAGATGATGCAATGAGAAAACATTCTCAGTATGGTGAGCTTTTTTATTATTATGATTTGTTTTAACTACAGGTTGCTATTGTTCTGTCCCTGTATCCTTACATATACATCATCTCAAATCTTAAGGATGCATTAATTTAAAAATATTGTAACAGACTTTTTATTTGAGATAACCTTGTTGTGAACCTTCTAGTAGCTCTATAAGCTTTCTAACTTTTAATTTTTTCATAAAAAATGCTCCCCACACCCAATTATTTGGTCTTTATTGTTTAGATTATGTGTTAAAATACGCTCTTTGAGGCAAAACCTTTCATTTTCTTGATTTAAAAAAAAAAACACTTTTTTTTTTTTTTTTACAGTGCCTCTAAGAACGGAACCCTGAACTGTTTGAAACTTTTGAGAGCAACTGTATTATGGAACGTAAATTGCTAAAAGTAACAGTTATGAACAGAGTGTGTACTGTGATTGGTATGGAAAGATAAGATTATTTTTGGGGTAACTGTGTCTTCCCTCCAAAATTATAATCTGTCAAATCATTGCTGATATTTTTATGTATGTTACTTCATTCCATCTCCATGGTAGTTTGATAATTGTGATTGATGGCAAGAAGTATTGATTCTGACTGACAGAAAGAATGTGTTAGTTATGAAGCATCCATTTAAATGCAGTACATTTGTTAAAGAAAGAAATGATTTTGTTCTTTTTAAAAAAAAAAAACAACAACCAAAAAAACGCTGCATGAGAGAAGGTTTCCTGTGTTACTGTCCCTGCTATTGAAAGGCTATCTTCTATCTTATGTGTTATAGTCAACATGTGTTCAATGCCCAATTAAAAAAGGATTTGCATCCCTTCACTTTGCAGCTCTTTACAGTTCCACAACCATCCAGGAATCTCACAGTTAGAAAATATTCAGTCTGAATTTTCCCTTTCTTATTGTCATACCATATTGCAGATATAACCCTGGTACCAGCTTAGAAATATTTGTCTTCCTTCTGTTTAGCATTTTAAAATATTTACATACTGTTATGCTGTCTTGTAGCGTCACCTAGTTGAGCTAAGAAAGCATCTAACTCTTTTGATCTTTTCCATCTCTCTCTCTTAAATACTTGTATGGCATCCACCACTGTATTTTGTTGGTCATTCCTGTCCCTCTTCTCTGAACCCTATTTAATTTGTCAATATCCTTTTTGTAATTGTGTGTCTAGAATTGCATTATATTTAGGGTGCCATGTGAAGGGTGTATACAGAGAGGGACTCTCTAATTCCCTTTTCTATGTCATGGCACTTTGTAAACAGCTCAAAACTGCTTTTATACTACAACTTGGGAATAATTTACTATCCACTGGAAGTCTAACCCAAATCTTCCTTGTAAGTGTCCAGAGAGATGTAGGTGAAATAGAGGGGCCCAAGTCACAGAAAATAGTCCAGACTGACTCTGGCCAGGGTAGCAGAACTCTTTAGGTGTCTAGATTGGTTAGGCACTTCCATTTGCTTCTTGGTGTCTTGCCTTTGGCTTGTGTGCATGCTCAGAAGCAATCCAAATCAAGCACCGACATGCCCAAGTCCTGCCTAAGTGACATTGCAGGACAAGTGGGCATTAATTTGTGGGGCTGTGGATGGCACTGCTTTCCTTTATTCCAATAATTTTGTGGTTAGAGAACTTCCCTGGGACATAGTACACTTGGCTTCTTGGCTTTCCTCAATCTCCTGCCTACCAGGAGAGTTCCCCTGCTAAACTATAGGCTAGCCTGGAAGAGGGCCTTCCTCAGTCCTTCCTGTTGAAGCTGTGACACTGTGAAGCTGAGAGTACAAGATTTGTGGGACCGGAAAGAGAATAAACAAGGAGGCATAACATCAGCATTTTGGTGAAGAGGGTGCTCCCTGGGAAAAAGTAAGTCCTGAGTTATACTTCCTGCCCCCAGGACTATTTTGACATTGGGCAGTCATTGGTTAAAAAGAGAAAAAAAAACTAGGAATCAGGAACTGAAACAAAGACCCCCACTTGCATGTTTCATTAATATATGTATATCTGTTCCTCAATTATTGGTGAAGATGCATCTCTTCCAGTTGATACGTTACCACTTAACATTCTCCCACATTTTTGATCTTGCAACAGTTTTCAGTGCCTGTTGCAATTAGTTTATCTTGTAATTTGAATTAATTTATTAAGACAGTAAGAATTTTTTTTTGAGACAATGCCATTTGTTACTAAAATCTAAATATCTAGGGGCTGCATCTACATCTATCGTATTCCTTTCATCAACAATATTATTGTTACAAAAAAGCAGTTTGCCTGGGAAGGCTTGTTCTCCATAAACTCAATTTTTATTGCTCAGGGAATTTTTCTTTGTTTTGGTAGGTTGGGGAGACTTCAGTCTTGGCAAAAGGAAATTGCTGTGATTATACTTCCTGATTTGAAATTTTTTACTATAACTGTTTTTCTTTACTCTGTTTATATTGTTCTACTTCTTGAGAATTTAAAAAAAATGATTATGATAATGCAGTAAATTCACTAAATTATTCTTATTAAGTATATGTATTAATGCAAATTTTCTACATTCCATAAGTCAAGTTTAAAGCATGCAAGGGAAAAAACCCCAAAGTTACTACTTTTTTTTTTTAATTGAATTGTGAAGAAGGAATCTTTCCCATGTCATGCCCCCATGGGATTTCAGATTAAGCTAACTTGCATGTTACCAGGGTGACCACGCTGTGTTTTAGCTCCATCTCAGTGATCCCTATAATGCAGTCCCACCTCTTTGCCTACATATTGACAAATATTGTCATGTTGAAGTAATCTGGACATTCCTCTAAACACTTAGAACTTCTTCATAGATGTCAAATCTGACTTTTTGGTTTTTTTCTAGTTGGTCATTGATCTGCTGGTATGGATGCTGCATCATGCAGATATCTGACAGGAAAGGGGGTATAATTACCAAATGGTATTAGTCTTCTCATTAATTTCCGTAAGAAAGCTTTAGATGTCATGTGAGTAGTACTGAGCAAGAGAATGTTTCTTTTGATTCTGCGTGTGGGTTTTGTTAAGAAGCAGATGGTTATTCTTGGATTGGAGTCTTTGAGGGAAAACTAATTCCTCCCAGAAGTGAAAGCCAAGCATGTGGAAAGGTGCAATAAAAACAGTCACTAAGTTTTCATGATATTTGGTTGCATACCTTTATCTGATCTAACTCTAAATGAGCACAACAGGAAAGATTGGATTCATATGTGGTTTAGACTAGCAGTCACTGGACTCCAAAAGGACTTGTTTTAGAAAAAAAGGCAGCAGTGCTGTGCATTATAGAGGATCCATTAAAAAAGGTGGGGGGGAAAAGGAAAATAAAAAGTCTTCCACTAACATTGAATGCCTTCCTTTCCCCATCTGCTTTTAATCAAGTTTCAGGAATAAATTAGTTTCAATTTCTGTAGCCATGTAAATATTCTGCCATCTGCCATATTTGATGGAATAGTGACATCTCATGGCTACTTAAGTTAGCTGCAAGTGTAAATTCAGACATGTTCACAGAATTCACATTGCTAGGATGATTTGTTTATATTCTTATCACTCCTAGGCAGCCCAGCCATGGTCCAGGGGCTCATTGGCCTTTCTATTACTGATCATTTCTTGCTTGAAGGACAACCCAGTTTAATTACAGGCAGGTCTCATGAACTGGGAGGATATTTTACCTCTCATGATTATAGAATGAAAAACTGGTGAGTTTTGAATTTTCCTTTATCTCAAATGGCTGCCATCTCCCATTGCTGCCAGTCCACTTGAAGCCTGCAAGATGGCTACTCTTCCTCTACAGTATTTGCACTAACAAGTGAGCTTGTGATTAATTCAGGTGACCACGACCTTTCTGTCTTGTTCTCAGCAAAACTGCCTCTTGGTTATAGGGACAGGAGATAGTGATGGAGGGGAGGAGACAGCAGGTCCTTACTTTAGGGCAGGGCTATCCCCTGTCTGCATCTGGGGGAATGGGTGTTTATTTACAGCTGTTTGGAAAATAATTATGAGTTTTAGGGATTTAGCATCTGCAGGGAGAGCCTTGGGATGGTGTAAGTGTTGTGATCACCAGGTTCAGTAAATACAGGTATTTGTGAATGAGAACAAAATAATCAACTTTATTTGTGGAGCAGTATCTTCAGTTCTTTTGGCCCCAGTCACATATTACATTGAAGACGCAAACAGTTAATGTTGTCTTAATCTGTAAATCAGCCATGTATTCAAGGGGTTTATAGCTCAATAAAATAGGAATCCAGCTACAATATTATTACATCAAATGTGTGTAATAACTTTGTAGCTTGTTTTCCACCAAGGTTTAAGATGAATGTGTGGCAGGATTAACCACCTCAGGGTTTGCAGCTGACTCCAGTACAGTCCCTATCACCCAACAGTCAGTTGATTGTCAACATGAGGGTGATGGCAGATTGGGTGGCAGATTGGGACTGCCCTAGGGCTGGAACCTGGGGTCCTTCCGGCTTGAGCTCTGAGGAAGTCTAGATCAACTGATAGTCAGCCGGCAGGAACTTCTCTGCACATCCTGGTGCAGTCCTGATCAGCTGATCTTTGGCTGGCAGGGACTACACCAGGGCTTGACTCCCCTACAGTCCCTGCCAGCCAATGTCAGCTGATCGTGTGCCTGCTCTAGGGACCGTATTGGGGCTCAAACCTGCCCCATGGGTCCCTGGAGCTAGCCACCGATCGGCTAGTTGTTGGGCACCCAGTTTTCAATTTGCCAATGCAGGCGGAGCCCGGTTTCCCCCTGTACCAGCAATATGCCATAATTGGGAGCTAATCCCTGATCCCACAGTCATATCTCCTGTGGCTTGTGTGTCATGGCAGGCAGTGCAGTTGGTGGGATTGTGGATCAGATCCCGTTGTGCCTTCAAATGAACGTTTATCGGGGACCTGGGTTTCTCTGGCTCACTAACTTAACCAAGGGACTGTGTCTCAATTTCCAACCTGTAGTGTAAGTAAGGGAGCATCTCCAGGGTGCAGCCTCTGTCACTACAGTGAGAATCTGCTCTGTTCTGCAGTTCATGGGGATGGAGACATGGGCAAAGCTTTGCATGAGGCACTGGACCTTCTGTAACAGTTCCCCACTGCCTTGTGGGGAGGTCTCTTTTTGCCAAGATGCTCAGGGAAGCTGCAGGAGGTGTAGACAAAGGAAAAAGATAATTCAGATAAAAAATGATTGTTTTGAACTGTGTGTACCATTCATAATTACAGTTGTAAAGAAAATCTGCCTAAGTAGCTGACAAGAACTTTACAGAGCTAAAAATGGTTTAAGATTATTTAAAAATATTTTAAACATGTGAGAATTGTTTATCTTTTTAAAGTGAATATTTAAGGATTCTAAATATAATTATAGTGGCAAACTCAAGCCAGTCTTCAGTTTGGGTTTCTTCAGCAGTTAGTAAGGTAGATTAAATTTAAGCACATTCTTGCATATAAAGGTATTTATAACTCTCTTGAATCTTTATTGAATGATAACTGGAAGATGTTATATTTATTAAGAATGCTTTGTGTTTATTGGATTCTTGTTACTTATATTCCAGTTGCACTTTATGGCCTAATCTGAAGGGGAATATAGGGATCTGGAGGAAAACTCAGATCGGAGAAAGTTTGGATAGTAATAGAACAGATTCCAGTCTCCCTTAATTGGGTGAGCAAAGTCTCCATTTGAGCAGCCAAGGAAAACATTTGTTTGTGCTTTAAAGGTTGACTTTACACCTTGAAATTATTATGTACATGGAGAGAGGAGTAGAAAGGGTTTAAAAAGTCAAAGGCAGGCTGAAAAACAGATTTTTAAAAAATTAAAACCTTGTGATACTGAGGAGGAAATCCCTCTTTTTGTTTGACTTGACTTTTGGTCTCTTACCATACTGTGTAATTCAGTCAGTTCTGTGGCTGATTAAAATACTTCATGATCATCAGATATAATGCAGATTTAAATATTTAGATCATATCTTGCATTTTTTAAACACAACACGAAACTTGGCACCCTAATATTTGTTAATAGAGAAAGAATTATGATCTATCAAAACTTTAGATGAAATCACACTAGTGAGAACATTTCTCTAGGGAATAAATTCCAGTGCATAATAGAGAAGGAAAAAACAGATAACAAAAAAAGCTGAAGAATATTGCAGTATTTTTCCTTGCTTCCTTTTTGTGCACTTGGAAAGGAAAGCACTGCAAGGGACTCAATAATTTTGCTAGGTGTTCCACTGACATTATAAAATACAGTTAAAGTATTAAACGGTGCACTTAAAAGTACTTAAAAGCAGCTGCAGAATGTTTTGAATGGAAAGAATGTGTCAACCATAAAAAGCTCTTCTGGCTGGTATCTGTAGCTGTCTCACAAAATTAAACAGAAGTGATTTTAAGTGACAATTCAGATTTTACTGTTGCTTAGCTTTATAGGTTTTCTGGAATGCTTGTGCTGCTTTTTTTTTTTTTTTTAATTTAACCTAGGCACTTATTGTTTAATGAAAACAATGCCACAAACTCAGATAGCTTATTGTAGCGGAAGCAATGTCACAATACCTCTTTTATGTTGGAGAGGATCATTATCTCCATTTAATGCATAGGAGCATTGCTGTAGAGGGAGGTAAAGCCATTTGCAGGGTTTGTCCAGGTAAGCTGCACTCAGGCATCTCAGTTTCCCCGGTTTCTGCCTCAACTTCGTGACCAACCAAAAGCTCCCATCAGGAATAAGCTGCAGTTCCACAAGAACAGTGGTAGCGTGTGCTGTATAGGTTCAATGCTGTATCTTTCTCAGTTTTCAAACAAATTGGTTCCTGAAGTTCCCATCTTCTTTTCAAGAAAACTATTTTTCCCTTTTATTTCATTGCTGTGTTGACCAAAAATATTGGAATTTCCTTTGTATTGGAGTTACATGAAATCCACTTACATGCCTGTTACATTTATACTTAATTCTGAAGACTTAAAAATTGCAAATTAAATTAAGCCAAACAGAAACATAATAACACCTTGCCTATTTTCATATTTACTTTTGAATTAGTTAATACTGGGCATATGATATGATTCGTTCTTTTTTAACAGTATTCTAATGTATATCTATGTCAGATTTGGTTTCAAAGCAAATCTATAGCTAATAGTGAAGGAAAATGTAGTAAGACAAGAGAGTGAACTCATTGTGAGAAGGTAACAAAAGGGGCTAATATACTTATTATTGTGAATCAATACAAATATTCACAATAGACCAGACCCAGAAGTCCTTATTCAGTTTAAGGCAAAACTACTAGTTACTTGATGGAGCCATACGCCTCTGCTTCCCCAGCCCACTCAAACCAGGTTTATCCTTGTAATTTATTTATTGTATTTATGGAAACAACTAATAATCTTTGTGGAACCCCATAATCCTATGGGAAGCCTGGTCAGAGAAGAGATGTGCCCAGGTCACTTCATTTTGCCTTGTTGTCTTAAGTTTTGTCCTCAACCTTGGCTGCCCTAACAAGACAAAATGGCATTGGGGAAATTCAGTCTAGCTCCTACAAACCTCTTTACTAATTCCTTTTTTCACAGAGCATATCAGACAGAAGCAAAGCAATAATTCAGTCCTGCTTTTCCCCCCTGCCCCAGATAAGACAGATATGAAGACCATAGGGCAGGGGTAGGTAACCCCCATCATGGGTGCCAGACTGTGGTGCACAAGCATTTTGCTTGGCATGTGCGCCTTGGGGCGGATGGTGGGGAAGGGGCCACGGCTGCACTGCCACAACAAGGATCCGGCCCCTTGCAGCTCTTCCACTGTTTGCAACTGGCACACCAACATCTTACAAGTTGAGGTTGTGGGTGTTTTTGGCACTCTGCTCAAAAACTTTGCCGTAGGCCTTTTTGATCTAGTGTTTGCTTCCCAGCAAAGTTTAAATTCAACTGGCAAGATCATTTATATCTATGTAGGAATCAAGACATTCTCTTTTCCTCTGTCTGTGAATCTGACATCTATACACAAAGTTATAATGCTCAGATCATGAAATGTAACCTAGCTGCAATGCAGTGAGCCATTTATATTTCTTAGAGAAACCAAGAGAGAGAGATTGACTTAATATCTGAAACTTACTTAGTAAGTCAGTAGAATGAGAATAATTAACTTTCTTTGAATGTCTGAAGTATGTGGGAACTCCCCAGGCTAATGTATTGGACATGAAATGTGATTGCATTAAAGAAATGTGATGCTTCTACAAGGACTGGGAGAAAGAGGAGTTTCTGAAATGGGGAAAGGAATCTATTTTTCATTAAGATGGGATATGATGGTATTTATTCAAGTGTAATAGAAAACTCTCAAAGTTGAAATTAGCCATTGCCATTACCAATGTTGAGGCCTGTTTGGGTCCTGTAAAATGTAACTAAAAAGTTTAGTTTTTTTGGTCATGAAAAATCAATCCATTATCCTCCCAAATGCATTTCAGATTTTGTAATCTAATTGTAAGGAAGAAATAGAGATTTAAATAGATATTTAATTTCAACAGAGGTGCATGCTTTTAATTTTTTGACTCTCTCTATTAAATTAACCCATACAGATTAGATTACTTTGGTGGCTGAATACCATATCAACTATGCTAATATGAAGAAATCTGAACAGTTTATTATTCAAAGGAGTTTATATAAGTTGAAATAAAAACTGCAATAAAACATATTTCATTATTAGCACTGACAGTCGCATCGGATTTTTCAAAGACAAGTGGAATAAATTGGGAAATAGTTTGCCCTGATTTATTTCACTATGGAGCTGCTCAATTTATCTGACAAAGCCATTATTAGAAATTAACACTTTTTTTCTCTTAATGGGTTCCTTTTCTAGTCTCTATTGATATTTTTACAAGGCACTTCATACAATTTATGATAGTTCAGGAATAAATTCAAAACTGGTTAAAGAGATAAGCTACCTTAATGCAGGCTACTGGATGATTTTAAGGACATCTTTAACTTGTCTTAACTAGCTTAAAAGGTGCTGAGTCAGTAAACATTTACAGTAAGGAGGTATAAGATACACCCATACTTTTTAAAGTTAGCATTGTGTAAAGAACATAAAAAATATCCTTAGTTATATAAAATTTATACCAGACTTTCACCAGCAAGGATAACAGATATATACATATATAAAAACCTTTCCCCTTTTTGCTGTTCAAATCCCTCATTTTTGTTTGGAATAATGCTATTAAATAAAAGGAATCATTAGAATCCAAGGTACAAATAAAATATACATATTTCCACTTATGAATTTTGAAAATTATTTTTGTTGTGGCTGTTAGCTCTCAATTTGTGAAATAAGTTTGGTTGGTAACTTTCAGATTTTAATAAACCTTCCAAAACTACTGCATCTTTACTGACATGATTTAAAATCCCTTTGATTGATTTTAGTTCAGTATCCTGCAATGCGGTATCAATTATATTGGATGAGGTTATGCTGTCTTCTATCACATGATATATGGCCAAGTGTAATTGGTTAACAAATTGCATTAAAAAATACAAAACAAAAACATAGGGTCAGATCCAAAAAAGCACTTAGCCATCTGAAATGCATCTTAGGCAGAATGTAATCATATCGGGTGCATATAGATGTGTGGGGATGCTGCTCTGACTTGCTGTAATTACAGCGTGTCAGATCAGACTCGATTAATTGAGTCTGCTGGAGTGTGTTAATTAGCTCCACATCTCATATATTCAGTGCCCCTGTACTTCAAGATGGTTTTTCCAGATTTGCCCGTCACTTTGGGGTGTGCTCATTTATTAGGGGTACATTTCTGGGGTCTCTGTAATTCTATCAATGTGCTGCTTGTGTCACTTGTGTTTTTATATGGAGCTGTATCTCTCCTGTCTGCAAGTCATCACTCGCAGTGGAGCTATTTTGCAGGATTCAGGTTTAATTGGGCTGGGTTCCTCCAACCACCAAATCAGTCAAACACCTATACGCACATGCACACACAGATTAACATGGCATGTCTGAGCCAGGCCGGGTTTTTCAGCATTGACAGGCTAACACCCTCATATGCCTTGAAATCAGTTCATCAGGGCAACAATAAAATACAGTCAGACACAAGCACATGGGCTAACAGAGCGCATCTGAGTCAGGCCAGGTTATTCAGCATTGACAGGCTAACACCCTCAAGTACCTTGAACTCAGGTCATCCCTTATTTCAGCAAGATAATAATAAATGCGGTTAGACCCACATACAGACATGCTAACAGAGTATGTCTGAGCAGGCTGGGTCTGATCAGCACTTTCAGCTGATACACTTATGTGCCTCAAAACTTAGCACATCTTAATCTCTTGTCACAATGGTCCTAATAGTAACTTCCTTGATGAGCAGACCTCACTGTAGTTTTGGACATTACAGGAATCTTTGGTTTAGGTAAAAGAAGCGTTGCTGCAGAGCAAATGGGGAGGCCAAGGGGAAGGAAGAGTAAGTGAGGTTCAGAGAGTATGGCAACCAGCTTGACCATAAGAGTTATTTATTGCCAGGTATATGAAATTATGATGATATGAGTAGTAATAGCTATACAAGAGAGACAAATAAAACAGTTACAATATTGCATAGTTTCAATTAGGTATTTTGGGAAGTCTAGCTCAAGTTTGATCAGCAAAAGTCTGGTTGAGAGAGAGAGTTGGGGTCTCACCATTCAGTGAAGCTTGAACCAGTCAAGGTTCCCAGGTGTTTGTTGGAGTTTGCAGACAGGCAGAATCCTCAACATGATCAACGAGGGGATTCCAGGCAGAAAAGGAGTGGAACTGGTGCAGCTTTTGGATCCAGGCACCAGGACAGAAACTTGAGCTTGGGTAGGGGTTTTTGTAGAGAAGTAACAATGGCTCAAGGGAGAACAATAGGTTTGTTTAAGGGTTAATGATGGCTCATATCCTGGATAATAGGAACTGATCACTCCTGGCTATGAGTGGCATTATTCTGAGGGAGCTCACAATACAGACACAATTCAGTGTTTTGGGTACCAATAAAGAAGTCATTAATAGAATTGGTCTGTTAAATGCTGAGCTGGGTGTGTGCAGATGTGGGTTGATTAACATCTGGAACAGGGATCCCCCATCATGCAGTGCTCCCCTTCTTCTCTGGTCCCAGAATTCAGTGCGGTCCTTGCCTTGGAATCTCCGTTCTCCATTCTGAATGCTAATGAAGGTGCTTTCCTGTCCCATCTCCCATGTAAATGAGTTGCCATCCGGTTCCATCTCCAATGTAAATGAGACCAGGGGAGTTGCTTCACTCCTATCACCCTTGTCTGGAGGGCTTTAGGTACGTCTCCCACTGCATCTTCATTGTCTTTTGTAAGTCCTTCCTCTAATCAGTTCTTGTTCAGGCAGAGGTGGGGAGGGGGTGAGTCTTTCATGAGTCAGACAGGCTGTGTACTGTGCCAGGGTTCCTCAAGAACACAGAGATGAGAGGTACCGATGGTGGCGGTGGCACTTTCACTCAAGCTTGTCAAATGAGCTTTAGTGAAAGTGCCCTTACTGCCATTTTGAAATGTGGGATGCTGACTACACAATACATTATGGGTGCTTTCAATAGAGCAGCTCTCAGAGCCACCCTAATGAAAGTGCCACCCCTCCCCCCCACACACACCCTGGAGCATATGTAAAGATGCCCCTTAAGTCCAAGATAGCCATCCAAATCCTAACACACTATAAATATTGTTGGAGTAGCACAGTAACCACAGCCACTTGAAAATAAAAGCGAAGGCAATCTGGCCATAGCCAATGGTGATGCCTATTTATATATAATAATCTAGTACAGGGGTTGGCAACATTTTCCAGCAGCAGGCTGGAATAACCCAGTTTAGAGCCAAATGAGCAGACCCTGGGACTTGGCTGCTGCTGTCACGGATGCTTCTCCCTGCTGCCGCTTCTCTGCACTACCCAGCCATAATGAAGGAGGGGTGAAGCTCCAAGCTGCCGCAGCTGCTAAAGCTCCAACTCCATGGGTTAGGTCCAGTGGCTCTGTGGCAGAACTGACCTGCTCAGTGTAGATTGCTGACCCTTGCTCTAGTAGACCGAACGTGTGCCCAGAACATGGGAAATTGTATGATGCTGCTGGCCTGAGTGAATTTAAACTCACATCTGACACAGTCTAGGAGAGTTTTGTAATGCCAAAAGTTGGGCCAGTCCAAGTGGGGGGACTCTTCATCCCTTCTGTAAAAGCTGTGATGCTTTTTAGAAGATTTGTTGAGCCTGAGAAAACAAGCAAGAGGAAACATAACTTGATAGCTGTTGCTGAGGCCACTCACCTAGAAGTGAGGAAGTCCAGAGTTTTGGTTTTAGGTGCTCGATTCAGTTTTGTAATGATGGTGCTGAATGTTGTCACACCTAAGTCCTGTTGTGGATATAGCCCTAGGCTGGACTTTTATTTATTTTTTTATGATAAATAGGTGCGTGTAATGTCTGCTGTTACAGTATCAGTGCAAAGTAACTCCCTTGGTTTGAGCGGAGTCAGTGAGGCTAAGTACAGATAGTCAAAAAATGCGGGGCTGTATTGATTCAGTCTTTGCAGGCTAATATAAGTTGCAAAGATTAAACTAAGAAACAACTGGACACACATTTACCTTTGATTCAGGAAATGCAGCCACATGCCTGCAGTGGCTCAGGCCAGAATCTAGGGTGCACTAGAGCATGGCTGTTCGGCTCTTCCTCTTCCTGCTGCCCCTGAGGTCATTGGGATTTGGAGCTCAGAATCACAGCAGTTGGACTCTGCAGGGTTGCTCATCACTTCCTCTTCCTGCTTCCATGTGCCTCTGCAATTTGTAATCCACGGTCTCAGCCAGCAGCAATTTTCAGTGAGTTTAGCAAGGTAGGACAGCTCTTTTTCTCATGGAAAGTGGAGGTTTAACTGGTGGAATGGAGGTTTAACCTGGCCTCAGACCCCAGCCAGGGTTTGCCTGGTGGGGCAGCCTCTGCCTCCCTACACCCTTCTCTGCTGGAGCAGACAGCGTAGCCTGGCCCAGGGCTGGAATGTGTGCTGGGGGACTGTGATTTTAACTTGAACCAGGAAAGGGTCTGGGACAGAAATTTCATAAGCTGGTTTGACCCAAATCAGTTAAGTCTGATACTACATTCAACCAGGTTTATCTCAAACCAGTTTCAGCCATTTTGAAACTGGTTTATATGCACTGAACTTCTGTTCTGTTACAGGTTTAAACAAGTTTCTGATTACTTAAACTGGTTTATGTGTAACTTCTGTCCCTATATAACCCTAGGTTGGACTTTTATATATTTATTTTTTTATGATAAATAGGTAAATATAATTTCTGCTGTTACTTACAGTATCAATGCGAAGTAACTCCCTTGGTTTGAGTGGAGTCAGCAAGAATTTATACTGGTACACAATTGGCCCTTTATCTTTTGTTTTCTTTGGCAAAACACCTTGGTGGATCAGGTGTCTTTATGTTGCTTTTCTTCTGTTGGTTTCTGCTCCTGTGAGAGAGAATGCCATTGCAGCGACTTACAAACTAATGAGTGCCATTCATTCTAGGAAATGACAAGCTATACCTCTTACTAATCAATCTTTTTTTGTTGTCCTGAGTGCTGACATTAATATTAAAGAAGACCTTCCTCTGCAGTGTGGCTTGTTGTCAAATATTCTACATAAACCACAGAAGTAGCTACCACAAGCTGTTAAGCATTTGTGTCACATGCTGGATGGAGTAAGCAGGTTCTGGCTCTGTGAAGCAATGCAGCAGCTCTACAAAGGTGGATCTTAGGCTTCTGCTAGACTAGAATTGCCTGGTCTTCTCCAGCCTTCTCACATGCCTTTGGTTAAATCACTTACTTTCTCTGAAGCTTAGTTATCTATCTGTAAAATTAGCTTTGCCTTGCCTTGCAGTGTTGTTCAGTGGCAAATCATGTTCAGTTGTGAGGTGATAACTTGCTGTGGTGTTAGGATCCATGCAAGTATCCTCAGATAGATAGTAGGTCCTGGACATCTTGCCCTTACTCTGCCTAGGTGTGTAGACCTCTGTAAATGGGATAGGGGCAGGATAGAGGTGTGGCCTGGGATTCTCCTACCCACAGAGTATGGACTGTCTGCAAGGGATAATCTTTCCAGTACAGGAGCAGCAACACTAGGAAGGACTATGTCTCTGGAACAAGCTGTTTGACTGTGGGGATGCTCTGTACCATTTCCCCTACACCGGGTGGTGACTTGCAAGCTTTGATCTAGCCTGTTGTTAAGACAATTCCTGTTAGAGAAAGAGTACTCTTTCTCTGCCATCCAGGCCTACTGCAGTGAGAAAATTAAATGTTACAAAGGCTGTAATCTGATTATGATGGTTAGTTAAATTGCCACTATAAATCCCCAAACGGTGGAATACTATTGTCCACTTTGACATTTACAGGACTTTAATGCAGATAAACTACAGTAGTAGAGGTTTGCAATGAGCAAACATAATGCAGACAATTCCATTGTGATTGGACAAGCATGTTACCAAGGTAGTTGAAGGTATTTGTTTGACGGCACTCAAAGATAAAACACACAAGGGGTGGCATGTGATGAAATGGTATAGCTTCTCCACAGCCAGAGGGCAAAAGCTCCTTTCCCTGTTATTGGTGATGGGAGGAACATCAAGTGCTACAGCATTTAATATAAAGATCCTTAATGGAGTAGCATCAGCTGTGTGAGAGGTCTTCCTGACCACAGTCTTCATTAGAACATTAAGAGTAGGTGGGGTCTATGGTGTTTGGTGGGGGTGGTTGTTGGTGAAGTTTATCACACTGGTCACCAACTCAGAGATCCCAATCTACAGGTAGATCCCAGAGCCTCTTTTGGTAGATCCTGTGCTGAGGAAACAGTTGGGCATGTATGCATGTGCCCACTCATTGCCCCCAGCCCCAGCAGGTCAATCTTTGGGGGAGGGAAGAGATGAGGGCCAGATTGAGGCCCCTGCAGTGAGAGACTGACCATGCGGCCTAGCCAGGAACAGGGGAAGGTAAGTGGGGCCCAGGCCCAGCTGGGTGGTAGGAGGATTGGAGCCCAGGAGGCTTCTCCAGGGCTCCCTCCCCACCTCTGTGGGGGTGGAGGTGGCAGAGGTGGCTGTGGCTGGCCTCAAGTCCCACTGCAGATGACCACGTGTGGGCGTGGCTCAGCTGAACAGGGGGGACTCGTGGGGTGGCCCTGGCCCAGCTGGGTTGGGGGGTGGGGGTGCAGAAGATCCTGTGGTGACCTTTAGTTTCAAAAAGTGATCTTCACCATAAAAAGGTTGGAGACCACTGATTTATCATAATGGAGCAGCATCTAGCCAGAGCTGCACAAACTATTTGAACTACGTCCTCCAGTGTTTTATCAGAACAGTGAATGTCACCTTACTGGGCACTAACAGCATGGAAGCTAATGTGATACTGATGGGCATGGTTAAAAAACAGTTGAGACTCCCTTGTAAAAGTGGCTGGCTGGCTTTTTATTTTTATAAAAAAACATCATTATCTTAGGAGTGTCAAGTTGGCCTAGCAGAGAAAGGAGGTCAGGAAGGAACTAGGAGGAATGGGCTATGCTGTAGAGAAAAAACAGGTTGAGGAGTGGTCTACCTGAGCCAGAGATCTCTAGGCCATTAGCCTTTTCTCTTCTCCAACTGAGGAACTAAATCTATGAGAGCGAGAGCAATGAAATGAGCTGCATCAAGAAATGGTTTGGTTCCCTGAAAACAAGAAGAGAGAAATACTTATTTGCCATGTTGCTTTCCTGGACTTTGGACTGCTCTGACAAGCCCTGGATTTATTACCATTTCCTTAATAACTCAGAATGCAAGTGTAGTCTTTCCAGGTAAGCAGTTTTCATTCCAAAGCTCATGGGCAGCAGTGTTGCCTGCAAGACTTTTCAACTTCAAAGGAACTTAAAAAGTCAAAACTGAAGTTGACAGAGGGAACAGACTTTGATATTGCCTGCAGCATGTTACTTGCTTAGCACTGTTGCCCATGGAATTATAAAAACCTGGGGCCAGGAGACAAAAGAGGGAAAGTTATAGACTCATGCCACAGCCCTTATTTTTTCAGGCCCATGTTCTTCTATAGATTCACAGATTGTAAGGGGCTGGAAGGGACCTTGCACAATCATTGGGTCCAGCCTGCTGCACTAGGCAGGAAAGAGTTAACTGGTGTTAGGTGACCCCAGCAAGGTGACCGTCCAGTCTCCTCTTGAAGATTTCCAGGGTAGGTGATTGCACCACCTCTAGAGGGAGTTTATTCCATAGTCTGAACACCCTAACTGTGAAGAAGCATTTCCTAGTGCTAAGCCTGAAATGGTCTTCCAGGAGTTTGTGGCCATCACTCCTGGCTTTCCCCAAGGGTACCCTGGCAATTGCCTATTGCAAGATTTGATTACAAGGCCTGAGAAGTATAGTTTCTGGTCTGCCTCTTAAGTATAAAATGTGTGCTTTTTTTTTTTTCCTCCAGTAGAGTAGCATTTCATGCTGACTGTCAGCACCCTGAAGAAGCTGGGGTTTAGCTCAGATTAATATCTTGATTTGCCAATTTAGTTTTTTGAAGCCATCCCAAACTCATGTCCTGTAAGAAATACTGTCATTAAGTAGGTTAGACCCCGAATCTGTTTTTGAGAGAGCACTTCTGAGGTAGAAGTTTTTGTTCTTTGTAAGATATCAGCTCTTAAGGCTATTTTGGTTTTAGTTATTTAATGTAGATGAGTCAGGCCGCTCTCTTATGCAGTTTCCTGTCAAGAATAGGTGGGCCTAGGCCTTGAAAAATACTTTGTTTTTAATTAAATTAAACAGCAGGTTAAGTCTACATCCCCTGACCTTAGGAAGGGCAGGGAATGGGAGATAGGAGTTGTTCCCCAGGCTTCCTTGGGCTTCTTTAGAAGTCAGAGTGATAATGTTCATTAATCAAATTTGGAATGACAATTCTTTTCTTTCATTCATTTATTGTTTTCCTTAACACATGAAGATGAGGTGCTTCCTAATCTTAAAGAGCTGTATTAATATTAATCATTATCTTTTTCAGTGTTAGGATGCTCATTCCTTCTCCTCCCTTTGCATTTAAATGGTTAATGACAAAGGTTCTGGGAACTGACTCCATAGCAATAGCCCACCCCTTTCCTGGAAATTTGCTGAGATGTCCTTCCATGAGATTGCAATGAAAAGATTTTTCTTAAGTGACAAAGTGGTATGATTGGAATGATTTGGCAGTAGGCAAGGTATGGTAGACTAGTTTTTGTAATGATAAACATAATTTAGCGATGCTCCCTAATTTAGAAGATACAGGAACTGGGAGATTGTCCCTCGGTTAAGAAAGTTAATAGTTAGAGACAGACAGACAAAGGGTCTGCAGATGTTGTGTGCTGCTCCACAAATTGAAGTGTGTTTTTCCTTTCATTCATCATTTATTGAACCTGGTAAACACTAGAGCCTTCTTGAAGAGACTAGAGACCAATAACTTTAATTGTGTATCTTATGTCTTAGCTTCCCATCTGAAACATTTTGGGGTGGGAGAAAGGGAACTTACTGCTTCCAAAAAACAAAACAAAACAAAACCCATTTTGTTTGTATGACAATATGAAATAATAAATGGATTCAAATTGAATCATTTTTTTTCAATAAGAGAAAAAAGACAACTTGTATTGTTAAAAGCTGCATTTTTGTCTTCCTAAAAAATAAAAACTGAAGATTAATTTGTGATTTACCACTAGCAGCTGCCCTAAATGTCAGATGTTACGAGGAATTACTTATGAGGTAGCATTAGAACTGGGTCAAAGTGATTGTTGTGCCTTCCTACATAATTATTTATTAATGGAGGCAGAACATGTCTATCATGAAATGGGTCAAAGCAGTGCTTCAAACTGTACTGTCATCATTTGTTGATTATAGAAGCATCCAAGACGTGCTTAGACAAAGTACAAATAGAAAAGAAGACCAGGGCAGTCCCCACACCAAACAGTATTAAAGGACAAAATAGTTTGAAATATACTGCAAGAGGGACTGGTTGTGATTGGCCTCGTCCTGATGATATGGTAGGGGAGACTATGGTAAGGGCTACATGGTCATACAGGGGTATAAGAGACTAAGAAACTCACAGTATCCACTGTTACACTTTCCATAGACAGTGATGGGATAAGACCACTTGGTGCTCAGGTTAAATCCAACCAAAGCCCCTCCAGTAAGTCAAAGACCATCCCAGCCTTCTCACATTGTGTCATAGTACCAATGTCTTCCTGCTGTGCTAAAGCTATATCATGCTTTCTAGTCCCACTGATTACTTTTACCAGTATCTTATAATGGAGTCATCCTTGCAACTGATCCCTGGAAAACCATGATCCCACTATGCCTGCTGCTTGAATCTCTTACTTTCATCTGCTCTTTACAGGGAGGGGTGGATTGAAGTCAGGTACACAGATGCATAGACTGGGGGAAGGGAGGAGGGGGTTGTGGCTTTAAAAGCAGGCTATAGCTCCAGGGATATATGTTGTAGCCATGTTGGTCTAAGAAATAGAGACAAACAAAACTCTTGGGTTAGAGGCAATATATTTTATTAGACAGACTACATTTTAGCAACAAAAAAAAATTCTTTGCAAGTTTTCAGTTCCATAGATTTGTACTTCTTGACTGCAAGGAACATCAGTCTCTTTACCAAATGTGAATTAAACCTTACAGTAAATGAAACATCTCTGTCTTGTGAAAATTTTAGGAAGCTAGGAAGTATGCATTCTTTTTCTCCTCTCAATACTTGAGCAACAGGTAAGCACACTGAAGGTTTTTAGATAAAGAAATATACATACAATTTCTTTTCCTTGAATTGTCTGAGTTTAAGTAAACTTGGTTTTACTTATCTGGAAGTAAACCTCACAAAATTATTATGGAACATAGTAAGTGTTGTTCCTAACAGTTTTGTATAATTCAAAAATTAGAATTGCATGCCCAAATTGTTTCTGGGGTATAGAATGTAGCTGTTAGTCTACGGACATAAGCAGACAAGGTTCTTTGGGTAAATCTGCTATTTTTTATTAGAACAATTTAAATAGTTAGAAAAAATCTTCTTTGCATACTTTTGGGTACAAAACCCCTTTGTCAGGCTGAGGATGTTTCTCAACTCTAGATGCTTCCTCAGCCTGATGAAGAGTATTTGTACCCAAAATCTTGCAAAGAAGAATTTTTCCAACTATTTGAGTTGGTCTAATAAAAGATAACAGATTTACTCAAAGAACCTTCTCTGCCTATGCTCAAATAGAACATTACAAAGTGTGCCTAAGGTAAATATTGTTGAAAAGTGTGTCAGATTATAATGCTATATTAATGCAAATTCATAACTCGTGTATCTAGGTCTGTATGGGGTACAGTGAAAAATGTATTAATGTAGATGATGACATGTTTCTAACTTTTAACATGACCTCATACTAAGTCATTTTTAGAATTATGCTTTCCCAACAGTAAAATAAGCACAGTCATTCACTGATAATGATAAAACATGTTTGTTTATGGAGAATTCCATGAATTCTGAAGGATATGAAAATGCCATGCTTTAAGAACTGGGCAATTTCCTACAAATAATCAACACAATAAGCAATACAGTATAAAGGTGACTTGTTTGTTTTCTTACTTGCAGCCATGGTACTTGCGTCTGAAGTCCCATCATGGTAGGTCTCTTACAATAATACTCTAGATCAGGGGTTTCTGAGCTGTGGCATGTCTGCCACAAGTAGCAGGGGCAGCCTCTTCCTGTGGTGCACAGAATACTGGGGAGGGAGCAGGGAACACCTGGGTCTTCTCTGCCTTGGGCAATGGCTTAACCATTAAGCTACTGGGCGAAAAGGTGGAGCTGGATTTGTTATTACTTGTTTTTTTTCTGATCACTCTTTTAGAGACTTATATGCAGTTATGTACCTACTCAAGTGATTCTAATCTGCCACAAAGCATGCTAGGAAGGGCAATCATAGCTACGTAGGTCAAAATAGGATCTAAATTGGATTTATTTATTCAATTTATAAGCTGCCCTTCCTAACAAAGGCTGGGGGTGGCTTACAGTGAGAGAACAAAATAACTTATAAAACAGGAGAACAGCAAGAAAACAAGACAGCTTACGAGGGAACTAGAATGTCAGCATTAACCAGAGACCTCATGAACAATATCTCAGCCTAGCTTTGTTTGCTAAACGTGTTCCCAAATAGGAAGGTTTCACTGCATTTCCAAAAGATGTCCAAGCTCAGACCCTGGAGGGCCTCAAGAGGGAGGGAATTCCAGAGCTGAGGAGTGACTGCTAAGATTGATCTTCCACATGTTGTCTCCAAGTAGATTTGGCATATTGATAGTACTTGCAGCTTCCAGACAGTCTTCAAGGGCAGTCCTACATGAAGCACATTGCAGTCTAGCCTCAAGGTGATGAAGGCTAAGGCAGCTACGTTTGAATGCTTAAGTAGTGTGTAAGTTGTAATTATTAAGTGGTATGCAAGTGTAAATAGTAGGCATGTAGCCTAAGTACAGATGGTCAGAAAGCCTGAGGCTGAATAGATTCAATCTTTGCAGGTTAGTCTAAGCTGCATAAATTGAACCAATAAGTAAGTGAACAGACATTCACTTTTGATTCCAGAAATACAGCCATGTGCCTGCAGTGGCCCAGGCCAGACGCTAGGCCTAACAGGTGCTAGAGTTCATCTCCCTGTTCCCCTGTAACAGACAGGTCAGGCCAAGGCTATCTCACCCGCCCTGTTGGGGGATGCTGGGGGACTGTGAGTTAACTTGAATCTGGAGGGGATCTGGGACAGAAGTTCAATAAACCAATTTAACCTAAATCAGTTAAATCTGATACTACATCAATCCAGGTTAATCTTAAACTGGTTTTGCCCATTTCGAAAGCAGTTTGTGTGCCATGAACTTCTGTTGTATTACAGATTTGAAACATTTTCCTATCACTTTTAACAGTTTATGTGTAATTTCTGTCCCTAGCTGTATAGGTGAAGTAAGAGGTGGCCCTAGTTTCTATTGCATGGTTGCCTGCCATTGATGACTCATGATTTTTCCAGGTCTTGGTTGCTGAGCCTCTAAGAACATAGATGTCAAATTGAGTTTCCATTGCTAGTCTATAAAAATATATATTTGGAAAACTCAAAATAAGTTTGCAGTGAAAATAGTGGATGCAAAACTTACATGAATACTCAGTTTAATTTCATAGCTCCAGTTTTTACCAGTCATACTTCAAAGGAGCCTTATAGGTTATTTAATAAAGCAAATTAAGTAAATATCTCTGTGTCCATATATCTCTGTATCTATCATACTGGTTTTATTTTAATCAGTTTTAAAAAAATAGAAGCCAACCTTCTAAAAATAAACCAATCAAACCTTTCAGTATTTTATGCTACAAAATACTACAGCTATATGAACTTATCCGTTCAGTGATTCATCAAAACTTTAGAGAAACATGATTATATAATTTAAAACTGAAATACAGACCAAACACATTTAGTTAGGTTGCCTAAACAGAACACTGGGAGAGCCAAATCTGTACAGCAAATAATCTGTCTAATACTGGTTTATTTACAGCCAAACATGCTTGTGGCACTTCTTAAACTAATAAAATTAAATAGAACTGTAAATAACAAATCCTTGACACAATACAAGCATCAATATCACAGCTATGAATAGTGAACACAATAAAATATATGTCCTTATACTATATTTTATAGCACAATTTAATTGGGAATACACAATAGGAAATGACAAGGAAGAGTTTTAGCAGGAGTTAAAATTTGGAGATTTCTTGTTAAAAATTATGAAGAAAAAGCAAACAAAGATAGAACATTCTAATGGCTTAAAACCTAATGTTATATGACACATTTCACTTATTTAGACACCTACCGTTAGAGAAAATAGTAATGTATGCCCTATTTTGAATCCATTTAAGAATGCAGGCCTCACCATAGAGTTGCTAACAGATACTTCTGTAAGGAACAACGTACACTCAAGAAAATATCCCTGTGTATAGAAGTTTTACTTGTCAGAGTTTTACTTCATTTGTGTTCCCCTCCAGCAAAATCAAGACTAAATTGTATTAGAAGATTAAACAAATTTGCATGGTAAAAAAAAATAGGATTTTGATTCTCTTGTCACCATAAACTCATGTAAATTTACTTTTGTTCTTAAAGTAAAACTTGGTACTAATAATTTTACCTTATTTTTAAAGTAATGTGTTTCATAGATGATGGAGCATAACTGTAAAGTACACGTACAAATTAAAGTCTTTAGGGAACCTCTTTAGCTATACCAAATGAATGTAGTATTGAAAGAAGCTATACTAGCCATGAAAGTCACTAGTCATGAAAAGCAGGGTCAATGAAAGAAGTTATACTAACAGAACACATTTATGAGAGGCAGATATCTTTTCATTAACCATGGGCAGCTGCACTGCAGACAGAAAAATAAACAAAGGGAACTTTGTTACCTCTCAGCATGTCTCTGTACAAAACTCAGTACCACCAGTAAAGATTGACTTACATCCAGAGAACTGTGGAGGGGGGAAAAAACCCCCAAAATCTTTGATGAAAAAGCTCTTTTAGAACCCATTATAAATAAATCAAAAAATTGACAAAATATTTTAATTCAATCTCTAACTTTCTAACATAGCTGTCAAACAATTTCTTCATGAATATTATGGGCAATGCCCCTTTTAAAATCAAATGCCTACAGGTAATAATTTGTCCACTACATTTTCCTTGTCTGTTCAGTTTTGTAGATAATTGGTAAAAATTCTGAATCTTGAAAGATTTTCTCTTATTCTTTGAATGTATTTGTTAAATATTAAAAATATATATGGCTAGATTTACCTACAGTGGTGCAGAAGATGGATTGCTTCTTGTGCCAGTCTGGAGTCTGAATGATTTAGGTTGAAGGCAGTAGGTTTTACCCGTACATGTGATTCATCTCATTCAGCTGTAGCCCCACCTGGGTAGTCGGGGAATGTCCTTTCCAGCCAGTACTGCTAGTACTTTTTTGTTGGCTCCTTGTCCCCATGGTTCACTCTGCACCAGTTCTAAACTATCTGTACCCATGCTCTTGGCCATGGCCAATGTGTGGTTTCTGGAGTGGTTGCTGCTGGAGTAGGGAGAGCTGGCTGATCACAAAGGGCATTTATAGCTGTTTTCGGGGGGCGGGGTGTGCTTTAATTAGAGCGGCTCTGAGAACTGTACTAATTAAAGTGCCTGGAAAGTCATATGTATCAGTGTCCCCATGCTGAAAAATGGTGGTGGGGGCGCTTTAACTACAGCTCATCAAACGAGCTTTAGTTAAAATGCCCCTGCCGCCATTTTTCAGCATGGGGACGCTGATGCACATGATGGTGGAGTCTGCTGGAGCATGGTAATTACAGTGCTCCATCAAACTTGATTAATCCTACTCGATTAATCTAGTCTGCTCCAACACGCTAGAATTCTAGTGCATTGGAGCAGCCTCACTGCATGTGTATAGGCACCCAAGATGCTGGTTCTGTTCTTCCTCTCAGCTGAGAAGAAACAGTAGATATCAAGGGCAGTAAAAAGTGATTTGTGCATAGTTCTTTCTAAAATGGAAGGGAAGGGGGAAAATGAATTAAAAATATAGAAGTAGATTTCCAATGTTACTTTTCCCTTGTGTAAACAATTCTTGAATTTGAAGAAGTCTCTTTCACTATTGAAAATTGGAGTTGTGGTCTATACAATTGCATTTAGAAAGTGAAGGGACCCACAAGACAATATATGCCTGAAAATGTGGGCCATGCTCCGAAGAAATGTGATGATGCCCCTGCTAGGAGTTTTACTTTTCAGTCATTCTCTTTTCAGTGAGGTCTGCGAATCAAGTTTCCCAGCTCAAACTAATTTTATTTTTATCTTATGTAGTGAATATGTCTGGGAAATGGAAGCATTTCCCCAAACAATTTGATATGTATTTTAATTGGTTCAGTTTCTTTTCTTGCAAAAAGAGAAGTAATTTCCCCCCCAAATAAGCATGTGAACCCAAGAGCATATCAATTATTTAAAGAAATGACAACACAATTTTTGCCTGATTTACATATATCCATTCAGGGAAAAAAGTGAGATTTGCTTTTGCTTTATTTGAGAAACAGAATAACTAATTGATGTAGCTATATAGATTTTGCCATCCATGTTTTGGTAAAGATTTTCAGAAAATATTTGCCTTGTGACATAAATCTGACTGGGAATTGACAAGTTATTGTGAGATTATATGGGACTGACAAGTGATTGACTGCAGGAAGTGCAGCAGGTGTCAACACTGTTGCTGTTACCTCATTTCTAGAGAGATGTTCCAAGACAATAATGTTTTTAATATTTTCAGCGGATACAGAATTGGAGGTTTTTTAGGGTCTGAATGGTACACATTAGCCTCCTCAATAGAAAGGCACTTCATTCCTGCAAAGAAGGTTTATGATTGGAGGCTTCATTGTTGTTCCATGTGTAAGTAGGAGGTTTCACAAAATATAATATAGATGGGTTGGTGTGGCTCTGTTCTCTATAGTGTCTTTAGGGATCCTACAGTACAAATGACTTGTGCTCCTTATTGCCTAATTATTCTTTGTACTTAAACATTTTCTTAAACTTCTCAATAGTTTTTATGCATACAACACAGCAGAACAACAATTTTCTTATTCCAGATTGAATCTTCCCAATCTAAGATGACCAGATGTTCCTGTTTTTCATGGCCTTCTGATTTCACAAAAAAATATTTCCCTATTTTTTCACAAAGGAAAGAGTGAAATCCTTGCAGTTTGGCTTTGAGCTCCTTTCAAATGGCCAGTAGCGTCAATAAAAACGTCTGCAAGCTGTGTACAAGGCCACCTTGACCTGACCTGACCTGTCGCATACTAAACAGAAGTCCTCCTCCTACAAAGTCTGCTGATGAGTCCCCAGGGCTTGTGGCATTAAGTCAAATTTTCTATGCAAAGGCACAGCTGTAAGGAGCTGGAGACCCCTTTTGTTTTCAGACACTGCAATGAGAGACAGGACTACAGGAAGCTTTGCAGAACTGCCAACCCTAAATGTACCAAAATCATAGTATCATAAGGATTAAAGGGACCTCAGGGTCATCTGGTCTACCTTCCATGACTCCACTCAAAAGAAATCGTCACCTGGGCTTAAACTTTAAAAAAAATAGCAGTTTTGGGGGGTCTTTTTATTAGTTTCTTGGTATCATAACCTTTAGGATGCACTTGCATGGCATATTTCAGCTCTCATTACTACCCGCAAGAACCTTGATATATATTTTTTTTAATGAACAGGTGACATTCTCATGCCCTCCTGTAAATTCAGTTACTAGGCCTCTAAGCAAGCTAGCTACCAAATATAAACTTGTGATTTAATCTTGAGAGTTGATAACACCTGTTCTGTCTTGCTGCTGTTCTAGGCAAACAGCTACTGACTCCTGTTCTGCTGTGACTTTGCTACTCTTTCAACAGAAGAGAGCATTGGATTTTGGCAGCCAGGGACAAATCCTGTCTGGGAAGGTACAAAGGACTATATGTGAATAAAAAGGTTTTGCAGAGAACTGGGGAGGCAATAGATTGAAAGATGGGAAGAGAGAAGAAAGGTGAACAGAAGAGAAAGTAAGGGAGGGTGAAAATAGAGTAGATAAGAATAGAAAATGCATATTTCTTCACCTCATTCAAATAATTGCACCCTTTTCTAATCCTCTGTTTCCCTCTCACCTTTCAGGCAAAGTAAAACATATTAGACCACAGGGTAATTGAGGCAAAAGATGTGGTTAATCAAGTCCCCTGATACCTGGTGATTTGTCCTTACCACAAAATTAGCATGTAATTCAACATCATTGCTAAGTGGCTGCTGATAAGAGACTGTCTCAGGAATGGAATTAGGACCCTTGCATCATTGTGCAGGTGTTTTTAGCACAGCTGCCTGGGGAAGCTTGCTGGCAGCATACTGAACTCTGAACAAGGCTATTCTGTCCCAGTCTCCTAAGAAATAAGCAATATAAATAACGTAATAGAGCTTAATGCACAGAGTATTTATAGGCCAATATGGCATTAGTAAAGTCTGGCATCATAATAATACCTCTTTTAGTGACAGAAATCATAATGTCTTGTTCATATGTCCATAATGATGTAAAATTGTTAGCAGAGTAAAACATTTGTATTGAGTTGTACGCAAAAGCTTTTTATTATCGTAGGTACAGCATAGTATTTTCTGATATTTATACTTTCAGTGAAATATTTTCTAAATGTTTTTCTTTTTTTCACTGGAGACTTGATTTTTTTCATACCTTGACTGATTTTGGTTCAGTACCACAATACTAATAAAATTGGTGCCGTGTCTGATTTCAAATGGTGCAAATGAGGAAAAGTATCAGACCTTTATGGGAATGATTTTTCTTCCCTCCTGTTCCTGCATGTTTCTGCAGTAGTACACAGCCTCCCCAGCCCTGCCAGTGGCAGCACAGGGGCAAACGCCAAGGGGCTTTTCTCCCCACCTCCACCATGCAAACCCTCCCATGGGGGGGGAGGCGGGGGTGGTCCATTCCCCTCCTCCCCCCTGCCCCCCCCGGGCTGACAGGCAGGTGGGGCTGGGTGGTTTGCAGCCTGGCAGAGCTGGGAGGTATGTCCAAATGTCCCCTGCCATCTGGCCTTGGCCAGTGGAGACATTTGTCTGTCTTGGCCAACTGATGAGTGAACACATATTCTGTTCATAAATGGTCCAGTCTATGCAGCTTAGAGAAAGCTGTCTAGATTGAATCGATTCTGCCTGGGGCTTTTTGACTGTCTGTACTTAGCCTACATGTTTTAGTGGGTTGCAGCCCAAATCAGAAATCACTTAGACCAGGGGGTGAAGATCTCTGAATGATAAATTACCCAGGGAATAAATAGGATAGAGTAGAAATGTAATTGCTCAGTATTTTTGTCTTTGCTATTTCTTGTATGCAGAAAGTTCGTAGAAAAGATTATGTAGAAAGACAGAAGAAAAGACATGTTATTTATGACAGGATAAGAAAGATAACGCTGAATTTGCTCACCTGCAGGGTATTCTCCATGCCCATCTTAAATGGGACACTGAAGAAATTAAAAAATCATGAATTTGGTTTACTTTATGCTACAGGATACCTGTTCCCATTATGTTTCAGTTTTACTATCCTTTTTTATTGTATTTTTAATTATTTATTGTCAGTACCTGGCATGATCAAATCAATGCCTCATGTTATTGTTTTAAAAAGCTTAAAAAAAAAAAAAAAAAAGAGGAAGGAAGGGGATAAGTTGGAAGTCCCAAATACCTGGAATTTGGCACCTGAGAATTCTTGCTGTAAAAAATTTACTTCTCAAAAGCCAGGGTGGCTTATGCTGGAAAACAGTGGGTGAACTTCTTTTACCTTTCATTAAATGTTCAGAGATATAAATAGACTTCATTGAAGGTTTCAAAGGTTACTGCATAAAGTGTAAGTAATAGAATAACGTGAAAACCATTTGCTAGTTTGAAAGCTCTTATAAATTACTTTTCCTAATAGGAAATTGGAAAACAGAAAATATTATTAGAAAGAGGTGTTGTGCCTGCCCTGTGGGACACAGGGTAATATTTCAAGAGAAGAAATTGAAATATTATCGACTGGGAATTTGGACCTAGGTTTAAAGTAGGCTGCTTATATGGGAGCAGAGGGGTATCATCATCTCTTAATTATTCTTCTGAGTGAAAACCAGGTAACATCAATTTAGTTGCTTAATAAAGGGAAAGTGGCTAACACATCAATTGCTAACTAAGGAAAAATCCTTAAATCTGTGACCAGCTTCTGGCAGTACATTCATTATTATTTTTCCATAAACTCCTGAGAATTTTGGGATTAATGAATATCAGGAGGCAGAAGGAGCCCCCCCCCCCCCC
>NW_005842130.1:53323-84287 GCF_000455745.1 Alligator sinensis | reverse complement strand
AGTAGAGGGGGAAAGGCGCCCCCCCCCCCCCCCCCCTTGCGGGTTAGTAGATTTATTTATTTTTCAAAGTTGTATAAAAATGCTTTTAATTATAGAGGGTTTTATTTCTTGGAGAGGACTCTTAAAGAGACAGAGGTATAAACCTAAGGTAGTGAGAATTATGGCTTTTTGCTACTCTTTGCCCTTACTACCAAAAATATTGCTTACTTGATGTGGAGGTGCCATCTGAGCTTATTATCATGATGGCTATACCCTATTTTCTAGCATACCACATGACTCCAAATAAAACATATCACTTTTCAAAGACTGAATATAGAAAAAAAAAATTTCAGTCATGGCTGACTATGTGATGTAGAGTAAGTCCTATTGGAAACAAAATGTGCAGGAAGTGTGGCTTCCCAAGAGACAATCTGGATGAGTTAACAGGAACTCCCTTTTGTGGCAGAATGGCAAGAAGGCTAGGCCCTAAACCCCTGCAAGGGTAGTAGCAAGACACTTTATTTCTTTACTGTAAATAGTTCTTTATATACGTTCCTGTACATAATGAAGTGTTGTTTCCACATCACAGGACTTGTGAAGAAACTGCACATTGCATGCAGCAGCTCACCTGCTCCTTCAGACACATGCTATAGAGCTCAGTCAATAACTACAGCTGAGGACTCTGCTCCTTCTGCTTGCTGGGTCATGACAAACAGCAGCCATTTTGAAAGGCATTAGAGCATAGCATCTTTTGCCCCCCTATTCTACCCTGCTTCTTTTCCAGTGAAAAAAATCAGCTTTTCTGCTTAAGGTGCACACTCCAGTTTTGGAGGGAGGTTTTTTTTTGTGGTATGCAAGTAAATATGGTATTTATATCTTCACTTCCAGCTTTATAGTGATTGTTTTAGTTTTGGCATTTCAGATTTGGAAGTATTAATTAATCTGGGAGGGTAGATAGTTTGTTCCCCAAACATAGCAGCGGGTAGAGTTTTTGGCTTCCCATTTAAATATTAAGAAGGCACCAAGTCATTTCTGTAAAACTTGGAATGGATGTAGGGCTCTGCCAAACAGAGCTAATTTATTTCTAAATTCTGCAATACAAGGAGATAAAATACAGAATAGACCCAAACTTTATTTCCATTAATTATAGTTAATTAACTCACACTGTAAGAAGTGAAGTGATAATTATTTCCTCTTCCAGTTTCTTTTACTGTTATATTACTAATTATATTTACAACATCTGGCATCTAATGGAGGTCCCCCTCTTCCCCCCCTGTAGATTTCTTTTTTGTTTAACTGCACGCATTGTTAATTTTACTGGGAAAAACAGAAGGGTCAAGTATTGCTTGTTTGTGTGCTAAAGATTTATGTCAGCCACCAAAGTATGGTAGAACCAACATATGAAAAAATAGAGATTTTTCATCAGCATAAGAGAAATAAATGCACATATTAGCAGAACTTCGGATCTATTGCCAATGTATACTTATGACTATAGTTTTATATAAAATAATGGAACACATCCTTCTGGTAAAGCAGAAATATTGAAGCTTAGAAACATCTGCTAGGAAAGCAGACTAATTTGGGAGAGAATGAAAAAGAAAGTTCTTTATAAATTGGAATTTTTCAGCTGTTAGAGCTACTCTATCTTTTAACAGGTTTTACAGCACTGAATAGTCTTACAGTGAAATAATAATGTAATAATAAAATAGCAATTCCTTGCTTATCATCATATTTGTCTCTAGTTTTTATCTTCCTTTTTTTAAGTCTGTGGGTTTTTGATCCCTCTAAGGCCGGTTCCAGATGAACAGAAACATGCGGTTTGTGGCGCTGCAAATTTCTTTGCAGCACCACAAACCACACACCTGACATGTTAAAATGTGACCTGCACTGCAGATTTGCAGCACAGGGACAAAATTTGCCAATGGGAAATCCCAGTAGCAAAAAAAAAAAAAAAAAAAGCCACAGGTATATATGCTGGCAGACACGGATTCGGTTGTTCAGGGAGATGCTCTGGCTGCCAGCCAGAGCATCTCCCCATCTTTAGTTCTGCCCTGGCTCTTCCAGCATGCCATGAGGCAGGAGAAGTGGGGAAAGGGTAGTTGGCCTGAAGTGGGGCATTTTGCTCCACACCAAAGTGCATGTGCAGGGGTGTGTGCAGCAGCAAAAAGTAGCGACACAAATTTGTGCCACTTCCAGTGCACACCCCTGCACGTGGGGACTCGCCCTATAGGAAAGATTTAGTGGTTTTCTATATGGGCTTGTACTGCTGCTGGGTGGAAGGAACTCTACCAGCCTGCAAGGGGAAAACCACTGTTTCCCATGTTTTTCCCTGGTGAATGGAAAACCTGGATCCCTGCACAATACTGGGAACCTGGGACAAATGCTGTCCTGGAGTCATGCAGCCCAGGACCAGAACTTAATGTTCTCATTTCAAAACTGTCCTGGTCCCACCCAATTAGGGATAGGTGGTCACCCTACCCTCTTCCCAAGAGAGGCCAGGGCAGGCGGGTTCCTACATTTTTGGCACCTGTGAGTGCAGCCCTTGATGTGAACAGTCTTGGTATAATTTCATTGTCTATTTTAACCACTGCTTAGTGTTTAGTTGCTCCTTGTTGATACATTGGGCATGGCCGAATGTGACAGAAAATTGTAGATGCAAGTTTTCCTCTACATCAAGCCAGACATTCTGTAACAGCCCATCCATCTGTATGCTTTGTCACAGATATGCTTTTTTTGTCTCGGAGGATCTTTGTTTGGTGGCACCATTGTCACACTTAAGTATACAAGTACCAAAAATTTACTCACTAAATTGGATAGAGCTAGTCACAGTGCATTCAGGAAGTACCTGACTCAGTCTTCAGCATTGCGGCATACCAATGAGACAATATGATGTTTAACAGAACTGATGTGAGAGAGAAAATATAACACTGAGGAAATTCTTTCCATATGCAGACTAGCTAGTACCCAGCTTGATCTCAGTTCAGTTGGAAACTACTAGGTTTTTCCATTTGTAATTTTATATTTTTATTTTTTCTTTAGATAGTTAATTTTTATTTAAATATTTTAATCCATAGTTATTTCCATTTTAAAAAATTCTTAGTTTTCTTACAATGGCATGTATCACTTTCATTTTCTTTATTACTTGCTTTCTTGCCACTGCACAGTAACCAAGGTGGCTTAAGGCTTTTAAGTAAGCATTTGAAATCAATTATAAATGTAAGAAAAATTAAACTAGAAGCATGATGTTGGCTGCCTGCCTTCAAATCCATGCTAGAGTTAACAAACCTGATTTGGTTTTCACTTGCACCAAAGTGGGTGCTTCTATATTTGCAATTAATACAATGAAATCAACTCTGGAGTAGTTCAAGGCACAGTAAAATGGTCTTGGGTTCAGCATCTACTTGTGCACCCAGGACAGCAGCAATTTGAGCCAGGGCAGAACAGGCTCCGGGCTGGCTGGGCTGACTGGGCACAGTTTATGCCCCCAGCCAGTATCTACATGTATGTTTTGGCATGGTAAAGTACTCTGCTGCAAGATAGTACTGTCTTCAACAGTACTACGGTGGACTAAATTAGTTTACTGCATCTTAATACTAGTGCACATGTAGACCGTGACGCTTTACTGTGGAGCTAATTAGTCTACTCCTCACTAAGGCACATGTGCAGATGCATCCATTGTATTAGGATTAAAACTACTGATGTCAGGGCACATCTACACACTGCCATATGGCAACGTTGCTATAGCGCCATGTTTCAGTACTTCCTTTTGGAACTACTAAAGCATGGCACAGTATGAGTGGTTACTGCGCCATGCGTACAGGCATAGTTAAATTTTGCCACTACGTTGCTGTAGCAATGCACTATACCAGGGAAGCACACCACTACAATGATCATGCTGCTGATCATGTGTAGACCTATGTGATTGGTATGTCGTTGTGGTGCGCCATATGGCAATGTAGTGTGTCGCTATGTCAGAGTAGGGTGATGTGTAGTGGTAAAATCAGGTTAAGCTGAGATCAGAATCATTCCTCAGATTTCGTACTACACCAAATTATTCTGTCCCTGTTTGTGTAAGAGTAAAAATATGAAACTAGCTGCATTAATATTTCATAAACTATATTTGGCAGTTACAGCACCCAGAAGGCTGAACAGGAACAGTTGGAGTTTGAGTTTATTAATGATGAATGCTGACCATTTGGGGTGAAGTCAAGCTTATAGAAAATTTTAGCTAAAAGCTTTGATGGGCATCAGGGATATGGATTTTTTTTTTTTTGTGTTTACAGCTTGTATAAGGATGTCAGAGGAACTGGAGCTCTTGTTTTCTGGGAGGTTTTCTAATCCCATATAACACTGTCTAGATATAGGGTTTGTTTGTTTTAGTACAGAATACATAAGCATATGTCCCTGTAGTAACAACAGTGGGATGGTGGTCCTGTCTTTCCATAGGGTGTTGTCTGTTTTAGAAGCCGCACTCCTTTCCTCTATTTTATGCTGTCTGTCTGGTATTTTGGGAAGGGTGCATTGACTCAGGATTGGAAGGAACAGTATACCTAGCTTTTTGACAAGAGACCATAAAATCCTGTCATGTTAGTAACTAGCAGCGTGAGGGAGTAGGTAACTGGGAAACAAGTAAATTGTTTCTTTACTGTTAATCCTTTAATCCCAAATTTTTGTTTGTGGAGTGCCACTTAATGGATAGGATGTCTTGCTGGGGACCACGTAGCAAAACAAATACACCGTGCACTACTTTTATGTTCAATTGATGGACCAAAAGACTCACAGGCTTGTTGCTGAGATTTGTCTGCCCATGACTATTTTAAAGGTAATGGTACAGCCCTACTGATGAGCTGGTTCTGTTGATGACAATCACTGTTAAATAGACTTTTGACAGGCTGCATGCAAACACTTTGGAGACCCCAGCTTTAATTCCTCTGGCACCTGGGGAAGTTTGAGCTTTCTCATCTCTCCCAGTAGCATTAATGAATGCTGTGGCCATTCACATGGCCTTGAGGCCATGATTTTGAAAGATTATATCTGTAGGTAGATTGCTGCACTGGTTAAGCACAGGCTTCTCTTCATGTGGTCCTGCTTGCTAGAGAATGGCGAGATTTTTCCTCTCACAACATTATGTGCTAAACAGAAACCAGTCTACCAGCGAAGAGTTTCTCTATGCCTGGATAAATGTACATTAAAATGCCTAGATTTAGAACGAGAATTATTAGATCAATTTACAAATTGAAAAAGTTGTTAGGAATAAAAATATATTAATTATAATATCTTTGATATAAAAAAAATAATAATCAGAAGGATGATTGTTTGCATTTTTAGAAATACATGACTAAGTACAGTGCCAATTTTATCTATCCACTGAACTCCTGGATATTGTCTATATTACCAGTTTAGTTCATTGTCTCATTTGAAAGCTGTTCTTTTTCAGACCAGAAGTGACTATCTGAGGTGTTGCTGAGTGCGTCATTTTTTATAGTGGTCTATTTTAAGTTTTAATCTCTTCATCTTTAATTCATACCTCTTGCCTTTTCAGCTAAAGTCTAAACTGTTCCTGAAGGAATATCCTGCTTGTAGAAATGGACTGGATGTAGAATAATCACTAGATTTGTCCGTGTGTGTCACAAAGAGCAGGAGACTGTGACTCAGGACTCTAGAGTTCCATTTCTGGGCCTGTGACAGACTTCATGTGTCACATTGGAGAAATTACGCTTATCTTACAGATACTGAAATAATGTTATTTCTCTCGCATGATTGTTGAGGGGCCCCGGGTTTTGATTAAAAACAAAATATTTGCAGACCCTGGGGAAGGTTGTTAGAGAACTTTATAATATCACTGCTGAAAATACTCATCTTTCTAGTGAGCAAAACCTGATTCCTGAGCCTGCTATTTTCTGATATTAGATGTGGTTCCACTCTTAAAATTTTCTGAGATTTGTTTTGTTGTCAACTGATCAGAAGACCTAATGCATGAGCATGGCATCATTATCCCCTTCCAGTCAGTGTTCTTTATGTAGCCGTGCCAGGTCACTTAGATTCTCTCCCCTAATATCATTTTTATGTGTAGGCTACAGTTCTTGGTAGGAAGAAATATGGCATGTTAATAAAACAAGCACAGAAAATAATTCGGTGCAATTTATATCTCCTGTCCACCCCTCTCTCCTCCCCCCCACCCCCCTCCACTTCTTCCCTTCCTGAAATATGAAAAAGTGGAGCTAAAGTATTTTTTGTGGAGTTAAGCCAGAAGAGGCAGATTTGCAGAGAAGAAAATACCTTTCTGATGCTTTAAATTGGAAAACTTTCCAGTCTTTGCTTATCTTCACAAACCTTCCTGTACCCTTTTCAGGCCATCCAGGAAGAGTACAGGGACAAAATTATATCTTTTAACTCGTGCTTCCTATTCAGACTCCATGCAATTAGGTGTCGCCGCCGAGAGCCGCGGCGCAGGGTTCGGGGCTTTAGGAGCCCTAATCGGTGGGCGGGTACTTGTGACGCTTGGAGTGGAATCAGGTACTCAAGCGTATTGATTTAACAAATAGATTGCTTTACTTACACTGCTCGTACAGTGCAGGTCAGAAGCTTGCTTCGGTTATAGTTGTAAACAGGTACAGGAGTCGGGCAGAAATTACAAAGTTGTTGGTCGGTCTGCAGATGTGTTCGGGGTGTTCGGGCTGGCAGTCGTCTTACGTCTCGGTGGGGGTGTGCTAGGCCCCCTTGGGTCGGTGACGGGGAGAGATTAGAGGTTGATCAGGCCCCTAAATTCTTCTCTAAGACACACGCGGAGTTTGCTAGGCTCCACAGTGTGCTCAGAGTTCTCCACGAGGTGTGTGTGGAGCTCTCCAACTTGGGTGGAAACTACTCAAGCCTCTTATATGGCTAGCAAGCCAATCACTAGCCACCACGTAGGAATAATTTAGAATTGTCCAATAGTGGGGTACAAATTTGTATAAGATTGGCGGGAACTGCTTGCAACGTGCATTTCCTTTCTGCAGCTCAGAAATGCACCCTGCAAAAAGGCTACGAATTGGCGGGAACTCTTTTGCACCCGGGGTTCTCCTCTGCAGCAGAAAACTCCACTGTGCAAAGAAGCTGCAATTTGGCGGGAACTTTTCTATAGTCACTGGGCTCTGGAATTTTTTACCCGTGACCTACTTACAAAATGATTGACAGACTGCCTTCTGTATCAAACTATGGAATCTTCCACTGTACTATAGGCATATGAACAATGGGTTCTGACATTAGGATGGGAGGAAACTTAAAAAAAAAAAAAAAAAAAAAAAGAAATAAAAAAGCCTGCAACTCAAGAAGGCTTCTTTTGATAATTACCTTAGTAATTCTCCATATGCATCATGGATGGTTGTTGTAGCAAAGCCTTGGCAGCTACAAATATCCTCATCTGACTAGTTTCTTGGGCCCTTTTTCATCTCATCTTAGACTGGGGCTAACTCAGAAACAGCCTTGGTTTTGTTGGTTGAGGATTTTTGGGGCGGGTGCTGTGGACAAAAGTCAGTTGTCCATTCTAATACCCTTAAAGAAATCAGGTGCCTTTGATACCATTAATCACAGGGTTTTGTTGACATAATGGTGGACCTAGGCAGGAATGGTTGGAGTGATACTTGAGTGGTTCTGTTTTTTTTCTGCCTGAAAAAACCCAGATAATCAAATTGGAAAATTTTTCAATTTTCAATTTCAAGCAATAAGGGTGACATGATAAACTCCGGAGCAGTTTGTGCCAGAGTAAACTCATCTCACGTGCAGCATCTGCATGTGCACCTGGAACAGCAGCAGTTTGAGCCAAGGTGGAGCAGGCCCCTGGCTGGCTGGGTTGACTAGGTGCAATTTATGCCTCTCGTCACTGTCTGTGTGTGTTTCCACACAGTAAATTTCCTTGCCTTAAGATTAGTACCATCTTACAATGGAGTTAATTAGTTTACTGCACCCTAATACCAGTAAATGGTGACACTTTAATGTGGAGGTAATTAGTCTACTCTGCAGTAAAGCTCACATGTGCATGTATTAACCAGGAAAGCTGATTATCTGTCCAGGATGAAAGCACCCTGCTTTGATTCCTGCCCCCAGACTGTAGCAGCTGTGGCAGTACTATTCAGGGTACTGAGGGAGTCGGTTGACTTAATGACTCATTTTTCTTCATTCCAGAGATGTTAAAGATCATTTTTCTTTTTTAATGGCCTTGATGTTCCACTAATTAAACTAACTTTCATCAGGGCAATTTTGCTGTCTCCTAACCCTTTGTGGTCTCTCTCCTCCTATTTCAAAGCCCTGGAGACTCTATAGCAGTGGCTCTCAACCTTTTTCACATGGGGATCCATTAGCATAATTATCAGCTTGCCATGCTTGCCATGATCCACAGCCTCTTGGCCCTGACCGACAGAGTCCCTCCCTCTCCCCCTCTCTCTCCCTCTTCCCCCTCCTCTGGCTGCTGCATCCAGCCCTCTCCCTCCCTCTCCAGCTCCTGGGGCTGCTCTCACAATGCTGCATGCTCACCATGCCCTTGGCTTCAGCCATGCCCTTGCCAGCATTGCAGCTTGCATGGGGAAACTGGGTGATTCCCTGGAACCTCCCTGCGACCCTTTAAAATGTTCTTGCGACCCATTTTTTGGTTGCAACCCATGAGTTGGGAAACACTGCTCTATAGCTCTTTTCAAAATCTGGCTGTGGTCCCCCAGGGGCAGTGGGGGTAGAGTGGGAATAACTCCCCTCCCTGCCTCCTCTGCTTCAGGGGCTACACTGGCCCATTGCTGCAGCAGTGAGGGGGTGGGGGAGTCCCTGCCGGTGAGACATGGAGCGGAGAATTAAACCCCTCTCTGGCCAGACCCCCACCCCTGCCTGCAGTGGTGGCCTTAGGGCTATTGGGGGCCTGGGCAAGAGAGTCATTTGGGGCCCCTTAGAGGTATGTACTTAGGTAAATATGCAACCCACCACAGTTGTATTGTGGATCTTTTTAATATTCTTTGGGGGAATTAGATAAATAGTCAAGTGTTAAAATGCAAATAGAGCCACTTCCTTGCAAAAACTTCACCCCCTCAAAAATTTGGGCCCCCCAAAATGTGGGGCCCCAGGTTGTCACCTGGTGTGCCTTCCCCTAACGCCTCTACTGCTGCCTGTCCCTGCTGCAGCTGGGGAGCAGAGGGGTCAGGCCAGCCCTACAGGGTTGGAGGAGAGAACCCAGCCCTGAGAGCATGCTGGGATGCTGGGAGACCCTGGTTTAAGTTAAACCAGAAAGGGGTGGAACAGACATTGCATACACCAGATTGAGCCAAATCAGTTAAGTCTGATACTGAATTTTACCAGGTTTATCTCAAGCCAGTTTCAACCATTTTGAAATTAGTTTAGGTGCACTGAATGTCTGTTCTGTTAAACCAGGTTTAAACCAGTTTCTAATTACTTAAAGTAGTTTATGTGTAATGTCTGTTCCTAGCCAAGAGTTGGTCCTTGCAGAGGTACTAGGGAGGAAGAAGCTTAGGGAGTCGTGATTGTTAAAATATACACTCTGCCTGGTTGCTAAGCAGAAAACCAAAGGTAAGGCGATGCTACTGAGCAATCATATGCAACTTATTGGGAGCTTTTCTGAGAAAATATCACATTATAAATGGTGCAGATCTTCCATACAGAGTAGGTTGTGCCATGGCACTTAAGCTGCTGAGACAATTGCATCAATAATGCCACTGTAAATTGTATCTTAACTACTGCATGAGTAGCAGTGAGCTTGGTGCTCAGCTAAAGACTAGTCTTTCCCCTGACGCCATGCTTCTGTTTATTCTGTCAACATGATATGGAACCTTTCATTGAAAGGCAAAGCTTTGCTCTTAATTAGTGATCTGCATATCTATAAGCATCTGTGCATGTGAACACCCAGAAAATGTTTGCATGGCTCACTAATTAAGAAACCTGTAATATTGAAGTAATGGAAAGGACTGTATGCCTTATGCTTTCCTCCAGGTTTTCCTTTTTACTGTTACTTGAATCTCATCATCCTTTCAGAGCTGTTGTCTATGCTTGGTGTTGCTCCCATTTCTCCTTCTTTTCATGACAGCAAAGGCTTTTATAGCCTTTGGTGAAACTTTGCATTCCTTATTTGAACAAAACACTTGCTATCTCTATTGCTATGATTACGTAACAAGAGTTTAGCTCAGTTTAAGGCTGACACTGTGATACTTCATAGTTCTTTTTTTTTTTCCCAGCTCATTTTGTCAATTTAACTTTCAGTATATTTGTAACTTTTCCTTGCAGTATAATCTATCAGATTAGGTACTTTATTGAACTGGTCTTCGGTTTATGAATTGTGCTACCTGGGATTGATTGTGAAGAAATACATCTTCAATATTTCTCCAATCTGTGGTTTTCCGTTATTCTGTTCTCTGGCAATACTGCAAGTCTTGATTTAAATTAAAAATTAATTTTTTTAACATGAAAAAAATGGGAGGAAAAGTTGAACATTGTTTCAGGTTGTATAACATTTTACTTTTTAAAGCCCTTTGTCATTTACATCACTGCTAGATAAGAGTACTTGCTGTTGCATTAGTAAGCTTTACATTAATTCAAGATTTGTGCTGATTATCTGAAGTGCAGGAACGATGCCTGGTACTAAACATTTGATTGCCTTATTCAAAGAACTTTTCCCATGATGTGTATGGTGCACACTGTCCTTTTAGACAAATTTTCTTGGGAAAAAAAAATATAATTCCCAAAAGCTTTCAAAAGCAGCTTCTGACAGGTTATGTAGCATGTTGAATAGTTTATGGTTAGGGATCTACTTAAGTTGCAGTGAGCAAAAGAGATTTTCACAGGCTGCTTGTGGTGAATGGAGCTGATTTTTGCAGCCTTTTCATGGCAAGCCCGCCCCTTGTTGCTTATTGGAGGAGACTTGGTGTCCCCACACCTCACTCCTGATTGGCCAAGAGGGCTGTCCATCATGTGGCACTTCCCCTATGAAAATTACTTCCACATGCCAAAACATAGGTAGGTCCCTAACTAACCTATTCAACATTCTGTGAGTCTGGGCTGCAACAGCCATGAGGACTGCTGGATCCCAGCGGGGAGCCAGCCTTTTATTTTTAGTAAAATTTTTTAAAATGATTATTTTGTGGATTTCATGGACAATGCCTGATTTTGTCGTTTCTGTGAAATTTGCAAAATTGCAAATTAAGTAGGTCCCTTAGTTATGGTTTCCTGTAGTCTTCTATATTTCACATTCATAATAATTTATGGAACACTTTGGGGCGGCGGGGGAGCCAAAAACCCTATAGTGATTGAAAGGAACTCGATGCAAAGAAAACAAAAGAAAACATTTTCAGTAAAGTGCTGACTGGAATCTCATGTGAAACATTAAGTAAATGAGTTGGTAGGTGGTCTAAAAATATTTTTAGCATAATGCTACTTGAACTCCCAAACTTGTTAAAACATACTGAAATGCTTTTTTCCCCCTAAATACATTAATTCCAATATATTTACATAATGTTTTGGTTATTTAATGTATTTTATATACATACTTGGTGTGTCTACACATATATGCATTTACTGCGCAGTAACCAAAATTACTGCACGGTACGGGTGTACGTCTACATGTGCACACCTGTACTGCATAGTAAATATGGCAACTTATGCTGACTTGAGCATAAATTTAATACCTGCATCATGCAGGGATCAAATGTATGCGTGATTAGTTATTCTACAGTAAAGCTTGTATAGACACTTACTGCACACTAACACTGTGTGTGGACTGACTTGGGACTAACTTTGGCCCCAAATCAGACCACATGCAGAGTTAATTTGCTTTAACACCTGCACATGTAGATGCCGGCCTATTTCCGCTTACTGAGCAGTTTCTTACTGCACAGTAAATTTAAGCCGGTATAAATGCATATGTAGACAAACCCACTGTATATCTGTTTGAAAATTGCTACCTTATCACTGTTTTAGTCTTTCATATGGTTTTCAATAAATTAATTTTGTGTCACTAACATGAGTATCAAGTCATCGTGGAATAATCATTGCTAAGGTACACGTAGGAATTTGATGCACATTGTTGTGTAATTGATATGATTAAGTCTATAAAGAACTTGAACTTGACTAAAGCATTCCCTAACTTGGCACAGAAAGAAAAGACTGAAGACCATGATATCTCATTTCTAGCCTTCCTTCAGAGCATTGGGTCATGAACGATTACAGTCAAACCTATGTTCTGTTATTTCTATTATGAGAAATGTGAATTTTGTGATATTACCAAATATAAGGGTTCCCAAACAATCTACTTGAACAGAGAAGACATTCTGCTTTTCAAATCTCAAATCTCAATGCTTTAAAAAGTATTATTGAGTAGTAAGATTAAGGTGAATGTTGTACATATTCATTAAAGCCCTCCTCTGAACCCACTCAAGGTTATCCACATCCCTCTTGAAGTTCTGGGCACCTCACTTCAAGGGGGATGTGGATAACCTTGAGAGGGTTTAGAGGATGGCTACTCGTATGGTTACGGGCCTACGGGTTAGATCCTATGAGGCAAGATTAAAGGGCCTGAATCTCTTCATCCTCCGCAAAAGAAGGCTGAGAGGGGATCTTGTAGCCATTTACAAATTCATTGGGGGAGAGGGGAATAGCAAGAAATAGGGGCTACTCTGTTTACCAAGGCGCCCCTTGGGGTTACTAGGAACAATGGCCATAAACTGACAGAGAGCTGATTTAGATTAGACATTAGGAAAAAGTTATTTACTGTGTGGGTTGCTACAATCTGGAAGGGCTTCCAAGTGAAGTGGCGCTGTCTCTGGCCCCAGCACTCTTTGCTGCCCAGGGCAGGGGGTGGGACTTGATGATCTACTAAGGTCCCTTCTGACCCTAAAAATCTATGAAACCTATGAAATCTACAAAGCATTAAACAGTTCTGCAGAATAATATTTCTAAAGTATTTTTCAACTGAGAAGCACAAACATTTTATAAGCATTAAGGAACTTATTCTTCTAATAATCTGTTTTGAAAGGTTGGTAGTATTATTACGATTTTATAGATGGGTGCCACATGAATGCAGTAGGAAAACTGAGAATGAAACTTAGATCTTCAAAATGTTAAATTGTGCTTTCTTCATGCTAAAAGGGGAAAGGAAGTAGATGATGTACATTATTCTAACAGAATATTGGATTATCATTCTGATTAGTAGAGGGGCACAGTTAAGTGCTATGGAAGTGTACATGAAGCAAGGATCATCAGCCAGTTGAACTTAACTCTTCCCAATTGATTATAGTATTAAGAAAACCCATGTGACTCTCTATTCAAATTGAATCTAATTGTTTACCTTTGATGCCAGATCTGTTCAAACTCTTTGGTCTGAAACCATTATTCATCTCATTGGTGCCTTCTATGGAAACACTATTTTAAATCACACAATTTTGTTTCAAATATAACTATATTGAAATAGTTACTAGAACACAGAATTTAAATCACTGTCCTGATTCATATGTTATATTAAATGTTGCGCTTTCCTAAATGTAATGGCATAAGAATAAATAACTCTTTTGTTAGAGAGTTTCGTATTAAAACAGTTATAATTTGCATAACTGTTTCCCTAGTGCTTTTGTTATGGTGCAATTATATGAACACTTTTCTTATAAATGCAAGAAGAGACTGGAGAAATACCACAAAACTAGTTCAAAATATTAAGATATGGGTCTAAGAGAGAAGAATTCAGGAAAGAAAGCTCTCCCAAAAAATGCTTACTTGATTATTGAAGAGGAGCATAATACCCAGCCATGCAGCATGGGAAAGTTGAAGTGACTGCATTATGGGTGAACCACTTGGATTTTCAGATTAATTTAGGAGCTTAATATAATTCTAATGTAGCTTTTGTGTTGCTTAACCATTTTTTGTTCTTTCAATGGTAGTTTGGTTAAAAAGCCCAAACCCCTATAGGCCATCCTCTTAAAAGAAGAGGCTTCCATTGTGCTTCCAGATGGGCCCATTTTTCATTATACCTATTTAAACAAACTTAAAACAAACATAATGCAATGATACAAAAACAGATGAAATGAAACAATGCACCCTAGTAAAAGAACAATAGCAGGGAAATTTTGAGTTGGTCCTTATTCTTTGTACAAGTAATGGAAATAAACCAAGCAGGCATAGGATAAGTGCAAGTTACCAGAAAGAGCCTAATTGTTTTTTCCTCATTGGCTCAGCATTTAAAATTTTCAACTAGATGAGATCCATTTTCTTCTTATTTCATAAAAGAATGAGCCAGACCATAAATAATGGTTTCAATTGTCTATCTTGTTCTTCCCACAAAAATATATCCTGTCTGTATATAGGCTCCAACATCACCTGCCCATAATGACTGCATGTCTCATTTGAGTGAATCACTGTCTAGTAATGGCCCCTTGTTTGTGGGTTTGTACTTCATATAGGTAGGTTTCTAGGCCAAAAGATTGCTTCATTAATCTTAAAAAAGGAGAAGTTCAAGAAGATCTCACTGCACCTCTGTCTGCATGCTGGCATCTTTAATTTTTACATGTGTATCTTTTTTTAAAATATAGAGGAATATTGGGTCAGTGACCATTGCATACTTCCCAGGCTCTTTGTCTGAAGAAGAATATGAGTATTTTTTACCCATCCAAATAAAGGTTTATTTAGAGGAGAAGCTTCAAAAGTGTACTTCTTAGAGCAGGGGCAGGCAATTATTTCTGGTGAAGTGCTGCTTACTGAGTTTTGGCAAGCTGTCAAGGGCCATGTGGGTAGCCCCGCCCCTTGACAAGTGTTCTGCCCCCTGGTTGCCATCTTGGGACCGGAAGCCCTGCCCTCCTAATCCCTGACCTTTGCCACCAGAAGTCCCTCCCCTTTCACCCAGAAATACTCATTTCAGCCACAGGTTTTGCCATCTGAGAACCAGAAAAATACCAAATTATAATCTAAAAAGCAAACATCTACAACATTCATTAATTTGATTTAAAAAAATATTTTTGCCCTGATTTACATGTGTTTGTGTATTGTACACACAGGTGATTGCACAATAGTTTAAAATGAAGTCTTACTCTTGTATATTGTGTGGGGGTGGGGGGTATGGGAGGTGGGTATAGATTTTTGAGGGTCTGTGGGTGTGTGGATATGTGGGGAAGGGTGTGAGTATGTCTGTGGGGGGGTGGATAGGTGTGAGGGTGGGGTGAGGGAGCATGTGGGTGGGTATGGGCTCTGTGGGGAGAAGGGTATGTGAGGGGGGTATGGGTGTGGGGGTCTGCATGTATGGCAGTGAGGAGGGGTGTAGGTGCATGTGTATGGTGGGGTTTGCTTTTGGGACTCTCCCTATAAACACACACACAGTCTCCCTCTCCTTCCCTCCCTCCCTCACTGTGCACACACTCTGTGCTTCCTTCACAACACACACACACACACACACACACACACACACACACACACACACTCTGTGCTTCCTGCACTACACTCTCTCTGTTTCTGTCTCTCTCCCTCTCCCTCATTGCATGGACAAACACACAGACACACACACTGTCTCTCCCTCCCTCATTGCATGGACACAGACACACACTGTGTGCCTGTCTCACTACACCCTCCCGCTCCTGGCCTCGGGGTACTGATGCGGCCCTGTGGTTGGTGATGCAGTTGGGGGCCATGTGGTGCTGGAGCAGCTGGCTGCATTCAGGGAAAGCTGCCACAGGCAGAGACTTCTGGGGGTGGGGCAGGGCCGGGCCAGGATTGCTCCTGACTTCTTCTGGCTTCCCCTAGGTCCTACTGCCCCCAGCTCCTGTCATGTTTGACAGGCAGCCAGGAGCAGATAAATATTAATGTTCTCAATGCTTTAGGTGCCTTTCAGGCCAGATAGAATGGCCTGGCAGGCCAAATCCAGCCTGTGTGCTGTATTTTGCCCACCTCTGCCTTAGGGTGTTCTGACAGGAGTCTATGGGAACAGTTCATAGGCTATCCTAGTTCTAAATGCTGCAGGTTCAAAAAGGGGGAAACATGGGCAAGTGAGAGATGAGCCACAGTGTAATGCTCTCTCCCTTTCTCCAGCTAGTTTGGTAGAAGTGCTCTAAATAAAAAGCTGTGCACCTATTACACATCAAAACCAGAAGATGAGAGCACAAACAAAACTTCTCAAGGTTTACATGTTTTTTAAAAACAAAAAACCCCCATGCCAACCTTAGGTTGACCTGGAGCACTCTTTGCCTCTCTTCCTCCCTGCCTTTTTGTCATGGCAAAACTTAGCAGTAAACCTATGCTGTATCTTCCCTGTGGATTTAACAAATTGCAGCCTGAAGGCATGACAACCTGACAGTTTTCACCAGTGTTCCATTCACTGCATACTATCTAAATGTTGAAAGGACAGAACTGAAGAGCTAGTGGTGAAGAGCCTAAGTAAATTTGCCCTAAATTCAATTTAAACTAATATATATATTTTTTTATTTAACAGGAAATCATTACAAAAATGGAAAAACATACCTCTTTGTTAAATTCTAAAGTAGGTTCTGGTAGAAATCTGTTAGTTTAATGAGATTACAAAAGTTCATAATTTTGTAGCTTCTTTCATTAATTAAACCAGTACACTTATGCTTTGTACTCATGTGACTTGGACCTCATAAAAAATAGACTTCTATATAGTTAGTGCAATTTGTTTTCATGAAGTGTGTGTGTGTGTGTGTACGTACAATGCTTGAAATGACCAATCTAAAACTCTCTTGGCTTGATTCACTCAGATTTTATTAGCACTCCCCACACATTTGCTGTATTTCATAGCATAACCCAAGGGGATTTCTTCTTTAGATGCACCCTGCTTAGAGAGAATGTCAATAGCCAAAAAACTAAGAATTCAAGATTCTAGGTTTTTGTAGTTTCAGTCTTAGTGCTTTGCTGCTCAATCTTTTCAGCAACACGTACTTTCCTTTGTAAATGTTCTTTCTTAGGCTGCCATTAAAGTACACTGTGAACCAGCGCACTTTGGGTTTAATCAATAACAGTTAAACCTGAATGTCCATCATTATGATTTGTTTCTAGCCTAATTCCTGCCTATGAAATGCAGTCCCCCAAAAAGTTGTTTTTGGCCTCAGATAATGCTGAAATCAAAATCCTTGACCTACAAAGTCTATTTAACCTGAACTGTTATCTCTTTCACCCAATAAACTGATTTGCATATTTTCAAGCATATCACATTATACAAAAGATAAAATTTTGTTTTTTTTACTATACTGTGATTTTTAAATTGATTTTAAAATTCTGATTGTTAATAAAATTAAGTTTATTTTCATTGCAGAAATACACACATTGTATTTTATACAGAAACATATATGCATGCATACATACATACATCATTTTATACAGCAATATAAAGTATGAAAAATGAGCCTCTATATAAACAGTACAATACAATAGAAGCTTCTTATTTTGCATCCTTTTATTTGGGTCTCTGAGAAAGTGTTACAGGATGGTACGTGACCAGGTAGTTTGTTGTTGGTGACAGCCCCTCATGGTTGAGGGTGATCACTCCCAGGGGTCAAGTAAAGCATTGTAGATGAGTCCATTGAAGGCTAAGAAGTCTGATCCTAGAGCCACAGACTCTGCCAGATGCCACAGGTGGTGGTTAAAGGGAGGGTCAAACTCTGGATTTCTGGGTCTTGTTTCCATTCCTTCTGTTTCTGTCAGTTTTTTGTTGCCAGAGTGAGATGGTTTTCCTCAAGGATGTACCTTCTATCACAAGGTGTTGCCATCTAGCCCTGTCCCGGGCTAGTTTTTCCTAATTTGCAATGTCAATGCCGCTCTTCTTAATGCTGTCCTGGAGGGTGTCCTTAGTGCTTTCTCTGGCCCCAGCATGTCCTTTGTCCTGGGTTGAGTTGGGAGTATAGCAGTTATTTTGGTAAACATACATCAGGCATGCACACACAATGCCCTGTCCACTGCAGCTGATGTTGAATAATCAATGGTTCTATGCTGGTGGTGTTAGCATTGATAAGGACACTGGCGTTTGTGCAATGATCCTCCCACTTTATGCCAAGGATCTTCTGGAGGTAGTGTTGTTGAAGGTGTTACAGGCTTTTCAGGTGGTCTCTGTAAGTCATCCAAGCTTCACAGCCATAGAGAAGAGTTGGGATTTCCACAGCCTTGTAGACTAGGAGCTTTGTTCGAGTCCTGATATCATGATCATGGAATGCATAAGGATACAGTCTTCTGAATGGAAAACTTGGCACATTGGATCCTATACTGGATCTCCTCATTGATAATAGCCTCCTTTGAAAAATGGCTGCAGAGGTATGCAAAGTATTCAAACTTCTCCAGCTTCTGTCCATCAACAAGGATCTTTGCCAGTGGATTTAATTGGCTCAGAGCAAGCTGGAGAAGAACCTTTGTTTTTCCAGTGTTGAGGGTCAGTCCCAGGCACTGGTAGGCTTGAGAGAAGCAGTTAAGGGCTATTTGTAGGTCCTCTTCAGTAATGATAGCACAATCATTGGCATACTGAAGTTCCACAATTGAGGCTGATGTAACTTTGGTTTTAGCATGGAAGCAGGAAAGATTGAAAAGGTTTCCATCATTCCTGTACTTGATGCCAATGCCATGTAGCAGATGGTCATAGATGAGCATCTTGATGAACACAAGAAAGATAGAAAACAAAATTGGTGTGATCACGCAGCCCTGTTTGACACCAGTTTGCATGGCACAGGGCTCCGGAGTGGAACATTTCATGAGATGGAAGCAGTCATCTGGTGATGAAGGAGTTTTAGGATAGTGACAAATTTATCTGGGCAGCCAGACTTCAATAAGATTTTCCATAGAGCCTCATGGTTATCAGAGTTCGAAGGCTTTGGTCAAATAGATAAAGACTATATACAGTTCCTGATGTTTTTCTCTGCATTTTTCCTGGATCTGCTGGGCTCTAAAAATCATGTTCATGGTGCCTCTTGATAGTCTGAAGCCATATTGAGACTCAGGAAGCATTTCCTCAGCAAGAAGGAGCAGTTTGTTCAGCAGAATTCAAGCGAGGATCTTCCCAGCAATGGAGAAGCAGGTGATAACTCGAAGCTCTGACTGTGGAAACTAATTTCCATTTTGGAAAATGGTGACAGTATTGGCATTCCTTAGGTTAATAGGAATTTCTTCGGTGTTCCAGATTTTATGAAACACTGGGTGCTTCTACATGTTCTGTTATTTCGAATTAGGCTTACTGCACAATAAAAATACTGTGTAGTAAGCCTACTGGGGGGGGCACATGTACATGTGCTCCTTCTTGAGAGAAGGCTGCTCCTACCCTGCTCTGTCCTTCTGCAGCAGCCAGGGGGAGCTGTGTGCTGTCCCAGGGACTGGCAAGGAACCCAGGGCCAGGAGACAACTGTCTCTGGTCCTATATACATCAGGAGCGGTCCTGATGTGTATGGCATGGGAGAGTTGCTGCTGCAGAGCAATCCCACCCCTTGTACATGGGAACAAGCCCTGTGCCCAGCTGGGCTTCCCCGTGCAGCCTTGGGATGGCTGGAACCTGTCCTGTTCTGGGGCAGGTCCCAGCCCACTTCAGGCTGGGCAGGGAACTCTTCTGGTGCAGGGAGCTTCTGGCCCTGGCTCTGCGATCAGAACGGGGGCTGGGAAACAAATAATGGAACAAATGATTGTTTCCTGCCCCCGGGAGCAGTCTGCTTCCACAGTGGGCTCCAAGCTTGACACTCACCCCAGCAGCAGACAGCTCCTGGGGGCAAGGAGCAATCTCCTAGCCCCTGTTCTGATTGCAGAGCCAGGGCCAGGAGCTACCTGTGGAAGCAGCAAGGGGACATTGTCTTGGCTTGGGCTCCGAGCTCAAAGGCCGCTCTGGCAGCAGTCAGCTCCAGGGCAGGGAACAATTTCCCAGCCCCCACTCCAGTCATGGAACCGGGGCCAGGAGCTGCCTGCTGTTGGGGCAGGGGGACATTGTCCTGGCCAGGGTCTGAGCTCGGATCCCACCCTGGCAACAGGCAGTTCCTGGGGAAAGGAAACAATCTCCTAGCACTGATTGTAGAGCTGGGGTTAGGAGCTGCCTGCTGCCAGGGCAGGGGGACAATGTCCTGGCTTGGACTGCTCTTGGAGCTGCCCTGGGAGCAGGCAGCTCCAGGGGAGGGTTGTTCGCCTGCCCCCCACTGCCCAGGTGGACCAGGAGCAAATTTACTTCTTGTCCACAATCTACACGTGGGCTACTGCACAGTCACTACCCACATGGTTAATTTGCTACCTGCAAATGCTATATTGCTGTAAATATGAACCTTGCAGTTGACTAACTCACTGTGCAGTAAGAGCCTGCACATGTAGACAGTGACACTACCGCACAGTCAGTTAGTCAGCTGTGTGGTAAAGCATCGCGTGTTGATGCACCAAGCTTGTTGGTCATAGTTCCCCAACAGCTTTGAAGACCTCAGCTGGTATGCCATCAGGACCAGATGCTTTGTTGTTCTTCATCTATTTTATCACCTGGTGGACTTCTTCAGAAGTTGGTGGACTGGCAAGTGCATGCTGCAGGATGCATTTGATGGTTTTATCATTCACAGTTGATTCTCGGGTCATGAGTTTTGGTAGTGCTTCTTCCAGTGGTTTTTGATGGACTCCTTGTTTTAAAAGTGTGCTGCTGTCTCCAGATCTAAGTGGGGTGAGTCAACAAGAATTTGGTCCATGCACAGCCTTGATTACACTGAAGAAGCTCCGCATGTCATGACTGTCAACAAATTGTTAGATTTCTTTCACTTTCTCTTCCTACTGTTTGTTCATGATTTCTTGAATCTTTCTCAGAGCCTCAGCTTAAGCCGTCGAAAAGTTCCCTGCTTCTGACTGGACATAAGATAGTTTTGCCAGTCACAGAAAGCTTTTCTCTTCTGATCAAGAAGGGCTTTGATTCCAGCATTGTTTTCATCAAACTGGTCCTGATGGTATTGGGTGATAAAGCCAACTGATTCCATGCAAGCCTCATGGATGGTCTCTTTTAGACATTTATTCATGTCTCTGAGAGAGTTACAGGATGGTACATGACCAGATAGGTAGTTAGCACACGAACTACCTATGTGGTCTTATAGGTAAATAGGTGAATGATAAAGACGGTGCATTAAATCCTATTTCATCTTTACACACTTGATTGGCATTTCTGTAGCTTCATATTTGTTGTTTTTTGCTCTTACATTTGGTTTGGATTTTATTTCCAGCTGTGGTGGAATAGGATCACCTAATGCATATACCCATGCATCCCTTGGAAGTAAAATGGAGGGGCAGAAAGGCCGGATTATCTCACTGAGCCATACTCCCTCTGGCTTGTTCTTTTCCTTTTTGCCCATGATTTACTAGTTATTGCATTTGGTAGGAAGTGAGTGATGCAGGTTCAAACATCTCCTAGGTCAGTGGGGTTTAGAACCCACATCTACAGCTCCTGAAGTAAGTGTCCTAATTCTACACTGCTGCACCCACTACCTCTTCTGCTGTCAAACACCTACTAGGCATGTTTTTTCTGTGACTAAAGTTTCAGGATTTGCTGGTGGTACATTTGCTGGTGGCACCCAGGTGATTCTGTTCCCTTTGGACACTTGCACAGCCTTAATGGAGTTTATTGAGCATGCTCAGTAGGGATGTAATGTGCAAGCACAGCTATACAGAATCCAACCTCTGCATAGCACCAACAATTGGAGTTATGTGTCTACCAAGTGCTCCTTGGGTGCATAAAAAGTAAATAGATTTTAGCCCTGTGTTTCTTATACCATAAGTTCCCAGTGTACTACTTACAGATTTTGTTCCTGTGGGGCTCTCCGTTTCACTCCTTATTCTCTGTAATTTAGGATGTTTGTGACTTTGTTCTTGCACTGAGCTGTACAAGGGCTTGCCTTAGCACATGCTTTTGGGTAAAGTCTCATTTTGAGAGGTGACTGTGTTCAGACATCAAAGACCCAGTAGAGATACTATTATACATCTCATTTTGGCAAACAGTAACTTTGCTTTGAAGTACTTCAGGCTACAAAAATCCCTTTCTCTTTGTCTCTCTGCTTCCAAAGAATTATCATCATCACCAGCACCATCATTTCAGAGGTGCTATTTATTTCATAGGACTATTTAGGCCTCATATTTATTACAGTCAGTCCTACCTGAACCTTTTTCACTTCCTTGCCCTTTTTGTTTTCTTATTTATAGATTTATTCCTCTATTTTAAAGCCAGAGGGACTACTGTGATAGTCTACTCTGACCTGTAGCACACAGGCTGCAGGATTGCTTGAATTAATTCTTGCTCCAAGTCTGATCACTGTGGTAGAACTGGAACCAGTTCTTTTTGGAAAATATTATTTAAAAACTCCTACTGAAGGAGAAGCCACCACAACTGTAGCTAAGCTGCACAGTGTTTATTTACCACTGATGTTAAAAATGTGCCTTGATTTACCTTACAGCCATTGTTTTTTTTATTACAGGATGGTCCAACTGGTGGCCTGCAGGTTGCTTGCAGCTTGTGAGAGGCTGTGTAGCTGCTGTGCTCCCATCTGTTTGTTACTCCCCCTATTGCTGTGGCTGCCCCATCAGCTGGGTTTTCTAGTCTCCCTTTTCTTCTCTCTGCACCTTTCCTCATTTCCTCACCTCGCCCCGCCCCCCCCCCAGAAGTTTTGCTTCCAGGGGATAGGGCAGCACAGCCCATGGTGTTGCGAGAGCCCATGGCATAGAATAGTGAAGGAGCTCAGGTGGGCTACCACCCTGCGGAGGAGGGTGGTGCAGGATTTTGAGTGTGAAGGAGACTGCCTGAATGTGCGATGCAGCAAGGGTGAGGAGAGTGCAGTCCCCAGGCATGTAGTCCTTGCTGGTCTGGCTCATGTGGCCCCCAGCTGCTTAGAAACTGGACAGCCTCAGGGGTGGATTGAGGAGGGTGCAATGGCACAGCCATCCTGCCTTTCATTTGCCCAAGCCCCAGAAGCAGCAGCAGGGGACTTTTCCTTAGGTGTAGGTCTTTTTATTATTCTGACTTCTCAAAATAAGAATGAAATCCCTCTCTATTTTCCTCTGTTCTGTTGTACATCCCCTCCCTGTCTCTTCTCTCCCCTCTTCTGCCCACCAGTGCCACTGTCTGGCTGCACTAGGGCAAGGGGTGGGGTTTGGATGGGAAGGGGGAGCTCCAGAGCTGCTCCTGCCCATTCCAGCTGGGCCTCAATGGAGCCAAACTCAGCCAAAGACAGTGGCAGCAGTGAGTGGGTCCCATCTTCCTTCCCAGTCCCCCATTGTCTCTTATCAGCCTTGGAGCATGAAGAAGGGAAGAGAACCTGCTATTACTAGTGTATGTAGCTGATCCTGGTTCCATTACAGCCCTTCTGGTGTGGGGCAGGAGTGGCTTTGGAGCCCTCCCTTGCCCATCCCCATTCCTGGGTTAGCTGGGGACAGCAGCAGTGGTGGGTGGGGAGGGGAAGAATGGGTGGAGAGGGAAGATCTGCTGCTGAGCATGGAGGAGAAAGGAGTGGGGAGGGGAGATTCTTAACTTTTTGAGGGACTTAAAGTCCCTCCTGTGTCATGGACTGCCTGCCCTGGTGCATGTGTGTGGAGAAGCTGGGAGCCAGGACACAGCTGACCCTGCAGTGCACACCCCCTGTTCTAAAATCCTGGATCTGTGCGATATGCAGTGCTGCAGACCCATCTGCAGTGCAATGCACCGCACGTGCAGGCACTCCCCATGCTGCTACCTTGCAATATGGGGTTTGGGTTTTTTGATCCTGAGAGATCCTGAGGTAAAAAAAACCCATGGCAAAAAAAAGCAGGGCCTGGCCAGCCCAAGCCCTTCTACGATTGCCAGCCAGGCTCCTAGGTGCAGGAGCGCCATGGCTGTAGCTACCTGAGTTCCCCAGGACCCCAGGTAAAGCTGCTGGGGCCAGTACAGTTGCTGCCTCACCCAGGATAACCTGCCACACAGCAGAGCACATGTGCAGGGGGGCTCCCTGGGGACAAGTAGCAGCGGGACAGTGTGTGCCACTGCTACTTTTCCCTGAGGAAACAAACATCTGTGCTTGTCTGGACATGGGCAGTGGGTGCATCTACCTGAGCCACTACTGTGCAGTCATTGCTACACATTTATTTAGTACTTGAATTAGCAAGTACTAAATAAATGCACAGTAACTGGAGTTGACCATCTTTTAGGTGACCCTATTGTGCAGTATTTTTCAGCTACTGTGCAATCAGCATCTCATGTAGATAAACCCAGTATTCCACTAGCAGTCAAACTAGTGCCAAATACAGGGTTTTTAAACTCTACTTCCACTCATGTTTTCCTTCTTTTTAAAATGTATTTTTACACATTTGTTCTTAAAGCTCAAGTTCACTTGATCATCTACCAAGGCCCACAGGTCTTTTTCAAGCCACCACTTTGGAGCATAACGTCCCCAGTTCTGCCTGTGGAACCCACATTTACTTTTCCTAGAGACAGTACTTTACACTTGGGTGCACCAAAACATATTTGTTTCCATCAAGCTCCCAAAGTGATGCCGGTGGCTTTATGTTGATGAAAAGGTATATCTTCCTCCTTATTTTCCACACCCCCAATTTTGTGTCATCTGCAAATTTCATCAGCAATGATTTTGTTTTCCTTCAGGTCATTGATAAAAAGTACTAAATAGTGTAGGGCCAAGAACTTATCTCAGTAGAACATTACTAGAAACAGCTCTGCTTGACATCGGTTCCCCAAGTATAGTTATTTTTTGTCGCTTAGCTGTTTTTCAATCCATGTAGCATATGCTTAGCATGTTGATTTTGTATCATTCTAGGGTTTGTAGGAATGTATTGTGTTAATACCAAAATTAAATACATTATGGAAGTGTTCATAGAATCAGAGAAAATGAAGGTTGGATGGAACCAGAGGAGGTCATTTACTCCAACCCCCTACTTAAAGTAGGACCAGCCCCAATGATATCATCCCAGCCCCAACTATATTGTCTCTGTCTAGCCGAGTCTTAAAATCTTCAGGGAAGGAGATTCCACAATCTCTCTGGGTAACCTGTTCTAGTGCCTTACTACCCTCCTTGTGAGAGAGTTTTTTCTTGATATCTGACTTAAATTTCCCTTGCTGCAACTTGAGACCATTGTTCCTTGTTCTGCTGAGAACAGTCCAGCTCCAGCCTCTTTCGAGCCCCCCTTCAGGTAGTTGAAGGCTGCTATTAAATCTCCTCTCAGCCTTCTCTTCTACATACTAAGTAAGCCCAGTTCCCTTAGCCTTTCTTCGTGAGTTGCATTCCCCAGGCCCCTCACCATTTCTGTTGCCCTCTGGACTCTCTCCAATGTTAGTATACTACATCACAGTCATATTATCATTTTTTTAAGGTAACAAATGAGTTTAATGGGGTCTCTTCCCCTTAAAACTATATTGATTGGGAATTTGACAGGATTGACAGTTGCTGATTGGCAGTAGTTACTTCTTTTACACCTTGAATAAAGTCCCAAATGAAGTCCCATGTTCTTTCTTTTGCTTGGGATCAGTGTAAGCCTGACAGCTCTATAAATAAATAGGTTGTTCCATTCACCCTTTTTAAATGTTGACCAAATATTGGCTTTTTCTTTTAGAATTTCCCCAGTGTTTCAAGAGTTACTAAAAATAATATGTAATTTGGCTTTCTCCTAAGTATAAATTATTGTATGCTTCTGCTCTTTCTGTAGGATTATCAACTGTTTCACTATTTCCGTATAGCAATAAACTGATGCCATTGTTGGAATTATTTTATTCCTGCTACTAAAAAAACAAACAAAACTACTCTTGGGTCATGTCTACATGAGACACTTACTGCGCAGTAGCTCATTAGTGCTGCTCAGCAGTGTCATGGGTCATGAACCATGATGCAACACTACCATGCAGTAGCTTAAGGTACTGTGCAGTAGTAACACGGTACTTCACAGTGTCACTAGGCAACTGTGCTGGGACACTACTGCATAGTAATGCCGGTTACTGTGCAGTCACTTAGTAGTTGGTTATGCAAGTACCAAATGACTGATCAGTAACAACTGTGCAGCGGGCATCTCGTGTAGGCATGCGTTTGGTGTCCTTAATTCCTTCTCTTTTTTTCTTTTGCTTCCCTATTCATTTTCTGCAGTTCTTAATGTCTAACATATTTATTGCTATAAGCATTTTTTTTTTATTATTAAACATATTTTGAGTTGCTTTTTATAATTGCTTTCAGTCCCCCTTTCACCCCCCCCTTTTTTTTTTTTTTACCAGTTTTTTTTTTAGCCACTTTTTTTTTTTTTACCAGTTATCTTCTTAGCCACTCTTTTTTTTTTAAATAGAATTTTAAAACTTTAAATTCTTTCCCAAAGTTGATTTGGTTCATAAGCATTTTCAGATTTGTGAAACTGGTCTACTTTTAAAGAACCATATTTATTTACGTGGTACTGATGTGCACCTTATTATGTTTGCAGATACAATGCAATCGACATCTGGGCCTGTTTGATTGCTTTTATTTGACTGTTAAAATCATGTGAATTAAATTATATTTCTGTTGTGTTTTAATTATGTTTTTACTGTCCAGCACCATGAGTTCCATTGCCTTGAATAGAAAGTGAGTGAGATATAATATGAAGGGTATTCTATTTTATTCTGACAGTTTAAACACTTAATTATGGCCCAGGATTTTGTGTCATCTTATTGGTGTTGTACTCTTATTGTAACAAAGGCATTTTAATGACAATTAAGACTTTCATGAAACATACAAAAAAAGAAGAAAGAACATTTTAAATACTTGAAATGTAAAACATTATGTGAAATATTCATTGTAACAACATTCTTGATCCCTTTCATATTATCTGTAGAACTTTTTATAAGGTGAGAGAGCTTTTCTTTAAATGATATTAAAGGTGATGTAATTGTCCTTTTGGGGAGAAGGAAGTTGTTTTTGGAAGTTTCTAATTCACTGTCCTTTAAGATGAAAGGAAGGAAGCAAGCAAAGAAGGAAGAGAGAAAGGAAAGAAGGAAGGAAGGGCAGAGAAAAGAATAATAAAGACAGAAAAAAATCTATCTTTGGTGTTAGCTTTTAACCTTGCAACTTCATTTCTGAAAAAACATATGATCTGGTCTGATTGGTGAGTGCAAAACCTGGCAAATATTGATTATGGTTAGGCTAGTTCAGGCACTGAGCGTAATTGTCTTTCTGGTCACATGCTCATAGCAGTATTGCAAAAGGTGAAATTGTCTTTTTGGTCCCTGTAAAATAGACCCTGCTACACAGCAGGCAGAAGGAGAAAAAGGGGAAAGAGGAGAAATAAAATGAAGAAAGGAAGGAAATAATGTGAGGAAGGGGGTAATAGCAGAACCTTACTGTCTTTGGGAGTTTAGCCAGTAGTGATGGTCATCATTTTCCCTTCTCTGGCTTGATCTGATCAAGTCAGTAAAGGCCAAGTGTTGTCATGGTGGATCCCAGGGTGCCAGCAGACTGGCAGAGGCCACCATAATGGCAGAACTCACTTCTAGTTGGTGCTTCCTCTGTCCTATTCCTATCTAATCCCTCAAATAAAAAAGAAACTATAATATATGGCAACAACATACCTATTAATAGTAAATAATTAAATTACATTTTGATGGCTTCAGCCAAATATTTCCTTTTATTTCTAAAATGTTTTATCTTATTGTCATATTAATATGTGACTCCCTAAATACTTAGAAGACCCCTTATCTGACATTTCTATTAATAACAAAGGGAATCAGAACTTGTGGTAGAGATGATATCTTTTATCAGACCAACTAGATTTTTGCAAAAAAAATTCTTTAATTGCAAGCTTTTAGGCACAAGCACCCTTCATCAGGCATAGGAGAAAAGATTGTAAATGTTCTTCTAAGTAGAAATAAAAGTTAATATTTCATAGGAGAGTTAAAGTTGTGGTAAAATCTCCTTTTTGGAATAGTGCATTTTATGTAGGTTAGGCTCAGAGAAAACTTGGAATAGTCTGTTTACCTTGAAGTTGTTTGGTGGTAAGCAGGATGTAGTCATATTTTCTTATGGTTATGTTTCATATTTCACAGAAGAATAAAAAGATAGAATACTCTTCTGAGCAGGCATTTCTTATGTGGTGAGCTCTGTGATGATGCAAATTAACTCAACCAAAGGCAGGAGCAGGATCTCAGGTTTCAGATGGTAAAACTTGCTTCCTCCTTGTAAACTTACGAAGATTACATTTTTAAAATTGGCTAAAATTCGATGTCTTCTATGTGTCAGGTATCCAGGTTGTAGCTGTATTTGTCTTAAGGCAAAAGGAATCAGAACTCATGGCAGAGGTGATATCTTTTATTAGATCCAACTAGATTTTTGCCAAAAAAAATCCTTTAATTGCAATCTTTCGGGCACAATAACAGAAGTCTTTTCTTTGACAAACTTCTCTTGTCTTGGATTTATTTTTGAAGTGTTGAATGTATTAAGTGCAATATGATATAACAGTTTGGCATAAACTGAAATCTCAGTTTGGGCTTTGTCTACCCCCATAACACTTGAAAATTGTGTTCTCTTATGTGCCTTCCCCCCCACCCCCCGCCTTCTTTCCACTTATTTTTGATTGGTATATGGTTTTTATAGCACTTTCTACAAACATTCTGAAAACCTGATGCAACCTTCAGTCTATGTTACTCCTAATTATACATATAGTTGCAGAAAGTCAAGTTGACCATTGCACCATAACATATTTACTTAAATCTAAGATGAGCCCTCCCCACTCAGTATGGGGGGACCCTCATCTTAGATTTGAGTATGAGTCAGCAGACAACTGCTGCAGCTCTGGATGGGGCCAGGGTGGCTCATGCGGTAGATAGCAGGTGTGTGGGAGAGCGTGGGGATGGGGCACATGGTGTAGGGGGAACATGGGGGAAAATGGTGGTGGGATGATTGTGTGGGAAGGGACTTGCAGAACAAGGGGAGTGCAGGGGAAGTGTTTGTGGGAAAAGGGCACCTGAGCATGGGGGAAGGGGAGTGCAGAGTGAAGGGAGCAAGGGGGGAAGGGGTGCAGTGTGGGGGGAACACAGAGAATGGATGCACAGTGTAGGGGGAGCACAGATGAAGGGACATGCAGAGTGAGCTGAGTGGAGAAAGGGATGAGTAGGGCTCAGGGGAAGTGAAGCTTGTAGCAAGAGGAGCACCAGGAAGGCAGATGTGGTGCAGGGGGAGCATAGGGAAGGCAATGCACAGAGCAGGAGGACTATGGGACAGGGGAATGCAGAGCATCAGAGAAGCTGCTGCAGCTCTGGCCCTGATCCTGACCAGGGTGGAGACTGAAGCTGGAGCTGCAGCCAGTGCTTGGCCCAGTTGGGTACTCCATGCCTGCAGCAGAAACAGAGCAAGAGCAGCTGCAGAGGTAAGGGGCAGTTACAAGACAGGGACACAGGTGGCAGGAGGCAGACACAGGGCACAAGCAGCAAGCAGGCGACACAATGTGATTGGGGCAGGCTGCCTGTCCCCCAGCCACAGCTTCCCCGGTCATTACTTTTCCTGTGACAGTGGTGAGAGGGATGCATATAAGAGGACCCTCCAATAACTAGATTCTAGACATGGAAAATTAAAACAAACATAATTTTCTGTGTCTATAATCTAATAATTGGTGGGGGGGTCATCTTAAATTCAGGATCATCTTAGTTTCAGGAAATACATTATTTATTTTCCTTTCTAATGTAGTTCATAGGTTCATTTATAAGGCAGCTCAGAACAAAAGGTGCTTTTAATATGCAGTTAAAAGTAGGGTTTTTTTGAGAGTAAACTTCTAGCTTTTCAAATGTTAGAGTATGGGGACCTAAATTCTTGAGTTCAGGGAAGGGCACAGTGACCACAGGAACTGTGTTGTGCTTGCAACATTAATTGTGCCTACATAAATTTTCTAGTTGGAATAAAATATAGAGTTTGTATATATACCCTTCCTAAACCTAGAATGTGTGTGTGTGTGTGTGTGTGTGTGTGTGTGTAAACTGTGTATATGAGAGCTTTTAAAATGGTTTTGTAAAATCAGCAAGCTTAGAGAAGTGAAATATGAGCTTAGAAAATCATGTGTGGGTTTGAACTGATGTGAGTGAATATAAATGTAAACTCTTTTATTTTCATTTGCTTTGTTTTTTATATATCCAATATCTAAAGCCAATAGCTGTAATCAAGATGTCTTTCTTTAGTGGGAGCATGTCTTTATTTTTCAGTGAATTTCTGTTTTACCACCTTATAAAATAAAAAGAAGGTAGATATTGAAAAAACTTTCAGATCAGTCCTATAAATGGTTGGCTCATTTAATGTAAATATTTTCAGTCTAATGTTTTAATTATGGCAACAAGGTCTTTCTAAGGGACACAACAAAAAACAACAATTATTCTACCAATGAAATGTTGCTGTCACTATATTTACAAGTAAAATATGATCCTGATTAACTACAAATATTTTATTAGCATATGCCTCATCCCCACCATCTGTCCAAGTCAATCCTTTCTCCTTGTTCACACTGAAATATACGGATCCAAGTATCTTGACTGTTTCAATGCAAGGATGTCATTCTCTCTTGTAAAAAAACAAACAAAAACAAACAAACAAAAAAACCCGGGAAAGGCTCAGGGGAAAATCTGGTCACAGTAACATTAAGTAACACGACTTTTGCATAATACCAGACTAGTTCTGATTAACCATTTACTAGCAATTTTAAAAGGGCATCCAGCTGTAGAATTATGGCTTGCTGTTGGAATCTTAAAAACACTTTCCTAAGAAGATTCATGGGGCTAAAAACAATACGTATAATTCTGTGAATGGAGACAATTTTAAATTAAGAAGCACCAAAGCATCTCAATGTTATTTCCATTTGCAATGTTAATCAAAATAAAAGCAGGGAAAAAGGGAAGAATTATGACTTTCTGGTTAAAACACAGAAGTTTTGAGATCTAAGTTCACTGCCTAGTTTTGCTGAAGAGTCGTTGTATAAACATGCATAAGTTGGCCCATTTATCTGCATCTCAGCTTCCCCATCAGTAGAATGGGGAATGTCCTCACATTGCAAGAGATTCCCTTTGTTCAACTTCTAAGCT
>NW_005842130.1:27419-53313 GCF_000455745.1 Alligator sinensis | reverse complement strand
ATTCAAAAAGCCTGAGCCTGAATTGATTCAGTCTTTGCAGGTTAGTCTAACCTGCAGAAAGTGAACCGGGTTGCAAGTGGATAGATGTTCGGCACATGCCTGCAGTGACTCAAGCCAGAAGCCCGGGGGCGCTAGACCAAGCCTTCCTTCCACAGGGAAGCTGAGCTGAGGAGGGGGGCATGGCCACCACAATACCTCCCACCTGGGGCAGGGGGAGGCCCTGTTCCAAGCTGGGGAGAACTCTTCCCCCTCCTCCCCCTCCCCCGAGAGGGACAGCAGGAGTGCAGAGCTCAGCTGGGCAGGGTGTGGGTGTGAGGGAGGGTGAGAGGTTTAGGGACCCCCACACACTCCCTCCCATGGTGTGCAGCCCCCGCTGCCTGGCAGCAGCAGCAGGTGGGGAAGTCAGGGCTTCGAAATGAAGGGCTTCAAAACAGCCTCAAAACGAAATGAGGCCAGTTGAAACACTTGGAAAGTTGCAAAACATTTTGAATTTCAAAGCAGCTGGCAGTGGAGAGCCAGGGCTACTCTCTGAGCAGCTCCGCAGTCCCATGTGGCTCAGCCCTGCTTGGGGAGCGCAGCCTTGGCTCTCCCCGCCTACCTGCCTCCTCAGATCAGCTCTGGTGTGGGGCCCAGGGCAAATCAGCTCGTGCATGGACCCACCACTGCCCCGATCCCAAGGCAGTCATGGGTCCCCGCACAAGCTGATTTTCCCTGGGCCCTGCACCAGAGCTGATTGGTCAAGGGTGTGGGGCCTGGGGCAAATCAGCTTGTGTGCAAACCTGCCCCTGCCTTGGATCAGGGCAGGGCCGGGTCCCAGCATGAACTGATTTTCCTTGGGCCCTACACCAGAGCTGACCTGAGGAGGGTTCAGAGTCCCGGGCAAATCAGTGTGTGTGGGGACCTACCCCTGCCCCGATCCCAGGGGGGAGCGGGTACCCGCATGTGCTGATTTGCCCCAGACCCGCCTGTCGCTGGCCCCAGGTGGCAGCACCAGCCTCCTGTTATCTGGGAGGCAGATTGGGGCTGGTGCCCCTGGGGGCAGTCCGGCACAGCCCCTGGAGCCCTCCCAGGGGTGCAAGTGAGCCCCTGATCTGCCTGCCGGATAACAGGAGGGTGGTGCTGCTAGCTGAGGCCAGTGACAGCACCGATCTTCCTGGCACGGGCTGTGTCCAGCCGGCAGCAGCAGCCTCATGTCATCTGACAGGCAGATTGGGGGCTTGCCTGCACCACTGGGAGGACTGTGGGGGCTGTGCCAGACTGCTTCTGGGGGCATGGGCCCCAATCTGCCTCTCGGATCACAGGAGATGGATGCTGCTGGCTGGGAGCTGCACCCAACACCGGTAAGATTGTGCTGCTGCTGGCCCCAGCTGGCAGCACCAGGCTCATATCATCCAGCTGGCAGATTGGGGGCTTGCCTGCACCACCAGGAGGGTTGTGAGGGCTGTGCTGGACTGCTCCTGGGGGTGTGGGTCCTCATTTGCTTCTTGGATCAGAGGAGGCTGGTGCTGCCGGCTGGGGCCAGAGGCAGCACCGATCTCCCTGGTGCTGGGTATAGGTGAAACATTAAAACAACATTGAAACAGCCAAAGAGTTTCAACAAAACAAAATGGAACAGTGCTTTCGAAACGAAACTCAAAACGAAACACTGTTCCATTGAAGCGGAACAATGCTGTTTCACACTGCCCTAATAGAAAGTAACATCTGCCTTGGCTGTAGATAAACCTATATTCTCTGCTAATCAGCAGACCATAAAGCATTCCTAAAGGAGTAGAAGACAGAAGATAACTTTGCTGTCATGTACAAGCTCCTATGGTCATCAAACTCTTCCAGATGAGAGCAATGGGTAAAAGCATTGCAGACCCTGGATTTCACTCACTCAAGTAGAAAAGCCTGGAGGCATCTCTGTAATCTTGGCAGTGCCAAACCTTTCCAAAACAGACAGTCAAATGTTACAACTGGTGATACTATTGTCCAAATTCTCTTGAATGCCAAGGCCCAGACTGTCATTACAACAGGAGAGTGAAGGGAGAGCGTCATTATTTCCTGACTGCTTGGCAATAGCAGATCTGTCAAAGCCATTGACTACAGAAAATGCAAACAACCCATTAACACCTGTGAGACCTGGCAGGTTTTCAGGCTGAGGTGTTATCTTCCCAGATTTTGGAAACTGCCTAGCACTGCTTCTGACCCAACAGCCAAGGTATGGCAACATGTAAAGGCCTTTGCCAGTCTGAAACTGGAGAAAGCAGCTGTTGAGCTAAAAAGCTAACAGATGCTATGCAAGCTGTTTGAAAATATACTATATTTTTAGGACTTTACACTTGTCTTCTAGGACTGAGTTTCGAAAGAGCAGTCTAGGTCCTGACAAGGATGAAAGTGATCGTTCTGCTGTTTCACATCAAAGCTGGCTACATGGGTGTGCACACAAAAAAAAATCAGCAGCCTTTGTGGACTTTTCTGCAACTTGCATAATCATATAGAACTGTTTGCTTCTAAAGGTATCAAAAATAATGCTAACGTATCACCACACAACTGAATGTCTACTGAAAACTGTGCTCACTAGGCTCTTCCATGTGCATCTGATGGAACAGACAAACAGGCCTTATTTAATAAAGAATGGGTTCCTAGAGGGTTCCATTTTGGAACGGTCACCCTCAACTATTTATACAAGTGGCATGCCATCTACTCAAGCATGGAGACTTAATAGGTAGATAATTTTGCAGTTGCCATCCAAGAGAACACTTTCATCCAAGTGGGGTGAATCCTTGTAAAAATCATGAAAACGTTATAAACGGACTAAAAGTTAAAGCAGCTCTAGCTAAATAATCAGTCCTAAGACATTTCTTTCCACATTCTGTTAGAAGAGTCATCTTCTGTACCAAATTTAGGCATGAAGACATCCCAGAATATCTCAGAGTCATTTCTGATCATAGCCTAATACAGTAGGGGCCAATCTTTTTGGCATGAGTGTCACCAGTTAAGCCTTGTGAACTCCCCAAGTGCCACTCTGGTGCATCAGCCAGGGGATGAAGATCAGTTTGCTCTCTGCTCCCTCCCCTATTCTCCCTGCCTGCTTTGTTGCTCTGCCTTTTGCTCCTGGTATGTGCTCCCTGCCTTACCTCCCTCTGTGCTGCTTGTCCCCTCACTGATCTGCTGCATGGGATCCAAGGAGGCTGCCTGTGTCACTTACGCACAGCAGCCTCAGGTTGGCCACCCTGGCCTAATATAATGATGAAGACCATAGTCCACAAAATACCCAGGACTAGCATCTACACATGTGCTTTACTGCAGAGTTGATCAACTGTAGTAAAACATCACCATCTACACATGTGCTGTTATTAGGGCACAGTAAATTAATTAACTCTGCTGTAAGTACTGTCAGGGACAGTACCATCTTATGGCGGAGTACTTACATGCACTGAAACATGTGTAGACAGTGACAAAGGCTGGTTGGGGCACAAGAATACTAAAGTGCAGGGGGCTGCCTGCTGCCTAGTCCCATACTTTAGCACCCTCACACCCCAGCCAGCCCCACCACCACCCAGAGCCTGGGGCTAACCCCCCAGGTCCTCTATCAGCCCAGAGCTGCTCTGCCCCAGCCCAAAGTGCTGTGGTCCCCAGTGCATATATGCTGTGCCCAGGAGTAGTTGATTCTGGTGCAAACCTCCATCCTCATGAAGTTGGTTCACTGCATCTTGCTGTTCTTGGGATAAACAGGAATGACATAGTTTCTGCTTGATTGGGGGAAAGAAGCCCATGTCTCTCTCACATCAAGAGCAGCATCTAACTCACTGAGCCACACTTTCTGTGATCTGTTTTCCTCCTACTGGCCTGATATGTCTTCCCTCTTTGTTGCCCAGTTCGTCCAGCTTCAAGAAGAGAGGTTCTCTACTGTTTCTTTCATGGCCTGGTTGTTAGAAAGCTTTGCTGGGAAGCAGGTTCAAATCATGCCTAGGTGGACTGGGGCTAGCAACTGTCTTCTGCTCCCTAGGCATGTGCCCCAACCACTGGACTGTTGGGTTAAAAAGGTTGGGAGGGCGTTCATCTTCTTCCATTGGTATCAAACACAGTAGTTTTGCTTGTTTGTGTGTTTGTTTTGCAAATAATAATGGGCCTTTTTGAGATTTTTATGATGTTACATGTGTGCCTGGGCGATTCTTTTCCCTCTGAGCATCTGTGCAGCCTGGTGAACAGGCTCAGTAGGGAAAAGCAGGGCAAGCCTAGCCACATGGAATCAAAACTGTATGAGTATCAAAAATGGCAGTTACATAGCAACATAGGGCACATCCATATGTGCACGTGCATGTGCAGTATACAGCACTGTAGACCTGCCTGTGGCACTGCACACCGCACACGTCGCACATACAGGCATTTCCTGCTCTGCTAATTTGCAGTGCAGGGGGGTTATTTTTTACACATGGAGATCCTGGTGTAAAAAAAAAAAATATGCTAGAGAAAAGTGAGGCAGGACACATGGCAGCAGCGTGCACCTCCCAAAACTGGAGCCTGGCCAACTGAAGCCACACCCCAGCTGCTAGCCAGGCTCCCTGCTGCTGGATCATTGCCACTGGAGCCCTGGGAGGCCCCCAGGACCCCAGGTGAGGCTGCTGAGGCCAGCTCAGGTGCTGGCTCCAGCCTCCCCTACTCCATCCAGGGCAACCTACTGCATGCCAGAGCATGCATACACAGGTATTCCCTGGGGAGAAGTAGCAGCAGCACAACTATGCGCCACTGCTGTTTGTCCTCCAGAAAAAGCAGGTGCGTGCTTGTCTAGACAGTGCCACTTAGGCACATAAAGGTGAAATAAAATTTAGTCCCTACTGCCCTGCTACTATGAGCAGCATTGATGCAGCTTACATCAACAGAAACTATTGAATGTATGACCAACCTAGACCTATGGCTTTAGTGTGGCTTTTCAAACTGAAAAATGATAGATAGAGTAAATAGTGATATTATATTTCCTTTCTTCAACCATTTTTCTGGTTATTTGAACGGTAAGATTTCCCAGTTGTTATTCTTCATCTCTAACTAATAATTTAAAATAATCCTTGAAGATTTTTGAGCTTGTAGAGGAGCAAATATTGCATACATTAAAATGAAAATAAGGTTTAAAACAAAACCAGTACTATTTCAGACTGCTTCTTTGCACTATTTAAAAGAAAAATGTTCTTTCCCTTTCTCTGCCCAGCATGTTATACAATTCTGCCTTACCAGTCCAGTACAGACTAGCAGGGTTCATGCCAATTATCACTTGAGATTTACTGTAAAAAAATAAAAATAAAAAAGAATCGTCTTCATGGGGCATGTCTACACGCAAAATTAATGTGTCTGAATTTTCTCCGCAGAAAATTTAGGTGCATTAAACTGGGCCCCTTCACACATCTGAACATAAACCCATTAGGAGCAGTTCAGTCTGGAGCTGCTCCTGACCTGCTCTGCACCCCCACCTGCAGCAACCAGGGGGAGCTCCAGGCTCCTTCAGGTGCCAGCCCCAAGCTGATAGGGGAAATGGGGGTAGTCCCAATCTCCACAGGGCTGGCAGGCAGTGTCCTGCTGAGTGGGGACAGCTCTCCCCGTCTCCTGTTGGCCCCTCCCGCCTGGGCTGCCTGGGAGCAATTTGCACTTTGTGCGCAAATTGTGCTACATGTGTGCTTTGACACATTAGTTTAATGTGCCAATTTCTAGTACCTGTACCTACAGTACTAGAAAATGGCACATTAGTCTAATTTACTGCACAGTAATTGCTGCACACATGGATGGTGACACTTTACTGTGGAGTAGATTAGTCTAATGCATAGTAAAGCGTCTCATGTAGACACTCAAAAGTCTCTTTCTAGCAGGTTTTGTAGATGAGGAGTCACTCCTTCTCTGGGTCTTTCAAACTGTAGTGGTGCTTTCTTCTGGTAGAAGGGCTTACTACCTCTATGCTTTTGTGGCATAGAGAAGATGATAACAAATGGCGATCAGTGTAATTTACTTTACTTGGAGCCCTCTGGAAAAGGAAACAAAACAGTGTCATACTTTCCTTGTCTACACACCCTTTTTTCTGTCATGCCTCAGGTCTCTTTTCCTTTTGGTCTTCAGAGATTGCAAACAGAAACTGAATTGTGTTTCCTGCTCTAGATGAGGCACAGATGATAAAATTTACCTTGGCACAGAGGACCAGAGCAAGGCCCCAGGTGCCATTTAAACCTTATGTTATATGTGTGGCTAGCAGGAGAGTTGCACAGGGTTAGAGATGGAGGTGGAATGTCACATGCCAGAGGATCCCCATGCCCTACAATCAAGAGAGGAACTACAAATATTATATTAACTTATGGAAGTTCTGATAAAGTAACAGCACTGCCCTAGCAGTCACCTTGCAGCCTCCTCCTACCTGGGACTAAAGCAGTCTAGATTTCACCTCCCCAGACTGTTCAGTTTAGCTGGAGCATAGTAGAGTTTTCTTGGGAGATGGATAGTTTGCATGATTGCCCCTGCTGTGGCTTGGCCTTTTCCATCTTGTATTCTGTGCACAGGGCTTAGAATGACTAAGCACAATTAATGCACCTGAATTTACTGCACAGTCAATTCAGATATATTAATTTACACATTCACATCAGGAGCAAATTTGGGCCCAACAGGAGCAGTCAAATTCAGTGAGGTCCAAAGCTGTAGCTTCCTGCGTGCCAGCCCTGGGCTGGCAGGGGGCCCCAGCCTCAGGCTGGCAAGGGGTATAGGGGGTCAGCCTCAGACTGGCAGGGGACTCCAGGGGCAGGATCAGGCTGGCAGGGGACATTGTCCTGGTAGTCTGTGGCCAACTCACTGTGGACACTCCTCACCCTACCCCTAGCAGCAGGAGCCAGGGCATTGCATCTGCGAGGCACTCGCTGACATCCTCCTCTTCCACCCCCCACAGTTGAGTACTTGGGGGGCCACTAATAGACCCTGTGTCCACAATGCATCACCAAGACCATGCATGCTATGGACAGTTTGCAAGAAACGCCAAACTTTGTTTACCTCCACAGCATAACAACTGACCCCCCTTCCTTCACGACAACAGACTTCCTCCCATCCCTACAACAACACACTCCTCCCTAAAGCCAACATACACCACTAATAGAGGACCTGCTTCCCATGCAACTATGCACAGTGTCTGTTTTCTGGATTGTTGCGGGGGAACAGTGGGTTGGAGGTGCTTACAGTGCAGATCACCAGGAGAGGTGCCTGGCATCCCAACTTCTGCTGACACTGCCTTGGGTATGGATGCCATGGTGAGCCTGGCACATGGGGGGTGAAGGCGGGCACTGTTCAGCCCACTTAGGTTGTTCCCTCTCCTCTTCCATGGGCCTGGGGCCAGCAAAACCCATGTGAGCCACCCACCACCTCCTGCTCAAGGGCCACATGGTGCCTGGGTGAGCGGTGGGGGATTGTGTCTTTGGGGGTCGTGGCTCAAACTCAGGGGCAGGGGGTGCTGGCCACTGAAGGTGGCATTGCACCTCCTCCCAAGCTCACTGGGGGGCTTGGCACTGGCCCACAGGGTTCAGGTGGGACTGGGGTTGGGGGCTGTGTGTCAGGTGGCACAAACGTGACCACCAGGGCCAGGACACTGTCGATGCAGTGGTCTTCTTCTGTTGTCGCCACCACCCAGTGAACCCTGGCATGCTGCTCTTCCTGGGCCTCCAGCAGCCTCTCCAGGAGGGCTAGGTGCCTCTCCTTGAGGGGTCAGTACTCCTGGTCCCTCTCCAGGTCCTGGCAGTGCCAGGCCTGAGAGTCAGTGAGCTGCTTCTCTGCCAGAGTGACCAGCCACTCCAGGAGCACTGTGCTGTCATGCTTATGGTGCTGGCAGAGGCAGTGTATGTGAAAGGTGCCTACCAACAGCGGTGGCATCCTTGCAGCTACATCTCCATCAGTGGCTGGTGGTTCTCCCATGCATGCAGCTGGTCCTTCAGAGAAAAGACAGAGAGGCTTTTTTTGAGAGTTTGCAACATTTCGGAGATAACATGCACTGTGCCAAGGGGCTATGCACCACTTTCCCTCAGTTCAGGGGTCGTGTGTGCACAGGTGCCCAGGGACCATGATAAATTGGCCAAATGGGCCTTTCCACAGGTGGCTGCCAACCAAGTCTTCCCTCCCCACTTCAATGGGGCACAAACTGTACCCCACGTCAGCATCTGTACATGCACATAGGCATATTAGTTTAATGTACTTTTTACTACCTGTATCTGTTGGTACTAGCAAATGGCACATTAGAATAATCTAATGTGCAGTAATTGTCATGCATGTGTAGGCTGTGACATTTTACTGCACATTAGATTAGCCTAACATGCAGTAACGTTTATGTGTAGATGCACCCACTGAGTCCCATTAAGTCTTGTTTACAAAGTTGCTTTTTTTCCAAAAAGTTCTTTGATTGTTTTTTGAAGCCGTAGGTCTTCATTGGATGTTATTCTTATCATATACAAGGAAATGAACTAAAACAAAATTCCCTGTTCAAAATCAGCTGACAGGAAGAGTGAAAAAAGAAAAAAAAAATCAAGCTAATCTTCATGACCAACAAAAGGAATCACTGCTAGTATGTTCTGCTATGCAAAATACATCCACGTAGAAAGTTTCAAAGGGATGAATTACTTGAACAGGGTGCTGCCATAAACACTTCCAGCCATGTCTGCAATCCTGTGTTTCACTGGAATATTCTCTGATCCAGTTTTCAAGATCATCATTTAGTCAAGCAGCTGCCTACTGAAGTCCATTAAGCATCAAACACGTCTTTATCTGGAAAAGGAATTCAATAACCAAAAGAAAAACCTTACCCTTGAAAACAGAAATAGTTTGAATTAACTAGTCAGCTTGAAAAGCAAATGTATCAAGGGTTCTTTACCTTGAATTTAGCATATTTCAAAACAAACACTGCTATTGTACATTGACTTGTGTGCATTATGTGTGATTTTTAATTTTTTCATGTTTGTATATATATTTTCAAAAAGAGGTGCACATACCTGACTTCTGGAGCTGACAGTAAAATTTTAAAAAAATAGCTAAGTATATTTTAATCACTATCTAATGGCAAGAATTTAAAATGCAATATTTATGGTTATGCTTCTGCTTTTGTAATCAGCTTGTATCCAGGGTTCACTGTATGGAGAAGAATAAGTAAATGCAATTCATATTCAAGAACACAAAAGGGAATTTAGGTGAGAAAGGAAGAGAAAAGAGAAAGATGTTGAGAGCTTTTATAATCCGAGAGTTTTCGTTTAAAATAAAGTATTCTTTTAATGGTGGTTTATGATAGTCACATTGGGCACATCTACACATGCAGCCGACTGCAGAGTCATTTAGTACTTGCTTAACCAAGTACTAAATGGTTGTGCGCTAACTGGCACTACTCTGCAGTCCTGTGGCCACATGGTTATTTTTAGACACTACTGCGCAGTAGCAATAAGCTACTGCTCGGTAGCTTGTTACTACTGTGCAGTAGTGTCTCCATCACGGTAGTGTCCAGCAATGCTATGGCACCATAGCAATGAGCTAGGGCGCAGTAGCTCATTGCTACTGCGCCTTAGTGTCTCATGTAGATATGTCCATTGAAACTAAACTCAGAATGTTAATGTTATGCAGCATACAGTACATACCAAGACCATTAGCACTCTGAATTGTGACAGATACTTAGTGGGTGCTTGTACTTAGTGGGTGCTCGTCCATTTGCTCCCGGTCAGCTGTCTCCATGTGCATTATTGTGCAGTAAGTAATCAAGTGTAAATTTGCTACTTATATTTACAGGTAGCAAATTTATTCATGATTCCAGTAAATTACTGAGCAGTAAACATCCGCATATGCAGATGGTGATGTTTACTGCACAGCAATTAGTTCTAATCTTGAGTAAAGCACCTCATGTAAATGCACCCACTAAGTATCTGTCACAGTTCATAGGGCTAATGGTCTTGGCATGCATGAATGCTGTGTGCTCCCGGAGACTGGGGGGTGGGGGCACAGCGAGCTCTCACAGGCAGCGGCGGTGGTGTTGGCAGTGGAAGTGTGGTGGCGGCAAGCGGCGAGCTCCCACAAGCGGCCGCAGTGCTGTTGGCAGTGGGAGGGTGAGGAGGGCCGGCGGTGTGCTGAGTGCCGACCAGCGGTTGGCGACCACCCACAGATGCCACCAGCAGGGTTGGCAATGGGACCGAGTGCTGCTGGCATTTTTGGCAATGGGGGTGGAGGGGTGGCGGGGGTGGCAAGTAGCTACACAAGATGCTACGGCACTGTAGCAATGAGCAATGTTCCACCCCCCCATCAGGAGGCAGCTGTCTTTTGGACCCATGCTCTGCTGGCACCCAAGGGAAGCCTAGAGCTCCCCCTGGCTGCTGAAGGGGCCTGGTGCAGGGCCGCAGGGGGCAGGAGCAGTCTGCTGCTTGGAGCACCAAATCTGCTCCCACGTTCCTGCATGTGTAGATGCATGCCCAGGAGAGTTTGCTCTAGAGTACTTTAAAGTAAGCTGGTCTCGGATTATTTGTATGTGTAGACACATCCAGTGAGAGCCAAGAGTAGCTGCAAGCAATGACAAGAATGGTCAGTGACTTGCTATCTGTAAAGGGCAGGAAGTTGACCATGACCTTGCCTTCTATACAGAGAAGCATCAATACCTGGAAGACTGGGCCAGGCGGAAGCCTGTGCTCTACTGTTGAATTTAAAAGTTTTGTCTCAGACTTTAGTGGCAATAAGATCAGGCTAGTAGTGCTGAAGACCTGGTTGGATAGAAACCCTAGTAACCAAACCCTCTTTTTTAGACCTGGTTGGTGGTCGTGCCATGACATACTAATGTGGATAAACTGCTTCTGGTTTATAAGGTTTCATGCATGGTAGTGGCAAGACATAGCTCAGTATGGCACTACCTGGCACTGTACAGGCTGGTATAGGCATACTTGTAATTATCAAAATATAGGGCCATATTAAAAAAAACAACAAAAAAAAAAAGTTCAAATGATTCTTGCTTTGATCTTTTGAGAATTGGACTAGCATTTAAATAAATGCAGACTTGACTCTTGAAAAATCTCTTGTTTCTGGATGTAGATCTCTTAATTATCTCTGCACTTCCACAGAGCTAGGAAGGTCATGGGATAACTTAATGGAAATGGTAGTTGCTGGTTATATTTAGGGCCCTATCGAATTCACAGTGGAAGTGGGCTGCGCTGTAGCTCCTTTAATCTTGCAGGTTGCCCTGTGTGCTCCCCACCCCCACCCCCAACGCCGCTGCTTGGTGGAGGGGCCCTGCTTGTGACTTGCTCCTGCTCAGCAGGGAAGTGAAATCTGCAGTTTTAAACATGGTACCATTTTTGCCTCCCCACGGGTCAGAAGCAAGCAGCAGGGCCACTGGAGCCCCTCCACCAATCAGTGATGAGGGGACATGCAGGGAAACCTGCAAGATTAAAGGAGCCACAACGTAGCCCACTTCCACCCTGAATTTAGGCTCTAGTTATAGTAGTACATTGAGCATGGCACCTACAGTATTGTAACTGACTGCCCAGCAAAATATTGCTGTGACTGTTGGGATAATGCCAGATATTTTCAGACACTTGGTAGACCGCTCCATGTACCATGCAGTCTACCAAATGCAGTTACTCCAAGTAAGCTTTACAGTCTTTAACCCTTAGTAACTTTTCAGTAAGTGCCACATAAGCATCATAACAAGGAAGGAAGATTCCTTAATGGCTCTGGCAGAAAACAAGAGGGTATAACTTCCCTGCCTGTGAATCTTACTTACAGGAAAAAAAAAGGTGTGGAAAATATGAAAACCAGGGTTTTTGTGTGGCAGTCCAATAAGCTGATAGAAACTGAATGTAACATTTTCAAAAACATGCAATTGTTTGCTCTAGAGCTTCTAAGTCCCTTTCTTCAAAGTGACTCAGGAACTAAGGACTCTAAGGGTCACCAAAAGTGAGTGTAACACTGCTGCTTTTGAAATGTCTTCCCTCAGTCTAATGTTCTTCTGAAAAATAATCATTCGTTGATTACTTTTGAGAGTCCTAGGCCTTTCCAAACCCATCCTTTCCTTGCTGCTTAGCTTCATTTAAATCTTTGTTTTCTGCTCCTCCACCCACACCAAATTATTTGCTCAGGTGACCTAGGGGACTTACCTCCTACATCTTTATTGTCTACGTTCTCTTTGGCTGCTCTTCAGACACTCCCAAGCTCTCTCTTATCCCATGATGCGATACCCAAATAACCTGTTCAGTTTATGCTCATGGCTGCTGTTGGCATTATCAGTCCCTGTTGAATATGTGTTTCTAAATCTTTTCATGATTTTTTGTACCTTTCCTGAGAATTATTCATTTTGGCCAACACAGACACCAGTTCCTTATAGTCTATGAATTTGGAAATGAGGTTCCACTTCAAGGGTGGGCAGTTATTTTGGTTGGGGTCTGTTTAATGAGTTTTAGTTGAGCTGTCGAGGGCTGTGCACATAAAATCTTTCAGAAGATACTGTTTTAAAAAATTATATATAAGGAACAAATTATATACTAAAAATCAAGGTTTTATATAACCTTGATTTTTGTGTTGGGCGGGGTGGGGGGTGTGGGGGCTGATGGGCTCAGCTGCCCCATGCAGAGCAATTTAGGGGCAGCTGCTGGCTAGATCCAATCAATTGGTGGGTGTCTGCCCATGGGCTGGATCCAATCAGTTGGGCCGCATCTGGCCTACAGGCCATATTTTGCCCACTCCTATTAAAAATTATCGTTGTTTTGTTGTCGTTAGTGATGCTGAAGCCAGGCTGCCCTTTGAGAACATCATCCCCTTCTGAATAATTTGGGGTCTGAGTTGGGAATTGCCACAGCAAGGAGTGCAGAAAGGAGATGTGGTGGTAGAAAAGGATGTGGGTGGCATTAAATTGTAGACAGGAAATGTGGCAGTTGAGCATAAGGTATATTTAGGGCAGCATAGAGGAGAATGTAAATGGTAGTATGAGGTGAGTTAATGCTAATGGACGAGATCAGGATGTATAAGTGAAGAGAATAAGAGAGCATGAAAGCCTGAAGTTCATCACATAACTGTGATGTGGAATTTTGACTATGGAGTTTTCACATACGGATGTAAGGTAAAAGACTTCCCTTAAAGGCTGAAGCTCAAAAAAATAAGAATAAGCTGCACTATATTTTGCTTTTGTTAAGAGCTCATTGGGAACACATCTTCATTAAATAATCCAACTTTGAATTTTGAGTCTAAAATAATTGTTTGTGGGTAGAGTGATAAATTGAGTAACAGTTGGATGGAAAGGCCTGTGCAGAAGCTGTGAGATATAATTATGCACATAATTTGTGATTTCAAAAATCTGTTCCCCCAATCCATATTCCCTTGCTTAAAATATGTAGTACGCATTGAAACATATGTGTGCAATCATCTGTTTTGCAAGTACAATGAGAGTTCGCATTTTTCTGGTATGATTTATTTAGCCAATTCAGGAAGTTTGTTTTATTAAGTTAATATGGATTCCACTGTCATTCATGAAAGATAACATTAGATTCTGTGTTATGGGCTGATTGGCTGAAAATATTTTCTCATCTTATAACAGCACATTGCTATTGCATATTAAAAATAAAAATATATTTTCATGAAACACTATTTCAATGATATCTGATATGTAGCTGCCTGTACAGAGTAACCTTCATTAACTGAATGATGGGGGCGGGGAGGAGGCAACTTTTTTGCATAATCTGAGGCTTTGGATAATCAGGGAACATTTTATGCATCCAAAGGAATGGAAATCACTTCACTGAAGTTGCTGGGCCAGTTTTCAGGTTCTATACATGAGAAAGTACAACTTGCTTGACTTCCTGGGAGTCACATCTACATACACAGGGTTGGAATTTTGACCATTTTTGTGCAGGAGTTTAGTTCAAATTATTATTTGCTTAAATAACCATTTATTTAGAGAGATATTGCATGTTAGCAAGGTTTGGATGATAGAAATTCTACAATAAATTGGAATTTTATTTGATATTTTAATTGACATTTTATTTTTCTTTGACATCATGCCTTCTGGTCTTTGTACAATTGCAAGGTGTATAGAAATCTAAGCTTCCTGACAATATCACCAGCTCTCATACACCTGAAGGCATTCATTCCCATAACGCACTGTAATTGTGAACATGAAATGATTATTTTGTTTTATCCCACAGAACTTGAAAGGATTATAGAAATTAAATATTGAAACAAAGTTTTCTGAAAAAAAACTTAAAAAACTTAAAAAATACTTTTGAGTGACATTTTCATGAACTCTTTAAATTTCTGATCTAAGTTAGCATCACTTGAATTGCAAAGGACACTTTGCTTGTAGTCCCTGCTAGCTTTGTGCTGAAGTTAGTTTAATGTTTGGTGTTACCTTTGTCATTGTATTCCAAGGTTAATTTGATGGATTTTTTTTGTCTTTTTGCACAGGTATCATTTTTCTTGTTCATTATTTTTGTGGTATATACCATGCTGCCCTTCAACATGAGAGATGCTATAATTGCCAGTGTCTTGACCTCTGCTTCCCACACCATTGTGCTCAGCATTTGTCTCTCACGTACAGACATCATAAAGGAACACTTGGTCTGGCAGGTAGGTGCCTTGTGGAATTAATCATTGACCTATTGAATTGGCAGTTACATGTGACAGCTATACATGCCAGGTACATGTGACAGCAGATACAGTGGCCTATGCCTGGGATCATGAGTTTATTCCTGTTTGTATTATTGTACTGCTAAAGACTTTGTTCACAGCTGTAAACTTGCATTTATTAAGGTTGACTGTCAGTAATGTTAATGGATGGCTGAACAAATGCTCCATCAGTCGAATCAATACCCATTTAGTAATTATTAACATTGAAACTAACGTTGCCATAAAAATTGTGTGAACTGCCCATTGTCTTGCCTGCTCAATGCCTTTTTTCCCCCAGATTAAAGCAGTATAACTTAATTGCATGTATAGCAACTGGTCTGTTTCTCTGGCGAACCATCAAATGCAGGTCTCACTCATAGCGGAGTTTTAATCCTCCGCTTAAAACTTAGGCAAAATGTCAAACGGAACCATTGCTCTACATGCCCCAGAAACTGGCACAAGAAGCAAGGGGGAGTTCCTACTTTTATATAGAAAATTATAGGGGTTAGGCCTCTGGAGGTATCCCCAACAAACCTTCAGCACTCAAACAGCAGCCTGCAGCTGCCCCCAAGTCTGAGTCCAGCTCCTTCAGTCCATAGTCCCAGCTGACCGAGCCAGTAAGATCTCCAATTCCACTGTGCACTCCTTTAGTCTACACATGAGGTTTAATGTGCATTTGCTTATTTTAATGCTTATTAATCACTAAAAAATGCACTTTTTAGTTAATTAAAATAAGCTAATGCACATTAAACGTCATTTAAAAACTGCTCTTTAGTTAATGTGCATTAAAACAGGCTAATGTGCATTTTCCTAGTAACTCGTAATAGAGGTACTAGATTTAATGTGCATTAACTAAAGCATGTTAATGCATGTGTAAACATGCCTAGCATCTTTGTGTAGGGCTGACCAGGTTCCACATGCAGGCTGATCTCTGCCCCTTAAGGAAGAAGCATCAAGCTTTCTCTTCCTTTCTCCTTTGCCCACCAGCCCCTGGGGGTTTCTGGTGGTTGCAGTCCAAATGAAGAGCCAGAACATCTCTGCAGACTTCCCCTGATTCCTCCTGCTGTTGCACACATTACCTTCACATTACCCTAGTTCCACTGCTCCAAGGTCTACAAGCCTGTATCTTCCAGGAAGCAGCAACTTTCTATCTGGGCCTACTAAGTGAAGAAGGCTAGCAGCCCCCAGCGTGCTGAGCTTTGAAGGCTTAGACCCCATTGCTACAGACAATTTCCAATTTGTATCTCAGTTGTTATTTTCAATATGATCTTAACATGCTGTCACAGGCATGACCTGAATGTGTGGGTCATGGTGCAGCGTTAAGGGCAGAAACCTGGGAAGTCCAGAGATGAGGGTTACAATACTGGGGATCCCAAGAGTCAAAGCTCACAATAGCAGGGAATCCAAACACTTGGGCTTATGCAGTGACACAGGCAGAACCTGGGAACTAGGAGCTGGAGAAGCAATAGGAACCAAATTAGACAATGGGAAAGCAAGGGGTCAGGAACCAGACTAGAGAACTCAGAGCCAGGAATCAGGAAGCAGGGATAGCCATGAGGAATCAAGAGTAGATAACAGGAGCACCGAAGCATAACAGAGGGGATGCTGGTCTCATAGCAAGCCCATAGAACACTGCATGGGTTGCTGCTTATATGCAGAATCACACCTGAACACTTAAGAGGTGTGCTGCCAGGTGCACTCAGGCACCTGGCAGCAATCCTACCCCTGCTACTGAGGTCAGCTGGGGCTTATCTGTCTGCTTGCTACTTAGACTCTTCACATATACATTTCATGTCATAGATTTGTTTTTTACATCTGAATATCAGACTTTTTTTCCAGTTTTGAAACAAATTTTTGGTACATGCAGATATGCAGTGTTTGCAATAATGTGGGTATATCAGCTTTCATTTAAAAACATTTTCGTGGAAAAAAAATAGATTTGCTTTGGAAGACCATTTACAAGTTGTTTTTAATATTGATATAACCCCACAATAAGAGGATAGGCTTGTTTTTAGGAAGACGTAATCTGTCTTTCCACTTGCATTGAAAATGTATTGATTGTTTAAAAGCAAAATAACCAGTATTATGTTTTTGTTTTAAACATGCACATAATGGTCAAGAAAACCAACAGAATGAAAATAAGAAAAATAACCAAAGTCTATTATAAGATGCCAAAAAGGAAAAAAAAAACCCAGATACTTTCTACTTACTCTTTAGTTTGTTGGAGCTTCTAATTTGAGAAATATTGAGACTCCATAGATAACTTGTGTTTATTATGTTTAAAACTGAGGTGAATGTCAAAAAAGTCAGTTTGAATGTCTTAGAACTCCCTCTGTAGGGATATATATTTTATATCCCCTATACAGGAAGAATTGTGTTATACTGAATGACACATCTACATAATATTTTCTGAGGTTTATTCCTTTGTAGGCATTACTAGCTGACAGTATTAGGGAGAGAAATATCTCCAAAGTCTACACAAGGAAATTATTTGTTCTCTGGTAAAATACATATCTATCGTCTTTTCTGGATCTTTCTGTATAGTGTAAAAGGCCTGGAATAAAATCTTTGTGCCGCTCATGAATTTTTATGGATCTTTAATTTTTCAGTATGTTATTTTATTTTCTATACTTCTTTTTGCCAAATACATCAAAATGACTGAAAAGTTTAAAACTAATGCAAGTATTGAATGCACCCAGATGTGTGTGTGAAGAAGTGAATCAGTATTTAACTGTACAGTACTGGAAAGTGGTGTCTACATAACTTTAATTTTCTGCAGTTTATACTTTTGTGTATGTCCAGGAAATTGTTTTTCTTATGATTTTTTTGTAAGCAAAGAACAATTGTATATAACCGTATAAGAAGAAAAAACTGGATTTAGACTCTTACATTTGATGGAAAGGAAGCGTAATTATCATCAACACTGCACTTTGACTGGATTTTTTTAACACTGCAATTAAGACAGTGTAGCATCATATACTCATGGAGGAAAATATATATGTCCTTCATATTCCTGTATATAGTAATAGATAAGTTGTTGGGTAACGCATAGGAACCCACTCAGTGGGCACGTCTACATGTGGGCATTTACTGTGCAGTAACCAAAATTACTGCTCAGTACAGGCATGTGTCTACATGTGCACGCCCATACTGTGCAGTAAATATGGTAACTTACACCGACCTGAGTGTAAAGTTGATACCTGCTTCATGCAGATATCAAATCTATGCCCGATTAGTTATTGTGCACTAATGCACGTGTGAATGCCTTACTGCACAGTAACACTGTGAGTGTGGACTGACTTGGGACTAACTTTAGTCCTAAATCAGTCTACACACAGAGTTAATGCACTTTAACACCTGCACATGTAGATGCTGGCCTCTTCTTGCTTACTGCGCAGTAAATTTCAGCCCAGTATGTCATTCAGGGTTTGGGGGAAAACTGATGATTGTAATTTAGTATTTATTAGCAGTTTTGATATACTCAAGAGTCTTAAATGTTCTGGTGTAGTATACATATCTATAAATGACCAAAGAACTGGTATAGTTCTTCTCAATTATGTAACAGGACCCCAGTGTTAAACGGTTCCTTAAACAAAGAGTAATTGTCAGCAAGAATTATATAGCGGGGTTGGAATGAAGTCATTTTACAAATATCAGCAGTTACAGCCTAGAGAATAGCAAGCTGTAGGCAGGTTGAGCTTCTGGAACTTGAGAGGGTACAGTATCCTTTTATGACTGAGTTGGGCAAATTAGAAACATAGAGCTAAATTTGGATCTGACAAAAAAACCTCCCTTGGCTTTAAGGCCAGTGGCATACAATGTAGGTCAACTGCACTAAGTAGAAAGCAGATTATGCTGTCAGCATTTAATATTATTTCTTCTGTCTGGCAAGAAATCAATAGATTCTTTTCTGGGCATAAAAGCATACTGATATGTCCTTCTTACTTGTACCTTTTCCCCGTTGTACTGCTTGCTTACATTATGGAGTCATTAGATGTTGCCTGATAGTTGTATAACCAATTTACCTTCAGATAAACCTCATATATTATAGCATATTCCAAGAGCCCTGATTGCCAATTTAAATAACAGTACTTTTCAATGGAAAATTTATTGAAAGGCACAGCATGTTCTAGTCACAAAGAAAACCTCGTTAAGGGCCCAATATCATCTATTCAGAATCATGTGTACCATTTTGAAAGTTAGGCACACTCCAAACACACCGGCATGTTCATAAGTACAGAGTCATGTTCAGTTCAGGAAGACCCATTCTTGTATATTAGAATCATAGTAAAATAAGGCTTGAAGGGCCCTAAGGGTTGTCTTGTCCAGCCTCCTGCTCAAGGCAGGATCATATCTATCAAAGCCATCCCAGTTAAGTGGTTGCTTAACCTTTACATAAACACTTTCAGTGATGGAGATTCCACAACCTTTCTAGGCAGTCTGTTCCAGTAGTTAACCATCCACACTTTAACAAGGACATGGACAAGCTTGAGAGAGTCCAAAGAAGAGCCACCCATATGATCAGAATCTTAAAAGGCAAGCTATACGAAGAAAGGCTGAGGGATGTGGGACATCAGCCTGAGGAAACGAAGGCTGAGAGGGGACCTGGTAGCAACTTACCGCTACACTAAGGGAGTACAACAAAGGCTCGGTGAACAACTGTTCACCAGGGCACCCGAGGGGAGGACCAAAAGTAACGGCCACAAACTCCTAGAAGTTCGATTCAGGCTCAACATTAATAAAAACTTCTTCACAGTCAGGGTGTTCAGACTGTGCAATAAGTTCCCTCCAGAGGTGGTGCAGTCACCTACCCTGGAAATCTTCAAGAGGAGACTAGACAGTCACCTAGCTGTGGTCACCTGGCCCCTAGTTATCTTTCCTGCTTGGTGCAGGGGGCTGGACCTGATGATCTTCTGAGGTCCCTTCTGGCCTTGAAATCTATGAATCTATGACTTTAGTTTGAATCAGTTCTCAAAACAACCATTATCTAAGGATCACTCGTAATGAATGTGATTAGTCTGTGATCAATCATTTTGGCCTTACCTTCTTCTTTACCTAGTTGGGTTAAAGACTGTGGTGGGGGGAAGGAAAAGGAAAGAACAAAGATCAGGGAGAATAACATCATGTATATTTAATTAGACTTTGTCTTGTAACCTTTTGGAGGAAAAGAAAGGTGTGCGCATGTGTGTTCTTGATTTTGCACTTTGCCTTGAAATAAGGGTCAATTAAATCAAGTTATTGAAGAAAAATGTTCTTGCGGTGCAGGTGGAAATTGAATTTAATACATTAAAATAATGCAACAGTTGGAAGGAACAATTATGGCCACCCAGACTGACCCCTTGTGGAGCAAGGGCCATAAGAATTCTTTAATTAATTGTTGTTTGAACTACAGCATATCTTCTAGAGAAACTTTCAGTCCTCACTTAAAATTTACGTCATGTGGACTATATCATATCATTGGTTGTTTCAAAGATGAAATACCCTCACAGTTTAAAAATTGCATCTTGTCACAACCCAAAGTTGTGGTTTTTCTTGTTTTTGTGTGCTTCGGCATCGCTAAATCATGTTCCCGCCAAATTGCAGCTCTTTTGCACGGTGGAGTGTTCTGTTGTAACGGAGAACCCGCGTGCAGGAATTTTTCCCGCCAGTTCTGTAGCTTTCTTTGCATAGTGCATTTCTTTTGCATTATAGTGATGCACGATGCAAAGGAGTTCCTGCCATTTGTATTTAGATTCGTGCCACATTATTGGCCGGTTCTAAATGTAGGCATACGTGGTGGCTAGCTATTGGCTTGCTAGCCGTACAAAAGGCTTGGGTAGTTTCCGCCCAAGTTGGAGAGAGAGAAAGCACGTGGAGTTCGGGAAAGGAGCGTGAAGATCTCTAAGCGCTGCTGATCCATACGAATCCAGCTTTTTCCTTAAGAGGGCAACAGAGGTTTAATTTGTCGAACCCACGGAGCTTCAACAACTCCGGGGGACCTATTTACCAACCCCGCGGAGCCTTAACACCTCCGAGGCACATACCCTCTAGCCTCTCCCCGTCGCCGATCGCAGTCCAGATGTATCCCTGTCCTAAGGACCCAATTGTCGAACTCACGGAGTCTTAACAGCTCCGGGGGACCTGGGAACACTCACGGAGATACAGCTGCTCTGTGGGAACGAATTCTTCAACCCACGGAGCCTGAATCACTACGGGGTCAAGGAACCGAGTTTATTAGAGTCCTCCACCAAGAACTCAAGCGGAGCTGTGCCTGGAAAGCTGACCAGCCTACACCGCGACCACCTTGGGTGTAAGTAAATAATCTTTTCAATCAACCATTATGCCTCCGTGACTGATTCTAGCTCGAGCGTACCAAAACCGCGCCGCGGTTTTTCTCCAGCCCCGCGTGCCCGGGCTGCCAGCCACAGCCTGTGTGCACAAAGACGGGCCCGACTCGCCCCCGGCTCGCACCTGGCGACCCAGATGGGATTGGGAGAGAACTCGCACATGGCGACCCAGGCGGGATTGGGAGAGGGCCCGCACACATCTTATTTATATTCTGAATAAATCTTCAGTTTTTTGTCCTTGGATACTTGAAACAGGTGGAACTGCTTAGTTTTTTACTAAGCAAAGCATGTTTTCCAATCTTTTAATCAGCTCTGTGGCTCTTCTCTGACTCCTGTTCTTTGATTTTTCAACATCCTCCCATGCTGTGGACTCCAGTTCTGGGCATACTATTCCAGCTGCAGGCAGCCCTGGCAGTGCTGAATACAAAGTTAATATTAGGCTAGAATGCTGAGCATGGGGGCACCTGACTTTTGGGTGATTGGTCTTCAGGGCTAGGCTGTCCATAACTGTATGTGGACAGTTGGGTCCCTAGAAATAGGGATCACAAGAGGCAATAATGATGAATGGGTCAAGCTAGCAGATAGGGAAATTTGCATAGGATTGAATCCTGCAACCAATAGGAAAATCCACATACGATTGAAGTCTGCAATTCTCCAGAATGTGGGTGCTTTATTTTGGCTGCAAGAAGGCACCATCCTGCACTTGAAAGGAGCTCGGGCCCTTCCTTTCATTCAAAAGATAGCTGTTATTGGTGGTAGTCATGCTGTCCCCTTCTAGGTAATAGCCCAGTGGTTAGAGCACTTACCTAAGATGTGGGAGACATCTAAGGAAAGAAAGTTCACATTTTCTCTCTCTCTCTGTAAAGTGCCTTAACCACAAGGTGCCTAGCACAAGCTAGGATGGGTAATCTGTCTGTTAAAGCTCTTCCAGTTTCCATGGATTAATAAAAGCTTTGATTGATATGGAGAGAGACAGAGACAGAGATTACATACAAGCATATTAGCAAGATTTGATAAACCAGTGGATTACAACACCCACATGGGAGTGTAATGGACCCCAGGGCATGGGTTGTCAAGATTGGTCACCGTTGTCATGAAGGCAGGTTCCAGAAGCCAGGATCAGGGTTGAGGAATTGAAGGAAAATCCAAGTCAAGAACCAGAATCAGGGTTGCAGAACCAAAGTCAGTGTACAGAGTTCCGGGAAGGCCAGGAGCACAGCATGGCAGACTTGCCCAAATGGTTTGCTGCTGTCTGCTCTGGGCTTACAAAGGCCTGTGCAGGTGGGGCCTTCTTTCTATAGCCCTAGGGATGACTCAGTCTAATCCTTGATTATTTCTAGCTGAGACCTGGACTTGAATCCTGTCCAGCTGGGCTTAGGCTTGTTACAGGGGAAGATGCCTGGGTTCTGGTTCTGGGACCAGTGACTGCTTTTGTGTTTACCCAATAATTGTTTTAACATAAAATTCAGAATTGGCACAGGGCCTAGAATCCTTGATACCATACTTCCTTTTATATACCCAAACCACTAAGCAAAGAAGTCTTGCTCATACATGTGTTCTCTCTCTTCCTGTGTGAAAGAAACCTTAATTATACCAGGGAAAATAGAATAGCTTTGACAGGAGGGAGTGAGGGGGCCCTACCCCATTTTAGAATAACCTAGGGTTTCTTGGCTAGGGCACTCTCTTAGGAGGAGGGAGATGAGATTTAAGCTGGGGGTGAGAATTAAGCTAAGGTTTCCCACATATTAGGCTACTGTTCTAAGTATAAGGGGTTTTTTGCTTTTGCTCACACCACTCCTCACCTCACCATCTCTTCTGGCTTCATTATGTGCCCCAGGCATGCAGACCAGGTCCAGACCCATCAGGCTACCTAAGAGAAGGAATACCGGATTTATAGATCTTGACAGGCTTTAGGCCAAATGGATTGATAGTAATTATATTACCCTCTTTTAATTCATCATTAGTTGGGTCCTATATCAACAATAATATTATTTTCCTGTGGTCAGTATCAGGTTGACAGGCCTAAAATTATCTGGATTATCCCTTTTTAGTCTTATATTGGCTCAGCACTGGCTTTCTTCCGGTCTACTTCCTGTGTTCAGAAAGCTACTGAAAATCACCATGAATGGTCAAGAGCATGGGTGCTAAAGCTCTGACCCATGGGCCAAATATGGTCCACAGAGCCATATGTATCTGGACCACGGGGCTCCCCATGAATTGGGGAGTTTGGTGGTGGGGAAAAGTGGCAATAAATATGGCCACCCTCCCCAGCTGCCAAATTCCCAAACCCCAAGCCCCACACAGTAGGTTGGGCCAGGTCATGCTGCCTCCTTCCACCCTTGCAGCTGGATGAGGGTGTGTCACAGCCCTCCCCCCAGGATGGATGGGGTTGGAACAAACCCCCTTTCCACTGTGGGGCTGGATTTGTACCAGCTCAAGCCCTCTCCCCCTCCTGAAGGGTGGGTCAAACACTCTTCCCCCTGTGGAGTTGGGTTGGGGCTAGGCTACACCCTCTCCCCCACATGGGGCCAGGTTGGGAATGGGCCATGCTCCCCCCAACCCTGAGGAGCTGGACCATGTCCCTTTCTTTCTCCGGGGGCCTGGGCCACGGTCCTCCCCTCCACAGTGCTGGGCTGGTTCTGAGCCATGCTTCCTTTCTCCCACAGGCTGCACCACACCCTGTCTCCCTTGTGGACCAAGTTGGGCCTGGGCCATGCCGCTTTGCCACCATGGGGCATGGTTAGGACTGGGCCTCTGTCCTTTTCCTTGCAGGGCTGGACTACTCCCTCTCCCTTCCCCTGCATCCCCCCTCACCCCACAGGGCCAGGTTGGAACCTGGATGCCCTCTGCCCCCGATCTGTGTGGCTGGATGGGGCCCTGCCATAAGCCCCTTATGTGGGACTGGGACTGTCAACCGAATCTGGCCCAGGGACGGGCTGGTCATTGCCCAGCTAGCCTGCTGGCATAAAAGGTTGAGCACCACTGGTCCAGAGTTTTCCCAAGCTTGTATTTTAGCAAGCTTGGATTCAGTTAATCTGGTCCTGTTGAGTTTCAAATGTTTAGCTCTGGTGACTGCTCTTTAACATCCGCCTGACTCACTGTTGGAACAGGCAGTATTTCATTATCATCCTATAGTGTACACACCTTATCTGGCTGGGTTCTTTCCAATATAAAAGTCAATGCCTTTGTTAGAATTCCTTGTATTTTAATCTACCTTAAAAAAATATCCTAGCTACAGTTCTCAACTTCTCATTTGTGTTCATTGCTACCAACTTTCTCATTGTATGAATGACATCTTTTTGATTATTTTGGAGTAAAATTGGCTTGCTTAAACTTGCCCTTCAGCTAGACTTGATTTATTATCCATATAGTCTTGTCTCTTGATTGTGGCTTTTTGGACATCTGTTCTCAAGCAGTTCCCAATTGTCATTCACATGTTTTTGTTTAAATTCTTTCCCCCTGCTGATTTCTGTTATAATTGTTTTCAGCTTAGTGAAATTGCCCCTTTCTTAATCACCATGTATAAATTAGTGATTTGGGCTCAAGTCATGACAACTTGCAATTAAGTAACCAATAATTTTCAGTTCTGAGATCAGTTCCTTATTTTTGGTCATGATGTTATCTGATATAAAAATCTCTACTACTGGATGGCATACTTTCAGTCAGAAATTTTTCATCCATATTTTTTGGAAGTTCAAAGGATGTTTATGTACTGGCAGCATAAGACCTCTGGCATATGTCACTTGAACTGAAGTCCCTGTTAAAACACAGATTTTATCCTATAGGTGACAGATTGACGTTCAAGAAGTTGGTCATATAGTCAGGACCCCATTTTGTTGCTTTATCTATTAACATGTTTCTGCATAAGCATGATTTATAGACATTCAAGATAATTTTCTTGAATTGCTAGCAACTGAGAAACAGGTAATGTCATTTTTGACGTAGTGCCACTTTCCTTCCCTTCTTACCCTCTCGGTCCTTCCTATAGAGATTATGGCCATTGATTTTAACTTTCCAGTCAAAAAGAGAATCTTCCCATCATATTTCAGTTGTGCCAACTAGGTTGATTTTATGCTCAGAAATGAGCAGGTCCAATAGCTCATTTCCTAATATTGACATTCTAATATAATAAAGGGCTTAGTCTGCATGTTTGTCTGTCTGTATGTCTGTCTGTAAGCACTTTTGGCCAACTGTGCATGCACTGCTGAGAGGGCGGGTGGCAATTGGCTGCATAGGCCCAAGTTTGAGCCGCTTCTGGGGAAGTTTGTGGCAGTGGTGAACATGCCCCAGCCACCCAAGCAGCGGGACTTCCCCATGCCTCCCTGCCTGAGGGCGAAGTGGGGGATGGGAAGTCATAGTGGCAGCTCTCTTCCTACCACCTGTCACCAATGACCCCCAGAACAGCTGGCAGGGAGGGAGAGGTGGCAGGGCAGGGGAAGGTGAAGGGAGTGGGGGGTCACAGTGGTGGCTGTTGTCAGGGACAGGCAGCAGGGAGGGGAACAGGAAGGAGGCCCCCAACAACAGCTGTCAGGGAGGGGTGGCAGCTGTTGTTGGAGCCAGGTGGCAAGGAAGGAAGGACTTTGACTTTTAACAACTTTATTTCACAAAAGATCAGGTACAGAAAGCAAAAAACCATCAAACCACACCAAAGAGAAACCATTCCAGGACATTCAGAACATCACACCGTGACAAACACCTTCGCAGTAATACACATCATGTCTAACATGCTATATATAGCCCTCGAGAAACGAACAATTCCACCCTTCCCTGTCCCATAGTACACGTACAAAAACCTTCAACTTCTCACCCCGAGAAAATAAACAAAAGCAGCCTGGTGAGGGCCCAGGGCACGGCACAAGCCGGAAGAAAGAAAAGAAAGAAGGAGAAGGAGGAGGAGGAGAAAGGTTCCTACCAGATCTTTCAATGCATTTTTCATTCTTCTCACCTGAAAGGGCAGCAGG
>NW_005842130.1:0-20865 GCF_000455745.1 Alligator sinensis | reverse complement strand
AGGCCTTGCTGTGAGGTAGAGGTGGCGGGGGAGGCTGGAGGAGGTGGCAGTGGTGGAGGGTTTCTTTACATGGGCAGCCCTGAAGGGTGAGCCATATAAACACTCCCTGAAGTCCATCATTCTTGATGAGTAATTAGCTGATGTAAGCATATGCTTATATGAGAGGGTCTGTGAAAGTAACAATTTTGCAATGGAACCATTTTATATGCCATGATCATTTACTAGACCGCATCAGTTCTCTACGTAGTTGTAAATGATGCGTGCGTTTGACAATGCCACCATTAGTGTTCCCCATTGCTGTGTAGTTTCCCACCCATTGCATACAGTTATTTTATTTTGAAATTGTCGTTACTTTCTGAAATGCCCTCATATATTTCTCCTTCGGAGCTTTGTTAATTTTTGTTCTCAGGGTCTTAATTTTGTATGTAATCAGGCTTATTTCTACCTTCTTTTACTCTGCCTTTTGGTTGTTTCTTCCTTGTCCACTTCAGTAGTCCAAGTAGATTGTAGAAGATTGGTTCTTTTTTGGATGAGAGGGAGGCTATCCAAACTGTATAGACTCTTCTCTCCATAGAAGCTGGACTCTACAACACACAAACCTTGTCCTCAGCTTAATGAGAAATTTATATATGTTCTGCAAGAATTGTCTGTTAATCAGTAGTTAGCCTGCAAGATACAGGCCCAAACTCTCTCCCCTCAAATCTATCGTTACAATTCCTGCCCTCCTGCCCGCCCCCCCCGCCCCCGCCAAAAAAACCCTAGGAAGCTTGAAATGGATTGGTGTGTGTTCCTTTAGTGACAGTTGTGCTCTCTGCTGTCTCAGTTTCACGATTCCTTATTTTTGAGAAAAATAATTTGGGGGAGGGGGAAGGAGAGGGCACTAAAAATAAAGGGAGAAGGCACTAATTTTGTGCAGAATTGAAGCTTAGAACTAAAATAGGTTACATCAGTTGAAATTAGAAACACTATTTCATTAATTTCCTTGGAGAAAGGACCCACTTTGACTTAATTTATTATATCTTGCTACTTCATCTAGTACAGTGGGTTCTGATCTGACAGTGTCCTTCAGGCAATACAACAGAAACATTAACTAATGATAAATGAGTAAGAATCAATTGAGTAGTTGGATGTAGATATGGGGGGAAAGAAAGGAGCATGAATGTGTGTGGCAGTAAGGCTATGTGGTAGTACAACAGTTGGTAGAAATAAGTTAGGTAAGAAGCAATCAAAGAGGGAGGAGAATGATTAAACAAAGCAGATTAGAAAATAAATAGATTGAATGAGTCATAGCAGCAATTAATCAGTGAAAGTGTGACTTTAGTGAGCAATCAGGTAATATAGCAGAATAAAATGAAGGCCAGAAGTAACACTGGGTCATCTAGCCTAAAATCCTAAATACCACAGTCCATCAAGAGCTGGTCTCGACCACAGCAATTGCAATTCCTGGCCAGCACAGGTTAACCCCTGCCCTGTCCACCCACTCCCACTCCCATGCTCCAAACCCAGAATTACGCCGGTGAGGTCATGAGGGTGCATTTCCCTGAGGTCACTCGTGAGCCTTTGATCTCCAGCATGATTGAGAGCAGTCACTTGGCCTGAGCCTAGAGTAGCCTTACTGGCTTACATAAAGGTTTGGAGCATGCTGTCAGGCAGTGGGGAGCAGCACATGGGCAGGGCTTGCAATGGGCCATTTGGGACATGCCACCATCACAATGTAAAGGAGTTCTAAGTCTCATATCAGAGTCTCTCAAACAAGTCCAGAGACATTAGTTGCACAAATATTTCCATTTTCAAAACCTCTAATATGTGCCTGAAATAGTGATCAGGAGAAACCTGACCCTACTGAGATGATCCAAGCAGCTAAACAGTTCCCCATTCTATAGAGAAAAGCAAGTCCCTGCCAACTCACTGCCAGGTCTCTGATAGTGTGACTGAGAGGAGAATTTTGTCTTTACCTGATATTTGGCAATCAACATGACTTGAGCATCACCTCAGAACATTGGTCCACCCTATTTGTTTCTATCCCTGGTTCACAATAAGGCAGAAAAAAAATGAAAATCCTTATTGCTCCTTGCAGACAAATGGCTGGGCCCTGAAGTATGAGGTTGGATTATTAGTGTTATGTAAATGAGGAAGTATTAGGAGTATGGTCAGAGCCCAAAGGAGGAAGGGTATCAGACGCACAGATTCCAAGGCCAGAAATGATGCCCACAGCCATCTAGTTCTGTGTCCCATTCCCAACTCTGCATTCATATACGCCAAACAATTTCTCCTAAGGACTTTTTTTTTTAAGATAGCCATTTGATTTCTGCATAAAGACCCTAGATGAGTCAGCCACCTCCCTTGGTAAACTGTTTCATAGTTAGTAGGGTCGGAAGGGACCTGAGCAGATCATCAAGTCCAACCCCCTGCCACAGGCAGGGAAAAGTACTGGGGTCAAATGAGCGCAGCAAGGTGTTCATCTAACCTCCTCTTACAGACCTCCAGGGCTAGGAGCCAGCACCACTTTGCTTGGAAGTAGATTCCAGGTCCTAGCTGCCCTGACAGTGAAGTAGCACCTCCTGATGTCTAGTCTGAGCTCAGCACTAATGAAGGGAGGGAAGGGAAGGGAGGGCTGTTCTAGGCTAGGGACAGGCATTCAAAAAGCCTGAGCCTGAATTGCAAGTTAGTCTAACCTGCCTAGGTTAAACTGGTTTGTAACTGTACAGACATCCCCTCTGGACTGAAAAAATGTCGGTACATGCCTTCAGTGGCTCAGGCTAGAAACCAGGGAGCACTAGAGCAGCCCTCCCTTCCCTTCCCTTCCCTTCATTAGTGCTGAGCTGAGGGGGGTGTGGCCAGGACACTTTGATTAGGGAGGGGGTTTCCCCCCTACCCCTCACTGTTGATAACAGAGCACTGAGTTACATAGCAGGGAGTTGTTAGCATTTGTCAGCCCATCAAACAAAACAACAGTCTCTCTTATTAGTTCAAGCTCTTCTTAAACAACTTTTTCCAAGGAAGGAATGGAGGGACATTAACAGCTACCTGCTGATTAGCTCCAAATAGGACAAAGCCAACACTGTCCTGTCTGCCTTTGTCCTGTCTCCCACAGCACAGATGTAGCCAGCATGTGGTATGCTAGCTAATGCTGAGAGGTGTCTGTGTAGGGCAGAGGGGATGGGGGAAATCCCTGCTTGAGGGAGTGGGGGAGGGAAGGGTGAACAGGAAGCCAGGCAGATGCTGCTGTACCTGCAGTCTCTGCCAGAGCTGCAGATAGGGAGCAGAAGGGAGGGGCCAGCCCTGCTGGGCTGGAGCAGAGAACAGAGCCACACCCAAAGTCGCAAAGCATCTGGGATGCTGGAGGACTCTGATTTAACTTAATGTTTAAATCACCCTGACAGTTAGGAAATCGTGCTAGGAAATCGACAACATTGCATTGTTTCTATAAGACTTTGAAAGATTTCTTCCATGTATTTTAAGGCTGGGTCCAGCCATATCAGTTGTATGTCTTTGTAAACAACTAAATTCAATCTTCATGGTAAATCCATGTTAAGATGCCCTGACTCCTGCTGGCTTCAGTGTCTGACGATGTCGCAAACACAAGAGCAGTAATATGATTTGGTTTGTGTACTGGATCTCTCCAGCAGGGGGATGGAGTAGAGGGTCTGCTGAGGTTACTTCTAGCACTACTTTTCTTTGACTCTGTAATTTTATTCCATCCAGCTCCAGTCCCTGAAAAGCAGTTAATTCAAAAGGCAGGTGACGCCTCCTCATCCTTGCTGCTTTTTGTGTGACTTAAGGGTCAGATGATGGTGTGTTGCAAAAGCAAATGCATTAATGGATTTTCAGGCCATGAACAGGGTGGAATAAAATCACACCTAGGTGCCTAAGTCCAGTTAGAGATCCCATAAGTAGAACAGAATGTGCCTCGCTGTTCACCTTCAACCTGCTTCTGCCCACTTGTGACATCTCCACAAATGCTGCTTCACTTTGCATCACAGTGACCTAGTGACCTAGTGGAAGCCAGAGCCACCCTTGCTATTCTTCTTGGCCAGACCAATTGCAAGATCAACAATTGCAAGACCCCCATTATTAGTCCCAATGCCACTGATATTTGAACTGTTACATCAGACTCATTTTCTGACTTGGGTAAAGATTGCAGCTGTGGCTGGTCCTGTCAGTCAGCCTTATGAGCCTCCTTTTTTCTGACTCCTTGGGATTGGAGGCCATCTCTTGACACCCCATTGCGACCTTTGTGGCCTTTGGCTTCCCAGCAAGGGGGTAGCCTCAGGGACAGAAACTACTATCCAGGGTCAAGGTTCTCATTCTTAGCACCTCAGGATCCTGTTACCCACTCTTTGGCCTCTGTATCTCTGGAGCAGAAGGACTTTTCTGATCTAGTAATTCAGACCAAGGAAATTGTTGATTTCAGTCTGCTAATCCCATGGCCATCCTTCCTTCAGTACAGCAAACGGACAATTTCGGGAGCTTCATAGAGAGAAAGTGGCCCAGGCCCTCCAAATATCACGGAGGCAGAAAGAGAGCAAGTAGGTTTGCAGAGACATTGCAGTCATCCACTTCTATCAGGGTAGCCCCCCCCTCCCCCTCCCATCAACAAGTCCATAATGGACTCAGGAAAGATTGTATGGCAGAGGCCAACCATCTTTATTTCATCTGCATGGAAGATAAGCACAAGCTTATCTTGCAGGAGCACAGAATTTTTACATACATATCTCCTCTTTGACCCTTTGCCCACTTGTCCTGCTTCCAGCAGGCATGGGTTGGTATGATTACAGACCAAAAGGTCTTTGATGTCATTGCGTCAAGCTGTATTGTCCAATTCAGCATAGTGGTTATCCCAAACCCTTTCTTTCTTCCTATTAATGAGATTTTCCATTGATAAGAAATCTTTCTTCCTAGTTTATGAGTCTTTAGGGGAAATTCCTCCATAGCAGCAGGAGAGGAGGTTCTACAGCACTTAATTTCTGGTCCCCAAAAGAGCAATGGTATTCTATCTTGGATTTAAAAAAACCCAGTCCCTTCCTCTTGAAGGTCATGGGGGAAATATTAACCACTGTCACCTATTTGAAACCAGAGGACTCTCAGCCTTCACATCACCATCATATATTCACATATTCAGTTGTAGGTTCATTAAATTGGTTCATGATAGTCCAGTACTGTTATCAATTCCAAGTCCAATCATTTGCCCTCTCAACAATCCCAAGAGTCCTTACCAAGCTGCTCACAGCTGTGATGGCCCTTCTCAAGAAGAACAACATTACAGAATGCATTTACCTAGACAACTGACCAGCGAAGGGCAAATAAAGGAATGCTTTTGCACTATCCTCTGGTGAGAACTTAGGTCCTACAGTGGGACCTGAACCTAATTTTACAGTCCTTATGAGTCCCCTGTTAGAGCTGATTGCAGCCTGCATGCTTCTCCATCTCTCCACGATGGTCTTGGTAGCCATCGCTTTGGAGGAGATCTAGGCGCTGATACTGGTTCTTCATACATCAAGTTCTTTGTGGATAAAGTCTCCTTGCAGGCTCATCTCCTGAGTTTACTAACGGTATTCATAGAGGTCTACCTCAGAGGGCAGATACACCTGCTCACATTTTACACCAAAGCCTTATATTTGAGATGAGAGACTAGATGTGAAGATGTGCATATGGGTAACACACTTTGAACTCCGGTTTTTGTGGTAAATAGCTTTGATCTTTCATACTGACTGTAAGACAAGTATATTTCACAAAAAGTACAATCATCTGTACTGCCTTTGAGGTACAGCTGCCTACATTTCTTTGTATTTGTGGTTTTACTTGCATATTTAAAGGCAACCTTCAACCTGGCACTGTGGTTGTATTAACTGCCATATGCTTGATCGCAAGTAATAATTGAAAACAACCCTTGTGTTGTGAGTATACTGTACCAGATTAAACTATAAAATACTTGAAAAGAAACAGAATTCCTTCAATGACACAATATGTCAATGTAATAAATTCAATAAAGGATTTTGGGTGTCCTAAGGGGATAAGAATTGGAGGTCCTGTAAACAAGGTGAACATGTATTGACAGTGGCATCCATGACAGCAATTTTTATAGTACTATATAATTTCACGAAGTGACCTGCATTAATAAATTGTACAACCCCCCACCTCCCAGATAATTACATAAAGTAGTATCCTACTTTTATAAGTTGGGAAAAATCAGTTCTTTCCCTGACATTACATAGGAAGTCTGTGTCAGAGCCGGGAATAGAACATAGCTGCTGAGTTCCCGTACTATATTTTAACCACAAGAGCATCTTGCCTCTTGAAGTACCTCATTAATTGATATCTGCTTATTATTGTGGTTACATTGTTCAAAATATTGCATGAAAGGCTGTGTCTGGTTGGAAAGGTTTCTGAATAATAGATTCCTGGTTTTATCATAATTACCAATAATGGTTTATATGCTGGCCTGTAGCTACCAAGATTTTTAAAAGGCTTTTTGAATGCATACTTATATATGGATTTTCAGAACTTGCAAGCTGAAACCTCTAAAGCAATATAAATAAAAATAATTCATAAATGATTATGCATATGTACTCTAGTAGATGTTTTTCAGGTTTTACAATACTTCTTAAAGCATTACATTTTCTAAGTCCTTAGAAAAGCTGTATTATAATATCCACTGTTTCAGATAAGTGGGCTTAATTTTCAAACACAAGCACCTTAATAAGACCTCTCTAATTTACATCTGTATGCTTTGCTTGACACATCAGCATATAAACAAAAATATGTTATTTAGTATGCTAATTTGAGCTTTTGAGCGTTAAAGTGAACACCTTTAATAGATGTCAGTGTCTAAAAATGTTAAATTGGTATCTAGAATAGATGCACAGTAACAGCAAGTTATCTGTCAAAAACATGGTGTCAAATTCTTTGCTGGTGTAAATGAATGATTCTGGAGGTAATGACCTGAAACATCAGAAAATTTGCCTCAATGAGTGGAAGGAGAAGAAACCCTGCATGTAATTCATAGTAGAAAGTTTGATATGTATTTCTGTTGGCAGTGGAAGCTATCTCAGAAATGACAGGTAGGATAATAGAGTTGATGCTCATTTGTAATAACACCTGGTAAGAACAACCTCTTATCAACAGCATTTCCCCTGGTAACATTATCCATATATATTTCTGTCCATGTATTCAGTTTGCATTCCCTATAATAGCAACAAACATGTAAAGGCAGTATAACATCAGTGTGCCAATATGCTGTTGCTACCAAGCAATGACTGTAATCACTGGAAGATTTCTGAAAATGTCTTCAGTTTCTTAGGCCTTTATTTTTTCCCAGTAGTCCTTAGGTGGTATTATGGACATAAAATTTCCAATTCATACTCCCTAATTTATTTGCAAAGGCTGTAGATCAGTGATTCCCAACCATGATGCCATGGTATCTGAGGTGTCTTGAGATCCTTTTAAGGGTGCTGTGGGGTCCCATGCAGTGTTAACACTATTAGATGTGAAAACATGATTCACAAGATAAGACCAGAGATTTTAAATAGGAATCCACCATGTTAAACATATTCTGACTTGTTGGGGTCTTTCTGAGTTCCTTGCAACAGAAGAGCTGCTTTAGTATTTTTCTGCAGTCAGAAAAGGGCGAAAAGTAAGAACTGGCATTTTCTGAAGAGTGCCTTGAGTCTAACGGGAGCCTTGAGCTGAATGGGGGTGCCTTGAGTCTAAAAAAGGTTGGGACAGAGAATGTTAAGATGCTTTAAAAGGGGGTGGAAAGTTTGTTGCTTTTGAGCGTATATCAGTTGTTCCAATTTAATTGTCATGTCTTTGCTCCTATCCCAGTATAATTGACTTATACCACTTTCACTTTGAAGCTGAACAAAACAGACTTAAAGTTAAAGCAACATAGCTCCATTTATAACGATTTAGGAGAATACAGATTTAAGAATGAAATTGTTATATTAAGTTATATTGAAACAGGATATACAAGTATAATTGAATACTGTTATGACTATCCACAACCACAATGTGAACCTTCCCCTAGCTTTTTAGTGGCTGAATAAAATTCCCTTAATGGACTGTCATATCTGGGGGGTTTTTTAAGTTGATAATGCAGATGGTAATTATGTAAACATTAAGAGCCAGATCCTATTGTATTAAGCATCTAAATGGACTTACGTGCCTAAGGACAATTCTCTTCTACACTGTTTAAATCCTGTATATCCATTTGTATACTTTTGTGATGCACTGGGTGTGTTTATACGTTCATTTATGTGCCATGGTTACTGTGTGTTCAGTTTAATACCTGTAATAAAAGGTACTAAGTGAATGCGCTGTAACTGTGCATGTTTTTTTTGTGACGCTAATGCACAGTAGACTAATTCTACAATGCATTAGCATGGCTTTTGCTGTGACGCGCTAGTGAGAAACTAGAATGAGTTTACTATGCATTTAGTGTCTTGTAAGCCTACTATTGGCTTACCCTTAAGACAGAGTCACAAAAAAAACTGTGAAGACCAAGGACTCATCCACTTTTTGTATTAATTCTTTTTCAAGGCCTTATGTAGGGTGGCAGAGAATCACACTTAAGTGATTAATTCCACTTATTTATGTATGTATCTATTTGATTTATATACTGTTCTTCCCAACAGAAGCTCAAGGTAGTTTAGAGTAAAAGAACAAAATAACTTCAACAGTAGCTCAGGGTAGCTTACAATAAGAGAACAGAATAACTTATAAAAAAGAAGAATGAACAAGAGAGCAAGATAACTTAAAAGGGAAACTAAAGTTTCAGATAAGACAGAGGCCCCCTAACCCATATCCCAGCTAAACTTTGTTTGCCAGATGTCTGCCCAAACAGGGAGGTCTTACAGAACTTCTGAGAAATGTCCAGACTTGGAAACTGGTGGGCCTCAAGTGTTAGGGAGTTCCAGAGCTGAGGAATGACTGCCGTAAATGACCTCCCAAGCATTTTCATTGAGCTGACTTGGCACATTGATGGTATTTGCAGGAGGCTGCTCTCAGCTAACTTAAGGGACTATGATGGGGCCTAGACAGTTTAGAACCTTATAGGTCAAAACCAGCACTGTGACTGCTGTTGGGAGCCTTTGAAAACTCTGGAGTACTATATAGCTGACTACTTCTGTGAGGAGACTGGGTGTATACATGAGGTTATGCACTGACTGCGTACACAGCCAGGTATGTGTAGGCATCTCTCATGGGTGTGTAGTGGCATCTGAGGCTCAAAAACATAGTTATCACCAGGGATCCTGGTTTTCTCTGGTTAAAAAAAAATCCCCAATTTTTGGATTAAAAAAAGTAATCCAGGATCCACAGTTTTCCGTGAGCAAAATAAAACACCAAGAATATATATAAATATATTAGCAGTGTTTCATTTTGTGCGGGCCGGGAGCGATCCGGGCCCTTTTCCGTGCTGCACGCGGGGTGTGGCCAGCAGCCCGGGCGGGCGACAAGCTGGAATTAGGCACAGACGTTTAACGGTAGATTTAAAGATTGTTTACTTACACCAGAGATGGTAGTGGTGTAGGCTGGAAAACTTGCTTGAGTTGCGGTTACAGACACAGACAACACGAACGGTCTCGTGGAGTTTGCTAGGCTCCACGGAACAGAGCTCCGGATGCTCTGGGTGAGCGCGCCACCAAAATCGGACTCGTAGATACGTCTTATAAATTCTTTCCGCTCGAAGACGGGAAGAGGTGGGCGATGGATCAGGTCGCCAAGCTCCTCTGAATCTCACACAGGGTCTCTATTATCCTGCCGTGTATCCAGAGTCCCCACGAGATGGATGTGGAGTCCTCTTCGGCTTGGGCGGAAACTGCTCAAGCCTCTTATACGGCTAACAGGCCAATCGTTAGCCGCCACGTGGGAATAATTTAAAACTAGACAATAGCAGGGAACGAATTTGCATGCGGGTGGCAGGAACTCTTTTGCACCGTGCATTTCTCTTTGCAACTTGAGCAATGCACCCTGCAAAAGAAGCTGCAAAGAGGCGGGAAACTCGTCCCTGCACCGGGGTTCTCCTCTGCAATAGGAAACTCTCCCGTGCAATGAAGCTGTAACCTGGCGGGGATAATTCTGGTGCTGAAGCACACACAAAATCATGCCTTTGGGTCATGACACATTTTAATATGCTAAATAACATATTGTAACATATTTGCATTTCCTTCTCTGATTAAAAAACAAAAATCCCCGTATTTCAGATATAAAAAAGTAACCCAGAGAATGACCTGGCTAGTCCCTGATTGTGGCATCATTGGTTAGAGTGCTTAGGGGCATTTTTACATATGCAACTACTACAGCACTGGACACTGAAAAGTGCCCAGCGCTCTGATGCTTGCAGTTGTATAAGCGGCTAAATGAGCATCAGTGCTGAGAAAGTGGCAGCGGTGCATTTTTGAACTAAAATACATTGGAGGTGTTTTAGTTCAAAAGTGCACCACTGCCATTTTCTGCGCACTGACACACATGTTGCCACTTATACAACTGCATATGGCGGAGCACAGTTCGCCATAGCTCACGTGTGAAGAGACAGTTAATCGAGTCTGCTCTAAAGTGGTGGATCTCCAGCATGTTGTGGGACAAAAAAGTATATGTATAAATGCCCTAGATGTCCAAAAATGCTACAGAGACAACCAAAGCTGGACAGTTAAATGACCAGAAAGGCAATATACTCTAAGGGGTCAAACTTCATTCCACCTATTGGACATCTCAGTGAAATCAGGTACCTATATGCATTTCTATTCCAGCCAGTTCACATCCCTTAACATTCTTTAATACATCTACTTTTGGAACACGCTGCCATCTGACCCTTAACACCAAGTCAAAAATGCAGTAAAAAAAGCAGCAAGGAAGAGTAGGCTCCACCCACCTTTGGCATTCATGGTTTTTCAGTGACTTGAACAGGGTAGAATGAAATCATCCTTAGATGTCTAAATCCAATTTTGCATCTAGTAGGTGGTATACAATCTGGCCATCAGGGCAGAAAGGAGCTATCCTAAGTATAAAGGTACAAGTAATAGGGTGAAGAAAAGAAATAGAAAATTTAGGTTTAATATATGGGGAAAAAACCCTGATAAGGAAATCAACTTCCTGGGATAGATGCACAAGAGACTTGCTTTAAGTTTCATAGCTTAAAAATAAGAGCCAGACAAACCATTAACACATATAGGGAGCAGTGGTGCATCAGTTATAGGCTAGATGTTGCAGCACATCTTTTTTCTTTCTCTTCTATGAATCTGGATACTGCATCATTGGAACAAAAGATCTGAAATATTAGGCAATATCCCAAGCAGTGCTGTGCTGTGTTCCTAGTTGTCCTTCTGACTGAAAGTATATCCTTGCTCAACAACTTATTTAAAGTGTGAATCATCAACATCAGTAATAACGTTCTTGCCCTTTTACAGAATGTTCTCCATATCATTTGATATTTTATCTCATTGTATAGAAAAGATTATTCTCAGGCAATGCAATGAAAAGGATCAATGGCTATATCCAGGTCATCCTAGGAAAAAAGATTCTAGGGTTTGCCAGGATACTTCATGTGGGTCTGGGGAGAATGTTTAGTAGTGAGGAAAGTTAGATGTACCTCTGATGTCCAGAAAACACTCCTTTGTGTTGTAGAAGACAGGTCAGTACATCCTTCATGGCAAGGCATAGAGATCCTGCCTTCATACTTCTTCCCATGCCTTTTTTCTCTCCTTTACCCACAGTGCATGGCAATAGAGCACAGGCAGGATTGAGCCTAAAGGTTCCAACTTTTTTCCTACTTAAAATAGAATACACTGAGTGCCTAGAAGTGACACAGCACTGCAAGATTTAATTAAAATGGTTTTGAGAACCATTTCCATGTATGGATAAACATAATGGCCTGCACCATGTTATTTTTGGGAAGTTTTTAATAAGGTGCACATGGATACATCTTTAATTTTACAACCAGAACAGCAGGGCCTCGAATGTTTCATTATTTTTAATGAACTGGTTCACAAATTAGACTAAAGTTTGAAGTTCATGTACCCTAGAGAAAGCTGTGTTAAGCTGTACATTGTGTAGGTGTTAAAATTACTCTTCTCCAGTAGGCTGAAGTTATTTAACTGTTGTTATTAGAAGATTTTTTTTGGTATTGTTGAAAATCAGCAACAGTTTATTTTAGTAAAATGCTCAGGAGGTTATAATAAAATCTTTTGACCATTCAAGTGTCAGTCAGGGAACAGAATACACTGGGAGATACTATGCAGGAAAAGTATTCAGTGGAAAACAGTCCATTGTGAGCAATTAACCCTGGAGCCAAAGGAACCTCTGTGAATGAATGTACTCTTCATTTTCCACTCCCTGCCCCTTTGTGTAAGATTGCATCAAAATGGCCTGGCTGTTAGGTTCAAAATTATTCAGTTCAGGGGAGCTAGCAAAGATTTATTGTATTCATTGCTGTGTAACCTAAGTATTGAAAGTAAATTGGACACTATGCTAGGCAGTAAGAACTATTGCATAAAATCAGTTGGGCCTGATCCATTTCCCAGTGAGGCTGTGAAGTGTCTTTCCTTTGATTTTCCTAAAAGTGGGGTCCTTTGGTTTCCATTAATTATGCATGTAATTTTAGAACAGGGATGAGCAAAATATGGCCCACAGGATGCATCTGGCCTGCCAGGTGATTTTCATTTGGCCCGTGGACAGGTGCCTACTAATTCACTGTATCCAGCCTGACCCTGGGCTGCCCCTGCTGTGCTTACATGGGGCCAAGCCCTGCTCACTGTCACAGGGGCAGCTCATGTTGCGCTCCCACCCTCACCCATGAGATGGCCCTGACAAGTAGGGAAGAAGTGGCAGTGGTGGTGGGTGGGGTAAGGAAGGGGAAGTAGTGGTGGACAGGCGGGAAGTTGCAGTGGTTGGGGGTGAAGAGTGGCAGCGAGTGGATGGGTGGGAGTGGTGGCGGACGGTTGCAGGGGAAGGGCAGCAGTGGTGGCAGGTGGGCAGGGGGCAGTGGGAAAGGGGAGGGGGGCAGCAGGTGAGAGCACAGCAGCAGTTGGGTGGGAGCACAGGGTCTGCAATGGTGCCCTGAGGCCGGAGCTGGTGGAGGCCCAGGACAGGGTGGCACTAGCCTGAGCCAGCAGGGATGCAGGGTCCACCTGGCTCCATCATAGGCGGCTCCATGGCCTGGCTCTGCTCACTGCCACATTCAGGTCATAGGGAATGGCAGGGAGCTCCATGCTATGGAGCCAGGCTAGCTCCATCCCTCTCCCTGCTGCCATGGATGAGCCCCATGACCTGCACTGCTGGCTTCATCATGCAGAGCTCTCCCCGGTGCTGTGGGGTTTGGGGATGTGAGCTTTGTGCCATGGAGCCAGGAGCCTGGCCACGTGCATTCCTAGGGCTCTCTGGGACTGCACATCACCAGGGGCTTCCACCTGCTGCAGGCCGTGAGCACTCTGAGGGCTCACGGCCTGCTGTTACCACTAGCAGGCAGGGGCTGTGCCTGGTTACCCAGCCTTTGGGACTCTGATAGAGCTGACAACTGTCCATAAATTTACAAGGAGTGTCAGAAGTGAGGAACACCCAATATTTATACTCAGAGGGAGAAATAAGGAAAATGAGTGGGATCAGAGGAGGAGAAAGTTGTGATATTGTGGGTTAGGATACATGGAGATTGGGGAAAAGGGACTTTGGTGGTGGCGGGCTACAGACTACCACATCAAGAGGAAGAGCTAGACTTGGAATTCTTGAGGCAGCTCTTAGAGGCCATATGGTTTAGGGACGTGGTTGTCATGGGGGACCTAAACTACCTTGAAATCTGCTGGGAAAAGCAGTCAGCCAAATCCAACCGTTCATGTAGGTTCTTAGCCTGCGTACAGGGCCTTCACCTAATGCAGGAGGTATATGGTTCCAGTAGGGGAATGCCTTACTGTACTTGGTGTTAGCTACGGAGGATGACCTGGTAGGGGAGTTGCAGATTCATGGTCACCTTGGGGACAGTGATCATCAATCAGTCAAATTCACTGTACAGTGAAGGGTGAGAAAGATAACTAGTAGGGTAGAAGTGCTCAACTTTAGGAAGGCTAACGTCAGTGTGCTCAGGAATTTAGTCAATGACTCGCTGCAGGATGGGAGTCTAGGAAGGGTGGCCATTCCTAAAGGAAGCGATCCTTTGGGCACAGAGGGAGACAATCCCGTTGCAAGGGAAAGTGGGGAAAGGGGCCAAAAAACTTCCTTGGCTAAACAGAGAAATCCAGGGAAGCCTAAAGGCTAAAAAAGAGGCATATAAGCAGTGGAAGCTGGGGGAAGCTACCAAGGAGGAGTATACCTACTTGACCCGTACTTGCAGGGAGTCAGTTAGAAAGGCCAAAGCAACTACAGAGCTGAGGCTGGCAACACAAATTAAGTACAACAAAAAGTATTTTTTTAGGTATGTAGGGAGTAAAAGGAAGGTGCAGGGCAGCACAGGACCCATACTGAACAAGCAGGAGCGATTAGTGACAGACAGGGGGGACAAGCCTGAGCTCTTCAATGAGTTTTTTGCCTCAGTGTTCCTGAACAAGGGTCAAGATAAGTCTCCTAATGGGTTCTTAGATGGGCATCAGAGGGACACCAGCCTACCAACAATTGACGCTGACTTAGTGCAGAGTCACTTGGATGGATTGGATGTGTTCAAGTCAGCAGGCCTGGATGAGCTGCATCCGAGCATGCTGAAGGAATTGACCAGTGTCATAGCAGAACCACTGGCTGTTTGAGCACTTGTGGCACTCAGGTCAGGTCCTGGAGGACTGGGAAAGGGCCAATGTGGTCCATATATTCAAGAAGAGGAGGAAGGAGGATCCGAGTAATTATAGGCCAGTCAGTCTCACCTCTATTCTTGGAAAAATCTTTGAAAAGATTATTAAGATCATTTTTGTGTGGGTCCAGTGGGAAAAATAATGCAGCAGGGCAACCAGCATGGATTCATAGCAGGTAGATCAAGCCTGACTAATTTTGCTCCTTTTTATGACCAGGTTGCAAAATGCTTGGACACAGGAGTAGAGGTGGATGTCGTATACTTGGATTTTAGGAAGGCCTTCAATACGGTATCTCATCCCATTCTCATAAATAAATTAAGAGCCAGTGACTGATCACACAGTCCGGTGGGTGGCAAATTGGTTTGGGGGTTGCACTCAGAGAGTGGTAGTGGCTGGATCAGTATGGACCTGGAAGGATGTGGGTAGTGGGGTCCCGCAGGGCTTGGTCCTTGGACTTGTACTCTTCAATATCTTCATCAGCAACTTGGATATGGGTGTGAAGTGTACTCTATCCAAGTTTGTGGATGATACTACATTGTGGGGTGAAGTGAACACACTGGAGGGTAGAGAAGGATTGTTGGCAGACCTGGACAGGTTAGAAAAGTGGGCAGAACACAATAGGATGCAGTACAACAAGGACAAGTGCAGAGTGCTGCACCTAGGGCATAAAAATATCCAGCATACCTACTGGCTGGGGAATGATTCTCTCAGCAGCACAGAAGCGGAAAAGGATCTTGATGTCATAGTGGACTCCAAGATGAACATGAGTCATCAGTGTGGTGAAATCATCAGCAAAGCTAATCACACTTTATCATGCCTCAGCAGATGCATGACAAATAGAACCAAGGAGTTGTTACTTCCCCTGTATGTGGCATTGATCAGACCTCAGTTGAAGTACTGCATTCAGTTTTGGGCATCGTACTTTAAGAAGGATGTGGATAACCTCAAGAGGGTCCAGAGGAGTGCCACTCATATGGTTAAGGGTTTGCAAGCCAAGCCTTATGAAGACAGACTAAGGGACCTGGACCTCTCCAGCCTCCGCAAGAGAAGGCTGAGAGGTGATCTTGTGGCTACCTACAAATTCATTTGGGGCACACAGCAAGGGATCGGAGATGCCCTGTTCACCAGGCCGCCTCTTGGAATAACAAGGAACAATGGTCACAAACTGATGGAGAACAGATTTAGGCTAGACATCAGGAAAAACTTCTTCACGGTAAGGGTGGCCAGAATTTGGAACGGGTTTCCAAGGGAGGTGGTGCTCTCCCCTACCTTGAGGGTCTTTAAGAGAAGGCTGGATAGGCATTTGGTTGAGGTCATGTGACCCCAGCACTCTTTCTTGCCCAGGCAGGGGGTCAGACTCGATGATCTGTTGAGGTCCCTTCCAACCCTAGCATATCTGAATCTATGAGAAAAAGGAATTTGACAAATCAGAGGTCATTGGTAAAGCCCCATGCAATCCTAGGACACAGTATAGACTTTCTTGTCACCATTTCTGTTAAAGAAGAAAGAGACAGTCTTTAAAAAAATAGGGCAAAAAAACTCTTGTCCATAAAGTCCATAAAAAGTAGAGCCATCCATAAAAAAACTAAGAAACAGCGAGGGAGCAGAGCAGTGCCACCTCATGACTAAGCATAGAGGGAGCAGAGCAGTGCCACCTCATGACTAAGCATAGAGGGAGCAGAGCAGTGCCACCTCATGACTAAGCAGGAGCTCAGCAGCCATGTGCTGCCATTGCATCCTTTGACTGTCCCCTGCCTCAAACAGCTGTTGGCCTTAAAGGTGCAGGGAGTGGGGTGGTGTGGCCAGGAGAGGGGAGAGGCTGTGTTTGGGGGTCCATGCTGGAATAGGGGGTGGGGGGCTGGTGGGGCTAAGGCTGGAGGGTGAGCTTGGAGGGCAGCATGGTGTGGGGTCTGGTTGGGGCAAGTATCTGTGTTAGGGTGAGTAAGGGACCCCTGGGGTGGGGGCAGCATGGTATAAAACCATTGCTGCTGTTAAGCAGGGTTCCCAACCCAAGACATTTTTTTTACTGCTAAACTTCAAACCTTTTATTGACAACCAAACTTTTTGAATTTTGGTTGGTGTTGGACCCCTAAATTTGAAATCAACCCTTATTGCAGCCAACCAGCACCTGGCAGAAGGGTTACATTTATGTTATGTAAAAAATATGTCAGTAAAAACATGTCTATAAACAGTTTGGTTGGTTGTCATTAAAAATTTGTAGCTTGTCAGTAAAAAAAAAATATATATTTTGGGGTATGCAATCCTGAACCCCAAAAACATGGGTGCAGGGACTCCCTCCCCATTTGCCTAGTGTGAGTCATACTGATCTGGGTACTTACTGCCACCCCTGGTATGTGAGCATTTCATATGAACTGGTTTCCAATCAGTGACATTTGGGAATGGTTAATTTGGTATATGCGTTTGCACACTTTCTTCTGGGTGGATCCAGTTGCTTGATAGCATGTATGCAGCCTTTACTTAAATGGTAATTGCTCATCTCTCTGAGTGAGGATTTCATAATCTGGCATACAAAAATCCATCCCTTCTTCTTTAACAGGAATAGTCAAGGAGGAGACTGTACTATGTCCTGGGATTGCAAGGGGGTTTACCAGTGATCTCTGGGTTGTTTGTCACATTCCTTTTCCTCCTTGTTTTCCTTATTTCTCCCTCTAAGTATAAATTTTGGGTGTATGTGGTTTGTGCCACCCCTTGACCAAGCCTGACACTGACAGAGGCAGGACAAACTGAAATGGAGAAAGGATGGTAGATACCTTGTCTGATGCCTCTCCTGCCCCTTGTCCCTGCATGATACTATTACCACCATAATGACAACACCTGTGTTCTGCAGCTCAGCAGTGAAGTGATTGCATTTTGACTATTCTCTCTCCTCAGTGAGATATTTGGGATCTTTTCAACCACCAACTTGCATCCAGCTGAGCCCTTGTCACACTTACATTGGTTGCTAGTTTCCTTTAAATCAGTTAATCTGATAGAATTATACCTTGTTGATGCTGGAAATAGCCATGTGGGCCTGTATTTAATTTTCTTTTTTGCAGAATAAGTATGGAAAGACTTTCACTACTCACTCTACAATGTTAAATGGACACAAATGGTCTTGTAATGGTAGTAGTATTTTATTTATAGGTTTTGCCAAAACAATATAATAAAATGAACTAATATATATATAACACACACTGGAAAGTTAGGTCAGCAGCCTAATGAACTCCCATTGATGACTCTAGGTACCTCCCTGAGGTACCTCCCTGAGTACCTCCCTGAGGTACTGCTGAGCAGTGAAACCTTCCCAGCTCTCTTGACTCAGAATAAATCATGTGCACTGCTTTATGGGCCATTATTCAATACTCAGTAAACAAGCTGACAGAGGTTAAGATTCTTACGTTAGAAGAGTATTGTCACCTCTCTTATAGGAATTTACTTTCTTTATGAACATGAAAATACTTCATGTTATTTCTTTAGAAAATAAAGATGTAGAGACAATGAACCCTATACTTAGTCATCCTTAAAAAGCAATAGGATGTGAAATTTCCTACCATTTTTTTTTCTTTTTAGTGCAAATAAAATTATATATTGCTGATCAGTTTTATGGTTTCCAAAAATATCTCTGAGCTTTAGGGGGTAAGCAAGGTTTGTTGGGTAATGTCTTTTATTGGCCCAAATATATGGTTGGGAAAGATTTTTAGATAAACTTTCCAGTGCAAAATCCCTTGCTCAGGTCTAGGAAACTAGCAGAGAGAGCCTAAGATAAACTACTGACCTTTGTTTAATTTAATTATGTAAATAATGAAAGCAGGAAATTATATAAAGTAAATAAAAATGCAGTGACAAACAAATGCAAGACAGAAAGAATGAGGTAAAAGAAATAAATAAAGGGAGAAAGACCTCAACAGTTTACAAGAAAAATATGAAATCAGAGAGTTAGAATAAAATTATGGACTTCACTAATTCACAGATAGGAGAATAACGTTTTCATAGACATCACCATAACAAGCCAAGGTTCAGAGTCATTCAGAAAGAATTCTGTTTCCATTTTTCATTTGGTGTAACATCACCATTTAAGTAATCATCAGCTGTGAGAGCATATCAGAAGTGCCCAAAAGACAGCATTCTGAAGCAGCTATATGAATAAGTCAATGAGACTGCTCTTATGGGTAAGGGTTGTATGTCTTCCCCCTAAATGAATAGTTCTTGATTATATTCTTCTTACTAGCTCTTTTCTTATCATTTTAACTATCTAGATTTCTTTCAGACTGCAGAGTAGTTCCCATTAAAACAGTTTGACTAGGTCATGGCAAAATTCTTCCTCAGACTGTCTTTGTGGAAGGACCTGTAGACACTTCCATTTTTATTGGTAGCAGAAAAGTGACTGAAGACCTGCTTTAGCAAGTGTAGCATCCATTTTAGAAGCCTCAGCAAAAGCATGTTGTTTGATGAAGATTTGCTTGTGATCCAGGCCCAGCAAATGTCCCGAATAGAGATATTTGAACTGAGGCTGCTGAAGTCACTTAGATTTTGACTGAGTGAGCTCTCATCATCATGAGATGGTTATCTTCTCACACCACAACTTGACAGACCCAAAAGACTCAATAGCTATCTCTTGGCCTCAAGAAGAGTCAGGCATGAACATATGCTACATCTTCCAATTAGGCAGATAGTCTTTGGTAGAAATAGCTGTGCCTTTTGATCTCCTGGCTTTTGTAAATAAATAGCCAAAGAGATTTCTGGAAAGGCTTAGTCCTGTGAAGGGAAAAGAACAACCTGGGATAGAAACTTGAGGCGAGTACACAGGAAGACCTTGTCCAGGTTAAATGCAGAATAGGAGATATCTGTCATCAGTACTTAGATCTTACCCATTGCTGGGTGAATTAATCCCAACTTCATACACAAATAGAGTAGTGAGCAGTAGTAAGGCAATAACTGGTTTGACTCCATTATGTATTTGAAACTATTTACTTAAAGAAGGGGAAGAGAGCAGTAAACTTGTTGAGCAAATACAGATTAACAGAAAAACCGCTCCACTCCACTCCCTCAATCTTCATAGCCCTTGTACTCAAAGGAAATCAAATAATACCTTCAGAAGATGGGCTTTGAAACAATTCATAAGTAAAATACATAAAACATATGGGCTAAATGCAAACCATGGTTTTATGGTCATTACAATTTACCATATTTACTCAAATACAAAACAATTTTTTTTTTCCCTTAATCAGTATGGGGGAAAAAGTCCCTCATCTTACCTTCATGTAAAAGGAAACCTCATTAAATACATCATCTACCGTTAAACTACTGCCCAAAGCAGCTTATGCTCAGTAATGGATAGCAACTATGAAGTTGACTAAATGCAGCCAACTCTGTGCATGACTATAAATAGGGACCTGCTAGATTCATGATGGGAGTGTGGTATGCAGTGGTTCCTTTAATTTTGCAGGTTACCCTGTGTGGCCCCTCACTGGTGGTTGTCGGAGGACGCCGCTGCTCACCGCTCTCTCCTGATGGGCAGGGAGATGAAAACTGTAGTTTTAAATATGGTGCCACTTTTGTCACTCACTGCTGATTGGCTATGGGGCCCTGGCAGTCATGTTGTCTGTTGTTGACTAGCTGGGAGGCAAAAAGAGTACCATATTTAAAACCATGGATTTCACATCCCCACTGATCAAGAGTGAGCAGCAAGTGGGGGGGGGGGGGGGGGGGGAAAACGGGGCGGGGGGCAGCAAGGAGCCTGGTGCTGCTGGCTGGTCACCGAAATCCTAGCCAAGACAGGGGCCAAGTTTTTGCGGAGCCCAATCTGGCCTGCCCCTTTGTGATCCTGGCAGGGGCCAAACTCCCACTGAGGCTGGGCTGTGTCAGGCTGCATGGGAGCTCAATCCTTGCCCAGGCTGGGACCTGGGTAGAGCAAGGGGCCAGCAGCACCAGGCTAACAGTTGCTACCTGCCCTATCCCTCCAACCCCCTGACACCTCCCCAGCCCAGTCTTACTGGCACAGCCCCTACCTCCAGCTGCAGTTGCTGTGCATATGTGTATGTGCACTAAATTGATAAAAATTGGAAAGCACCCCTAATTTTGTGCAGTCCTGAAAATTTTA
>NW_005842129.1:2299360-2303651 GCF_000455745.1 Alligator sinensis | reverse complement strand
CTCCCCTGCCCTCCCAGGGTGCAAGCAGCGGTGGAAGCCACCTCCCCACCCAGCACGAGCTGTGGCCCCAGCCCCCGCCTTGCCTGGGCAGCGCCTGCCTCAGCCCCCCTCCCACACCACAGGGGGCGCTGATTCGTAGATGCCAGGGTCTGAAGGGACCTCAATAGATCAAGTCCGACTCCCTGCCTAGGCAGGAAAGGTTGCTTATGAAGCAACCCCTACCCCACCTGGGCAGTGCCTGCCCCACCCTCACCACGGGGGGTGTTGATCTGCCCCCCCCCACGCTGGATTTACCAGCTGGAGGCAGTTCTCCATGCTGTGGGATGTGCTGTGCAGCAGCTCCACGCAGCACGGGCATTTATCAGTCAAATTATTGGCCCTATAGGGCTGATATCCGATACAGCCAGTTATCAGTGCACCTCTAGTAAACAGTCTCCATTTAAAGCCAGTCTCCCACTACTGGGAATGTATATGTGGACAACACATTTTAAAGAACTCCAGTTATTCATAAGCAACTTTCTTAATGAAAGCAACCTTTCAGCAAGTTATTCATAAGCAACTTTCAGATGACCCCAGCCAGATGCCTATCCAGCCCTCTCTTAAACACCCCCAAGGTGGGGGAGAGCACCACCTCCCTTGAAAGCCCATTCCAAATTTTGGCCACCCTTACCATGAAGAAGTTTTTCCTGATATCTATCCTATATCTGCTGTCAGTTTGTGACCATTGTTCCTTGTTACCCCAAGAGGCGCCCTGGTGAACAGAGCATCTCTGATCCCTTGCTGCGTCCCCCTAGTGAATTTGTAGGCGGCCACAAGATCACCTCTCAGCCTTCTCTTGCGTAGGCTGAAGAGGTCCAGGTCCCTCAGTCTCTCCTCAGAGCTTGTCCTGTAAGCCCCTCACTATATGAGTGACTCTCCTCTGGACCCTGTCGAGTCTATCAGCATCCTTCTTGAAGTACAGTGCCCACAACTGGACACAGTACTCCAACTGCGGTCTGACCAATGCCGCATAGAGGGGAAGTATCACCTCCTTGGATCTATTTGTCATGCATCTACTGATGCATGATAAAGTGCGGTTAGCTTTGCTGATGATTTCCTCACACGGACAACTCATATTCACCTTGGAGTCCACTATGACTCTGAGATCCCCTTCTGCTTCTGTGCTGCTGAGAGGGTCACTTCCCAGCCAGTAGGTGTGCTGGATATTTTTGCATCCTAGATGCAGCACTCTGCACTTGTCCTTGTTGTACTGATCTTCCCTCCCCCCTCCCCTTCCACCACATTGGACTTACCAGCTGGACACAGCTGTATCGGAAATTGGATTAGTATTGGTCAATATGCCTCCTTAAATATCAGCTATCAGTATCAGCCCAAAAAAATCTCTATCAGTGCACCCCTACACTTCTTACCTTAGCAGTACCTGTAGAATGTGCTGAAGCTGCATTGCCCTGTTGAAGGGATAAAAGGTAGTGTACATTTCCTGCTCTTCAGTCTTCTCTCAACCACAGAGTCCTGTATTTGACTTGGAGGAAAAATGGAAGTATGGTGTATGCAAGTGTGTTTGTGGACAATACCTCTTGAAGAAATTCAGTTACTGGTAAGTAATTTATCTTTCTCCTTCAGTAATTGTTCATATATATATATATATATATATATATTCTCACCAGTGGGCGACTCTAAAGCTATGCCTCTCACATCTGGATGTGGGTCCACTAGGCAACATATCTGAGTCATCTAGGTATATAACAATTTGAGGACCTCCCTTTGTGAAGGTATGAGCTAAGTTCTAGCTTGCCAGCTCACAGTTGTCAGTTAGAAACACTGCAAAGTCAGGCATGGAGGCAGCCTGAGCTTTAACAGGCATAGCACTTACAGCACAATTTCACACAACCAAATAGCCAGCTGGATACTCTCTGGGTTGATATCTTTAAATCCTTTGGCTATAGATACAAAAAGTCATAAAGATTCACAAAAAGGACTTAAACTGATGCAAATAGTAGGCCAGTGCCTACATAACATCTAGAGTATATAATAAAGACGCAGCTTGGAAGGTATGTGGCTTTAGAAGGGGACTGGTAGAGAGTCCTTCTGGTGCAAATGAAACAGTGATCACTTTAGGCAAGAATTTCAGGTGAATCCTGAGGACTACCTTCTCAGGAAAAAGAAGTAGTATGCAGAGGTAATTGCTATTAATAAACATTTTTTTAAAAACTTTACCGAGAGAGAGAACAAGCAATGAGTAGGTTGTAGTGGCTCCAGAGGTGGGTCCAGTTGTGAAGACTAGGTTCAGGTCTAGTCTGTAGTAAGAAAAAACATCTTCACTAGGCCTTTGAGAAATCCTAGGGCTATTGGATATGAGACTCCATGGTAGTCATTAATAGAAAGGGTGGGTGATATGCTGATATCTAGATGTGATGCATCTAGACGTAACTTGACTGAATTCATAAGTAGATTCGCATTATTGAGCTCTCACTAGTAGCCTTGAATATTCAGAATCAGAGAAAGGAAAATGCCTGTAGTAGCACTAATTGAAAAACCTTTCAAGCCATTTAGTCATTTAAGTTCACCTTACCTACAATGGATGAGAATAGTCCTAAATGGTTCAGAACATTCTCTCTCTTTCATTGAGAGTCACTCAGCATCCATGGTAAGAGGTGGAGAGGGTGGAAATCTAGATGGAAACTCTCCCCTTGTTCTGTCCAAGTAGGTCCAAGAATGGGGGCAGGGACTTGTGGCACAACACCAGCAGCAGCATAATCTCCTGGTACCAGAACCATCAGAATAGGGGGTGATGAGGGCAGCTAGGATCAGCTGGGTTAAATCTGGTCAGATCTGGCAAGTTACCTGGGGAATTGGAGGCATTCCCAGATTCAAATTAGGATATTATATAGCAGGGGTGAGCAAAATGTGGCCCCAGGGGCCAGATGCAGCCCACCAGGTCATTCTATCCAGCCTGCAGGGCCCCTAAAAAATTTAGAAAAGTAATATTTATCTACCCTGGGCTGCTTGTCATGCAGCCCTCAATGGCTTACCAAAACTCAGTAAGCAGCCCTCTGCCCAAAATAATTGCCCACCCCTGTTATATAGGGTACATCTACGCAAGTGCTTTACTGTAGAAATGACTAATTAGCTTTGAAGTAAAGAGTCATGATCTACATGTGTGCCCGTATTAAGGCGCAGTAAATTAATTAACTCCTCTGTAGGATAGTACTGTCTGGGACAAGTACTTTCCTACAGCAGAGTAGTCACATGTGCCAAAATGCATGTGTATACAGTGATTGGAGCTGCCTGGGGCATGAGGGTGCTACAGTTTGGGGGATGCCTGCTAGCTAACTCTACACTGTAGCACCCTCATGTCCCAGCCAGCCCCTCCACAGCATATTGAGCTGGGGCAGAGGTGCATGTATAAACTCTGCAACCAAGAGCAATAAACTCATGCATGAACTGCACTTCAGTTTATTGCTACCTGCTAACTGCACATGTACATGCAGCCATAGAGGGTTGTGATGAGGAGCAGATGTAGAATGACGGGAGGGCTAGTAAATGGTGAATTATTTTGCTGCATCAGGCAACTGGGAGTGATTGAGTTAGGAGAGGGTTACTGTCTGTTTTTGGAGGTTTAGGAATGGTTAAGGGAAGTTTGAAGATGGTGCACAAATGGGGCAAACCTGATAATCGGGAAGCGTAGCTGAGAGTGGAAGGAATAGGAAAGTGGGGCTGGGTCAAAGGGGATGGGAGCATAGTATTCAGGTGTGTCTTTTCTTACAGTCATTGCTGTGACTGTAGCTTGGGTAGGCATACCTGAGCTAGCTTGAAAATTAGCTAGCTTGTGTACTGCTCCCTGTAGCCATGGCAGCGTAGAACTCCGTGCCAGTTGCAAAAGCAGTGAAAACATGAGGTAAATATGTGGATGGCTAGCCCATTCTGAGCTCCCTGGTACTGCAGATACATTGCTAATGTCACTCAAGCTTATTAGTTTAAATATAGCTTTGGGTATGTCTACACAAACTAAATTCACAATAATATATTTGTGAGCTCCCTAGTGGCATTCTATTTTATGCCTCAGAAGTTGCCAGAAGCCATTCAGAGCAGTACTGTGTTTTCATAACTGGGCTTGGCAAAGCTGTGTATATTTAGTAAACCACTGTGCCGCTTTGGTTTCTTTATATTGTTTGTGGCTAAATATTGGAGAAAGAAGGGGTTGAGAAGGGAGGACTGGGTGTTAGGAAGCAGAGAAGTAACTGAATCTCAATAGTTGGGGTATTATAGTATTGGATATAGGGGAAATGTT
>NW_005842129.1:2297942-2299329 GCF_000455745.1 Alligator sinensis | reverse complement strand
TAGGGAAAGGCTACAGCAGCCAACTTTTGAGGAACACAATCTGGAGCAGTGCCAGACACTCCACAGGCCTCTTGAACCAGAAATAGCACCACTTATAGCTCTGGATAGTGTGCTTGCCTTAGTGTGGTGCTGCAGGTTGGCTATTTAGACCCATGCAGTACTGTGTGAATGCCAGTATGAAGCCAACTGCCTCCCACACAGGTAGAAGTATAGTTGCATTCTTGCAGCCTAGTGCTGCACCTATTCAAGCTTCAGGACACTTCCTTTCACTGTGAAATGTCACCTCTTTTGGGATCTTTTTTCCAAATTCAGGACAAAATTTAGATCTTTGGGTACAGGCTAAAAATTTGATAATCTTCTGGAAAATTTGAAAAGCCATTTGCTTTAGGGAAGGAGAGCCTGTTTGTTGGAGGGTTGAGTGTAGATAGGTTTGCGAATGACAGCTAGGTGAGGACAGAAAGAGGCCTTTATATAAGAAAGGGAATTAGGGTCATGGTGGGCAGTTGGAATATGTCTTTGGAAAGGGGTACTATGTTTAGAAATGCATATAGGGGTGGTTGGGGGCTGGTAGTAAATCTGGGTATCAGGATGACCATAGGGTTGGGTGTAGGAGTGGATGGCAACTCAGTGTTGGGAGGTGGAGCAGGGTTAGGAAGGAGATTCTAGTTTGGGGAAAGAAAGAGGAAGTTTAGGATAGAAGTCTGAACGTAGTCTGGGCCTGGTAGGTTGTGTTTCAGGAGGTTCGTCCCAGGGTTGCTGTGCATTTCTGAAACTGATTTTGAAAAGATGTATAGAAAGGCCCAGTGAGGAAGGAAGAGATGTCCCTGATATCAGAATGCACAGAATGGGTGGATGATTGGTATCTGGATAATGAAAATGTATGAAGGGACTTGTAGGGAACTTGGTCTGGGGTACTGGGGTTAGTCTGGAGTGGTAGCAGGGTGTCAAGTGGGACAAGTTGGCTGAGGAGGGAGCCTCACTTGCAGTACAGTAGGTCTCTGGAAAGGGGAGGATTTGGAAGCGGGCTGAAAGGGCAGAGTGCTTGGGAAGGAGCTGCTGAGTATTAGGGATGCGTGCACTTGCAGAAGTGGGGCTGGATGCTGAGTGCCAGGCTTTGGGGAAATAGGATGTCCCAGGTGGCAGTTTGGGACGATTGGTGGCAGTGGGAAGAAAGGGTGCATGGCAGAAGTGGCTTGAAATGAAGTAGGTGTTGGCTGCCAGGGCTGTGGGGATGTTGAGAGAGTGCGTGCTGGGCACCAGGGGAGTGGATGGTGTTTGGGAAGGGGCTGCTGGCTGCCGTGCCTCCATGAATGCCTCATGCATGCCTCATGCCTCCCGAGGCTCGGGGGAACGGCGACCCGCCGCAGGCGGGGGCGGGTTGTGGGGG
>NW_005842129.1:2296860-2297841 GCF_000455745.1 Alligator sinensis | reverse complement strand
GGTGGCGGGCGGCAACCGCCTGCAGGCGCCACCAGCCCGGTTGGCAGGAGGCAGTCTCCAGGGGTGCACCGACAATCTCAGGGGGTGCATGTGCACCCCTGCGCGCAGTCAATGCGTGCTTGTGACGGGTGTTGGGAAGGGGACCCCAGGCGGGGTGGACAAGTGGCATGGGCCAGGGGCGAGCGGAGTAGCAGATCCGGCAGGGAGCAGAAAGAAGAGCGAATCGGCAGGGGCAGGAGACCGAGAGGCACGTGGGGAGGCTGCAGGGCTCCTTGGCCCACTGGTTCAGGACATCAAGGGCGGGCCGCACGAGGTCAGAGGAGGTATTTCAAGTGTGCGGATGCCGGAGAGGACGGGCCTCAAAATGTTTTTATTTTTCCAAGGAAACGCGTCCCAGGCAACACTGAAGGGGAGCTGCCCCCGCCCCCACCCCCACATTTACGGCCACAGCGTAGCGCTTTGCCGCAGCTCGTACTACCCGTCCCGCCCGTTACGCTGCAGACGCAGCCTAAAGCCTTTCAAGAATACGGACGGAGCCACCGCCTTGCTCCTAACGCAAACCTCACTGCGGCGGTTCCTAGGACACGGGGTGTTAACCCAATCATTGTGAGATTACTTCATTGCTACGGGAAACAGCCAATCAGCCTCTACATCAATCATTCAATTAAACCAATCGGAGCTGTGCTGAAGAGGGAGGGGAGAAATTGTGACGTTCAGTAACTCAACGTCACGACCCGCAGGAGGGGGGGTGTTGGTTGAGGAAACGTGATAATTTGACCGACAGTTTCTTAACCAATCGCGCTTCTCTCTGTTCCGAGCCTCATTATGGTTGTCCAATAGTTTTTGCCAGCGGTCGGCCAGGGCCGAGGGAACGTGGTGCGCGCGCAAACCGTTACTATATAAGCGGCGGCGGTTGCCTGACGCACGCAGTGAGGCTGGTGCGGTGCTGAGGGCGGTTCGGAGTTGTCTGCGGAGCCGCCA
>NW_005842129.1:2273504-2296654 GCF_000455745.1 Alligator sinensis | reverse complement strand
CCCGCGCCCCCCCCTCCCCCGCGCCCCGATTTCCGGCCTCACTCTGCCTCCCTGTTTTCTAGGTGGCAAATATGTTCCCCGCGCAGTGCTTGTGGACCTGGAGCCGGGCACCATGGACTCTGTGCGCTCTGGGCCTTTTGGGCAAATATTCCGACCTGACAACTTTGTCTTCGGTGGGTGTCACAGGGTTTGTCTGGGATTGGGCAGGCTGGGGGGATAGCTTGCCTTGTCTGTAGTGAGCTTTATCCTGGCTGTAGAGGACTTCTTTGGAGCAGGGTAAGCTTCACCTAAGGCTCAGCTCTGTTTGAAGTGGTCACAGGTGTTTTGGGTGGGATGTGGACAGGGGCACGAAGTGAATTCCTTGTCAACACACTTATGATGCATCCAGATTCTGTTGCAGTGTAATCACTGTGACTTCGAGTTGACCCAAGGGGGCATTGTGCGAACATGGTAGTTGGTGTTCAACCTTCTGGCCCTTTAGAGGAATGGTAAGGGGTAAGTCCACAAAGCCGCACGCTGTGTGCAAGGCCCATGCATGATCTAGCATGCAGGGCCACAGTTTGGCAGAGCAGCATTTAATATGTCTACTTCTCTCTCACCATTAAACTTCTGGACCTGGGGAGAGCTGTCTGTGTCCTATGTTGAGCACCACTGTTTTTAACAGACTTTGCATGTTGAATACTCTCACTATTTCTTTATAGAATAATCTGGAATAAGAACTTTTAAATTCATGAACTGCTGTCTTTTTGCCAGACTTGGCTTCAGGCACAGTCATGTCTTTTTAATATTAATATTGAAACTTGTTCTTTAAAAAGTAATTAAAGAATAATATTTCTTAAATATTGTCACTACCAGGAAATGCATTCTCAAGCACTCCATTTAAAAAAACCCCCATCCAAACCCATAACATCAGCAGTGCCTGTAATGTAATGTAAAAATGGTTTTCTTCCAGGTCAGAGCGGAGCAGGAAACAACTGGGCAAAGGGCCACTACACTGAAGGTGCTGAACTGGTTGACTCTGTACTAGATGTTGTAAGAAAAGAGGCAGAAAGCTGTGACTGCCTCCAGGGTTTTCAGCTTACACACTCCCTTGGTGGAGGCACTGGCTCTGGTATGGGCACCCTCTTAATCAGCAAGATCCGTGAAGAATATCCAGACAGGATCATGAACACTTTTAGTGTTGTGCCTTCACCTAAAGTATCGGACACTGTAGTAGAGCCTTATAACGCCACACTTTCTGTACACCAGCTTGTAGAAAACACAGATGAAACCTATTGCATTGATAATGAAGCACTATATGACATCTGTTTCAGAACGCTGAAGCTAACTACTCCAACATATGGTGATCTGAACCATTTGGTGTCAGCAACCATGAGTGGAGTGACTACTTGCCTACGTTTTCCAGGCCAGCTTAATGCTGACTTGCGTAAACTTGCAGTTAATATGGTTCCTTTCCCCCGTTTGCACTTCTTTATGCCTGGCTTTGCCCCACTCACCAGCCGTGGGAGCCAACAATATCGGGCTCTAACTGTGCCAGAACTCACACAGCAGATGTTTGATGCAAAGAACATGATGGCGGCATGTGACCCACGTCATGGCCGGTACCTTACTGTAGCTGCTGTTTTCAGAGGCCGCATGTCAATGAAAGAGGTGGATGAGCAAATGCTTAATGTACAAAACAAGAACAGCAGCTACTTTGTTGAGTGGATTCCCAATAATGTTAAAACAGCTGTTTGTGACATCCCACCCCGTGGCCTGAAAATGTCTGCTACATTCATTGGTAACAGTACAGCTATCCAAGAATTATTTAAGCGTATTTCTGAGCAATTTACTGCTATGTTTCGCCGAAAGGCTTTCTTGCATTGGTATACTGGGGAGGGCATGGATGAGATGGAGTTCACTGAGGCTGAGAGCAATATGAATGACTTGGTATCTGAGTATCAGCAGTATCAGGATGCTACAGCGGAGGAAGAAGGGGAGTTTGAGGAAGAAGCTGAGGAAGAGGCAGCATAACATTTATGCAGTAGCAATTCCTGTATATTATGTCTAAAGCTGTATGAACTCTTTCCATTCAAAACTTTTTTGTTTTTGTTTGTCTGTATTGTGTGAATCTTTTGCTGTTCCATGACAACTTCATGTCCACTGATGTACAGACAATTAAAGCATCTTTCAAAATGCATGAGCTTGTTGCTTTTGTTTCTGGTAAGCTTTTCGGGAACTGTTGCCAAAGGTCAGCATGTAGTTGTTTCTAATAGCTGGAAAATAAAATGCAGTAAAGTTAGCAAGTATTCGTGCAAAAATAGTTTTGATTGGACAAACTTGTGGAATAGTGGCAAGAGCCTGCTACCCTAGAGGTGGTGAAAGGGATTGGGGGGGGGGGTGCAGAAGAGTCTACATCTAGTTCAAAGACCTGACAACAAGGTTAGTGCATCCCTCCTCCAGCATCACCTTTATGCTTCCTCTGTTAAACAGGGAAAATCATGCTCCTATACCTTCCCCATGGGGAGCTGAGCCTCCGGCTTCTGCCATGTACAATCTTCACAGCAACGTCACTAACCAGTTGGCGGTGGGTGGGTGAGTGGAGGTAGTCAGGATTTTCACAATGGCCTTCCATGGGATCCTGTACACCACTACACCAAAGAGGGGAGAGCAGGTGCTTTCCATGTTGGACACTGAACCACCTTTGCCAGGAGGTGCTGTGCATTTAATGCTTCAGGGAGTGCTAATGATACCAGCCCCCTGCAGGCTCAAAAGACCATGTACCATAGTAACCTGCAGGGCCCTAGGGCAGAGGTGAAGGGCCCTTCTGCCTTCACTACCAGCTCCTGGTGCAACAGTATCCCCCCTCAGAAGCTAATTCACTTTCACCTTCCCAAAACACTGATTAGCAAGACCTGTAAAACTGACTGAAACTATGACAATTACTGATCAGTTCATCATCATCTAGTATGCCTACTATGATTACCATGGCTATTACCATCAGTGATTCATGTCAAACCTGACAAACTTACTTGGTACAAAGCCAGTGTAGAAAGGTATCAATCCAGTGTTGGTGTAAATTCTTTTGTTAGGCCAGTATGTTTGTGGTAGTCTATTATTAGATGTGCACATTGGGTTTCTTGCCATGTGCTGAAAGAATAAGTAATAGTTTATTTTAAAACGTAGTGTTATACAAACTTGTTTTATCACATTTGCACTCCTAACTATGACATTAACTTTGATGCAGGGCCAGATTCAGGGTTGAATAAAGCAAGACCCTAGGTTCACCACAATATATCTGAATTACAGTGATATGTAGTCCCAGTTTGACCATGACAAAGGTCCTGTGGTAGCTATGGGCCACAACTGGGACTGGCAACAGTGCCACTTAAAGATACAGGTCTTGAAGGTAGGCTACGAGAGGGCCACAGATGCTAACTGGATCTTCAGTGCCCACAAGGCGATGACCACCTACTATAAGCAGTTCTCACACATCCTCATGTGGGGTGACTCCATAGCACCCCCCATTTGCCTGACACTGATGGTTGGGAACAAGCTGACAATGACTTTGATGCCTCCAGTGAGGCAGAGGGGGAAGACACCTCTCATCCAGGGACTTCAGTGGCACAAAAGTGAACACAGGAGAAGCAGAAAAACTTCATCGAGTCTCCATTCTTGTACAAGAGCAAAGAACCAAAGTTTATCACCCCTCCCCATGGTAGAGCTCTGGTGAGACTCATCCATCCATCAGTGCCATCTCAGGATCCCATCCCCTTGATGTTACTAAAAACTCATTACCATTTGGCCTCTACAGAGACAAGACTGCAGCTCATCTATGATCAGGACCTGTTTTGCAAGCTTAGACTCAGAATTAAGATACTATTCCTTTAATTATCACCACTCAACCAAAAAGAAAAAAAATCCCATGAGACAAATCTACAGCATGACCCTTGAATATCACACCCCAAAAGCAGAACAGACACTTATTTCAATGCCCATCTAGCTATCCCACAAATGAACATAGATTCTCATTAGCTTTTTAGGTCTTCTTGAATGTTTCTCATTTTCCCTCCAGTCTATACCGTATGTTTATAGACAGCATAGTCTAATAACTTTTCTAACCTGAGAGGGGCAAGAACCAGGGTCAGAGGCCCAGCTGCCCAGGACAAATCCTAGGGCCAGGGCCCCAGAGAGAGAGGCACCAGGGCCAGCGGCCCAGAGAGACTGACAACTGATGGGGCTGAAACTGAGAGAGCTAGACCTGAATCTGGGCCAGGGCTGAAGGCTGACAGCCAGAGAAAAGGGAGGTGGAAATTGGGAAGCTTGAGGCTTCTATAAAGGACAGTATTGTATCAAGTAAAACCTGCAAGGCATGGTCACAGCTGTAAGCGATGCTGGAGGCTGTGAAAAGCCCATAAGGCAACAAGTACCCTGGGGCACATAGGGGCCAGGAGGGCCCATCTACTATGGACCAGGTCTGGGCTAGTGGGGTCCAGGAGGGGAGCAGTTGGTGAAGGAAGAACAAGGGTATGTTCTAGGACCCTTAGACCGCTGCCCTTTAACAGTCTAATGCATGGTGGTTGAAAGTGGAAGAGAGGGTACCTAGAATCAGGGTAAAGCACCTCTGAGGCCTGGTCCAGATACAGGCAGTCACACAGTACCTAGCTGTATGTGCATGGAGGGATTTTTAATACTGGCAGGCCTGAGGGTGGAGGATGCAGAAATCAAAGTGAATGGCCTGTTCTGTTTCTGTTTGGGGTGGTACCAACACTGGCTCCCAGGGTCCCCTGCTGTGTCTGTCCTAAGTAAATACCTAAGTATTTACCACCTCTGGGTATCCTGGATTCATGCCCTTTCTCCCCCTCCCACCCCAACTTTTCCAGAATATGTGTAGATGGAGGGGGTAATTAAGATGAGGCATAAGGGGGACAATTCACAACATTCACTGTGAGAATTACTGCTGGTTCCATAGTGGCTACCTTGGAATTCCCCAGCAATTAGAGGCACCTAGCACTTCATTACTGTGGGATGGTAATGAGTTAATGCAGGGAGGGAGAGTCTAGAAGGCAGCATTTCATTTACAAGCTTTCAGATCACCTACCCTTCTCCGACTCTGAGATTCCTGCCTCAACAGCCCAGGGGACAGGGAAACACAAACAATGCACGTGCAGGCCATGTGTGCAAACAATGCACCCAAGACCACAAGCATCCCAAACCCTCTTCCTGCTCTCCTTGACCCTTCCAGATGAAAGAAGCCATCTCTGCTGGTACGCAGTGGCCGTGTCTACATGAGACGCTGGCTGCACAGTAGCCTGTTACTACTGCTCAGTAGCATCCCATGGCAGGAAGTATGATGTATCGCTACTAAGCAGTAGTAACGAGCTACTGTGCAGTCAGCATCACCTAAAAGCTGTTCGGTGACACTACTGAGCAGTAACTCCAGTTACTGCTTACTGTGCAGTCATTTAGTACTTGTGCCTCAGGCAGGAGAGACTCAACAGGCTGCTTTGGCCACCTTCAGTAGGCAAAGAGCATTCTCTGTATCACATCATCACGTGGTCCACCTCCACAGCCACTGGGTCACCAACACCTTGCTATTGTTTACCCTCTGTAACAATAGGCCAAAGCCCCTGTTACTTTAATAGGGGAAAGCAACAAGATAAATCTGCATTCCGAAGGGGCCGCTGAGCTACTGAGTAAGCAGCACAGCTGTGCAAGGTCCAGCAGAGGAGCAGGAAGCTCACTGAGCTAAAGGGGGGTACCCAGGCAGTAAGACAGCTAAGAGGGGCCATGTGACCAGAAATGAGTAGCACTCATAAGCTCAACCCTGAGCCAGGATAGGTGGTCTGGTCTTGATCCCCTGAAGGAGAGGAGCAATTGCCGGCAGGGAAGCTGAAACCTAGAGAGGGGTTTGCAGTGAATAGAGACTGGTGGATTTGGGTTGGGATACAAGATTATGTTAAAGATTGGTGTGTTGATATTTGTGTTTAAGTTTGACCAGAGGGCTGGATTGTGGCTGTAGGGAAGGATGAAGACCATAGCAGAGGGTGCCTGGTGGGGCACTCTGTTTTAGCAACCTAGCCTGGGGTCAGGGACCCAGAGAGCAGAGGACTAGAGATATGCAGGCCTCTTGGCTTTGGCCTAAGAAGCTGGAGCCCAGGAGGGGCTGCAAACAAATCAGGGCCAGGAGCCTGGATGCAGGTGGAGGCTGCAAAGCCTAAAGCCTCAGAAAGGCTAAAGCCAGAACAGAACCAAGGGCCCAGAGACAGATTAAGGCTGAGAAAGCCCAGGGCCTGGTGGGCAGATAAATGAGAAATTAACCTAGACAGGAATTGGGGGCTCAGGGAAATAGACTGAACCTTGCCAGGGTCAAAGCCAAGACCAGGGTCAGGGGCCTGGTGAATTAACAGACAGAAAGAGCTAGAGGGCCTGGAGCAACAAATCTGGAGTGACACCTACAAGGTGTGGGCTGGCTATGGGGGAGCCTGGAGGCTACAATTAAAGCGCTTAAGGCACAATTAAAGCCAAGACGACCACGATTAGTACCCTAAGGCAATTAGGGCTCTAGGCCCTGATCCATGCACAGAGGGCCACCTGAGTGCCAGTAAAGCATGAATAGTGTGACCCAATAGGAAAAAAAATTGTTAGTGGACTGAGGGTCTGGTGACAAGAAGGACCCAGGGTCTGGCCGAGTAAGCAAAGTAAAACTACAGATGGTACCAGTAGGAGTACTCTGAAGTAGCCTTCTTAAGTGCTAGAATATTTAAATCTAGGTGTGGCAGGAAAGATAGCAAAAGGGGATACTCTGAAGAGCTGGACAGGGTTGCTTCGGCAACTACAGGGCACCATGTCCACCCTCAGGGCAGGTCCTGTCACATCCCAGTGTCCAATGTACCATCCTCCAACACCCCTCCCTGCAAGTCCCACATCACGGCCAACAGAGGAGCATGGTTTCCCTGGGCACCTCCTCATATGGATGCAGCAGCTTGAGGGATCCTCTCCCAGCCCTCAATCTCCCACACAGTGAGCCAGTACTACCAGCAGCAAACACACTTGGGGCAAATGCTAGGCCATGGCTAATAGCAGCAAACCCCACTCAGGGCAGCAGGTGGGCCAGAGCTATTGTTAGCTGCTTGACTTGGGGCAGTAGCCTCATCAAGGCTGCTGGCACCAGCCACCCTTGACGAAGTATCCTAGAGGCATAGGCAGAGGGAGAAAAAATTATTTGGCAGGGCTGAGCACATGCACAGGTAAGTCTGTGGAGGAAGAGGGGAGGGGAGGAGGCAGATCAAGGTGAGGGAGGGAGTGGGGCACAGGCAGGACCCATTCACCCCAGCCCCTGCTCCTGCCTATGCCCCCACTCCCTCCCCACGTCAGGTCCTGCACAGTTGGGGCAGGGCACAGGATAGAGCCACATGTGCCTTGTCCAGGGAGTGCCTGGTGCAGAGGTGGTGGCAGTTCCTGCTGCTGCATGCACCCTGGGAGGGCATGGGGGCTGTATGCCTGGGATCTGTAAATGGCATGAGGGTGGGCTGTGGGCTGGGGCCGGGGCTGCACTGGGCTCTTCCTGATGCGGGGGCTGGGCCATGCTGTGCTTGGGGTGGGCAGTGGTGGCACTGGGAGAGGGAATTGGGGCCTTAACTCTGCAGCATTAACCAAGCCATAACTCTGCAGTAGTATGTTGGGTGGGAGGGGGGGCAGGGGAGGATTGCATGGGTGCACATTACTGCATGGGGATTGTGCAGTCATGCATTGAAGCATGGGAGAGGGATTGCATGAGTATGCATTGCAATGGTAGGTGACTGATGGATCATGCAGTCCCTGGGGAGAGGGGAGCATCTGTGAGGTGTGCAGCCCCTGAGGCATGTGGTTCCTAAGGGCTCAGAAACTCAAGTTGGACAATCCTGCTCTACAGCAAGGAAGAACAGTCGTTCTGCTTTTCTATGGCATCATCTCATATATTTGGAATCTATTATCAAGCCCCTTCAATCTCCTTTTCTCCAAGATAAAATACCTAGTTGTCTCAGGCATGCCTTCCAACTCCTTTATCATTTTTGTCACTGGCCCCTGAAACTTCTACAGCTTCTTCACATCCTTCTTAATGTGGAGCCCAGAACTGCACACAATACTATAGATAAGGCCTAGCTAGTGCCCATGCCTCATACCTAATACTCCCTTTATGCAGCCCCAAATTACTTTTGCTTCTGCAGACTTGATTGGGAAGGTCTCTAGTCCAGCATCCAAATAATTAATTCTTAAGATTCCTGCCCTTATGTTTCACTGTGTTGGAACCTTGTTAAGCATCCAATAGTGTGATTAGGAACAGTCAGCATGGATTCACCAGGGGCAAGTCATGCCTGACCAACCTGATTACCTTCTATGATGAAGTAACTGGCTCTGTGGATGTGGGGAGACCAGTGGATGTGCTATACCTTGATTTTAGCGAGGCTTTTGATAGAGCTGTTGGTATCAAGTAGAGTGCCTCAGGGGTAGGTCCTGGGGCTGGTTTTGTTGAATGTCTTCATAAGTGACCTGGAAGATGGCATAGAGTGCACCCTCAGCAAGTTTGCAGATGACACGAAGCTGGGGAATAGTAGGTATGCTGGAAGGTAGGGCTAGGATTCTGAGTGATGTAGATAAATTGGATTATTGGACCAAAAGGAATCTCAAAGGAGTTTCAACAATGACAAGTGCAAGGTTCTGCACTTAGGACAGAACAATCCCATGCACTGCTACAGGCTGGGGGCTAACTGACTGGGCAGCAGCTGTGAAAAAAAGGATCTGGGGGTTACAGTGGACAATAAGTTGAATGTAAGTCAGCAGCGTGCCCCAATTGCCAAGAAAGCTAACGGCATGCTGGGCTGCATTGGCAGGTATGTTGCCGGTAGGTCAAGGGAAGTGATTATTTCCCTCTATTCAGCACTGGTAAGGCCACATCTGGAGTATTGTGTTCAATTTTGGGCCCCCCACTACAGAAAGGATGTGGACAAATTGGAGAGTGTCCAGTGGAGGGCAACAAAAATAGTGAGGAGGCTAGGGGACAAGACTTATGCGGAAAAACCGGGGAAACTGGGCTTTTTTAGTCTAGAGAAGAGGAGACTTAATAGCTTTTCAACCAGTCTTCAACTACCTGAAGGGTAGGTTGAAAGAAGATGGAGCTGGCTATTCTCAGTGGTGGCAGATGACAGAACAAGGAGCAACTGTCTCAAGTTGCAACAAGGGAAGTTTAGGTTAGACACTAGGAAGAGTTTTCTCACCATGAGAGTAGTAAAACACTGGAACAGGTTACCCAGGGGAGGTAGTGGAAGCTCCATCCTTGCAGGTTTTCAAAACCCAGCTAGACAAAGCTTTGGTTGGGATGATCTAGTTGGGGTTGGTCCTGCTTTGAGCAGTGGGTTACTTCCTGAGGTCACTTTCAACCCTAACTTTCTACGGTTCTGTGATTCTACGAGAGTAGCGATCAACAGCCTGAGAGGAAAGGGGCAGGCTGTAGGGGAGGTGGAGCTCTGCATCAGACCGGTGACCTTGCCAGACCAACCTCGACTCATCCATCCTCCTGAGTATCATTATACCATTAAGGCATGGCAGACAAGTGGGGATGATGAGCCAGACGTCAAGGTAATTCCAACACAGAAGTGGAGTAGTAAGGTACACACTCTCACACAGAGTAAAAAGGATTTTCTATACATAGGAATAGTAACTGAAAAGGCTCATAAGTGGTTGTGGGAAAATGGATTAAATTTAAATTTGATGTAATGTGTAAAATGGAACCAGTGGAAAGTTTCAAAATGAATGTCTGACTTTCATACTGATAGTTGGGACCTGTGACAAAGTGTGTAATGCACCTGTCAGTTTAAGAGGAAAAGCAGCCTGCAGGTGGTGAGGGGGGCCGATTAGAGAGTCACCTGACCAGAAGGGGGCCAGGGTTGAGTCATATAAGCATAGGGCCTGATCCAGTCAGGCAGTTTAGCCCTGCGAGGCAGAAGGAAAAGAGCTCCTGGCAGTAGGGGTGCAGCAGGGCTCCTGAGATGACTGTGGAAGGGGGATAAGCAACACTGCAAGCTTAGGAACATGGGAATATTACCTGGGGCAGAGGGAGACTTGTTTATGCAGGTAGGTGTCCTTGTTTTATGTTGAACCCAGAGAGAGTTTGGTGGTGCTGGTAAGAGGGCTTACTACTGAGCCCTCCAATTTGTACTGGTGGTTCTGGTGGGATTGTGAGGGGTTATTTTTGGAAATCCCATTAGTGCCCTAGGACCATGCGATTTCCCTGAGCCCTGCTAGGGGGCCAGGCTGAAGGTGTAATCAGAGTATCTACAGCCTAGGGAAGGGCAAAGTTTGGGACCAGAGCACCCAAAACCTAAAGAGGGGCAGAGCTTGGGGGGGGCAGAGTGTCTGGAGCCCAGAAGAGGGCAGATCTGGAGTGGGGCCAGAGAGCCTAGAGCCTAGAGATGGATAGAGCGGGGGGGGAGGCAGAGAGCCCAGAGCCTGGAGAGGAATAGAGCTCGTGGGGCCAGAGGGCCTGGAGCCCAAAGAAAGGCTAAATTTGGAGCCAGGCCTCCTGAAGCCTGTAGCCTGAGGGGGCCAAGAGGCAAAGTCAGCAACTCATAGCCCAGGAGGATCAAATAAGGTCAGGGAGCCCAGAGGTCTCAACTGTCCTGGGAGTGAGGCCAGGGCCCATGAGGGGCCACAACCAGAGACTGCCAGGGAACCTGGAGATCTCAAGTGGCCCAGGAGTAGAGGCAGGTCCCAGGAGCAGCCAAAGGTCCAGGAGAGGCCACTGCTGGAAACTGACAGGGTCAGGGACCCACAGCCTAGAGGAGGGTGGAGACATGGACCAAGGTCTGAAGCCTGAAAGGAGCTAAGCCAGAGTCCGATGTGGCAAGGCTAAGGATGGAACCCAGAAGCCAGGTCCAGTACCATGGGCCTGAGGTGAAAGGCTCAGCAAAAGCAAAAAGGGAGGAGGCTGAGAAGACCAAGATCCCTACAAAGCAGAGTGAGGTTACAGTGACACCTGAGAGGCATGGGCATAGTGTAAGGGGTGGTTTGGAGCAACATAATTAACCCTTATGGCTACAGGTGTCCTGGGGGCACTGACAGGCCAAGAGGGCCCACTCAGCTGAGAGCACAAACTCAGAGGCCAGTAGGGTCCAGGAGGGACCTTCTGGTGTTTGGAAGTGACAAGGGCTGACTCTAAGACCCCCTAGGCACGGTCCCTTTCTTAAATATGTTAATAAGACCAAGATGTGGCAGGTGAGGAATAAAGGAAGGGTACCTTAGCGCCAGAGCCAGACAGGAGGCAAACTGCCACCAGGGGGTATCACAGCTTCTCCTGGGGGCACAGTCCTGTTATAGAAACTCACCTTTGCAGTAGGAAGAGTTAAATGTATATTGAGGTGGCCAGACAGTAGAAGACTTGAATAATCACAGTGGCTGTAGCATGCACAAATCTCACGTGAGGCAGGAACCAAGGCTCTGGTATGGGTTAAGGTGGAAGAATGTTAAAACGCATCACTACAGTTCAGATGGTAGCAGCTCAGGGAAGTGAAGCCCCAGCTTCAAGCTCTAGCTCCCAGAGAAGGGCACAGCTGAGGACCAGACTGCTCATGTGTCTCTTGCCTTTCTGAACTCTGAAAGGATGGGATGCTGTAGACCTCAAACAATTACTTTAAAACTCCTGGGAGAAACATGTCAGAAGGAATTGAATTGGATTAGACTGCTATAGATCCCTTGTAGGAAAGAAGGCCCGTTGCTGACTTCTTAATTTGTTCTTTTTTTCCTTTTTGCAACAGCTGGTACTCCTGTAGTGTGAACTGAACTAATGTAGCTGATGTTAACATAGAGTGTAATAATAGTGAAATATAACCATGTTAGTCTTGTCCTGTAAGCAACTTGAAAACTCCATTTTGTATCCTTCTGCTTGACATAAGTGAATAAACTTTGCATAGCCGTTACGTATGAGTGTGTATAAAAGGGTGAATGGTGAAAGAATGGCATGGAGACACGAGAAGAAGATTTAACTGTTTATGTAAGCAACAAGGCACCAAACATAAGTTACCAGCCAGTAACCAACTAACAAACGGCTGAAGAACCTCTTTGAAGCTCGAGGGCATAAAGGAGATAACAGAAGAAGAAATTCTGCCAGACGGGCAACAAGAACACTCCAAGGCTAAGATAAGCGGAAGACAAAAGAAGAACAACTGCAAAAACAGAAGCTGGGTATGGAAAAACCCCAAAGCACTGAAACAAAGGATGCCAATCCCTATAAAAGAACACTTTGAAAATGCCAAGTTGGGTGAGTCTCTTTCTCTACTGCTGTTTCATTGGAGCACAGATGCATCTGTTCACCCCGCTCCAGCTGTTATCTTCAAATCTGCCATCTTCAAATCATCATCATCTACTCAATTGGCCACCCTGGGCTCATATTGAGCAACTATTGCTGGTAACTATATCTGGTGTATGTGTGGATGAAATGGTTGTTTTGTGTATGTGTATGCATGTGTGTAATGATGTGTATGATGATTTGTGTGCGTTTGTATGAATGGTGTCCAAACCTCTATGTCTAACTCATGTAATCAATAAATGTAGCACCTTGCCTTATCCTCCTTCATAAAGTCTCGCTCATGATTTGAGCAATTGGCAATTTGAGTAATACTCCTGAGAGGGGCAGACTTGCAAATAACTTAGCTGGAGAGCTGAGTGGGTGTGTCTACATGAGACGTTTTACTGCACAGTAGATTAGTTTACTGTGCAGTAAAGCATCACCATCTACACATGCTTACATTTACTGCACAGTAAATTAGGCTACTGAGCAGTTAGCGACTATCTGTAAATACAGGTAGTAAAATACATGCAAACTACACATGTGTAGACTCTGACTGAGAGCAAATTTGCTCACAGTCAGCCTAGCCAACAGAGGGCCACAGGGGAGAGAGAGCTCTCTGCCCCTGGTCCTGGTGCTGGAAGCTGATCAGCACCAGGACTTGGGAGTTTTCTGCCCCCTGTCCAGGCTCCCAGTTCAGAGCTGGCTGCTCCAGGGAGTGAGTGGGGGCTGGGAATTCAGCCTTCACCTGTCCAGCAGATTCCCAGCCCCTGCCTGCTCCCTGGCACAGCCAGCTGTGCATGGTGCAGAGCTGTTTTGGGGCACAGGAAAGACTGGATTCCTAACCCCTGCCTGCTCCCTGGAGCATCCAGTTCCCTGCAACATGGTACTGCTCAGGGGAAGAGGTGAGGGATAGATTTCTAGCTCCCACTTGCTCCCTGGAAGAGCTGGCTTCATGCCGAGCAGGGCAGCTGCCAGCAAGACTCGTGCCCCCCCACCACCCCACCCCTTCTCCTGCTTGGCAGAAGGCTTGCCTGCAGCTGCCCCACACCCCAGACAACTCCCAGCAACCCCCTGCTGGGCACGGAAGCACTTCTCAGCAGGGAGCTTGCTGGCATTTGTGTATCCAGATAAGCACAGGGCAAGAGAGCTCTGCCCGCTGCAGAGGCAGCTCTCTCCTGGCCCTGTGCACATCAAGTCCCCTCAATGTTCACAAAGCCAGGACACTACTGCTGCTGCAGCTGGCAGAGTGCTGCTGACCCTCTGCCCATTGGGACCACCCTATGCCCCTTACCAGAACCTGGGCTAGCACCAGGAGGAGCCTGGAACTCCTCCTGGCTACTGTAGGGGGCAGAGCAGGATGGGAGCAATCCTGTACTAGATTGCTCCCATTGGGTGAAAATCTGCTCCCTAGAGGGAGCACATGTAGTTGTTTTCCTGGGTAGGCTTACTGCACGGTATTTTTGCTTTGAATTAATAGCACATTTAGACCCACCCAGTGGGCGCATCCACACATGCAGGGATGTGCTCTTGCACCAGCTCAAATAGAAGCAGTGCAAATTTGAAAGAAGAAAAAAGAAGAGATGGAAAAGCAGAGTGATTAGCTACATCAAGAATCAGCACTAGAAGAAATATGAAAATACTGGCTGGTAGGGCAGATTTTGTCAGGCTAATGCTGGCTGGGAAGTTTAATTGGAATGATTTTCTGATTTTAAAATGTCCTTTTTACAAACTCAAAAAAAGTTCAGGAGACCCAGTCTCTTGTCACTTTCAGTAGTTGACATGAATATTTTCAGAGGATAGTGCAAGAAATTCTGCTTTGAGAAAGGAAAAAGAACGGTATAAGGAAAATAAATGGAATTTGTATAATAAAAACTGTTGTATACTTGAAGGAATTTGGGCAGAAGAAATTATTGGTATTTGGATTAATAGCATTTGAAGAGACAGGGCTGAGGCCCTGCACTAGGTTGTCCCAAGATCACAGAGGAAAAACAGAAAACATGGCTGTTATTAAGACAAAGCTGCAAATTCTTGTTACTGTTTCCAGTGCCAGAGAAGTAAACTCACTTGTACAACTTCCTGTGGACTTGCCTATGATTACACTAATTTGCGCAAATTGGTTAAACTTGTTGAAAATTCCAGAAAATCCAACCCTGGGCTCAGTGGAGAGTGATATATTAGACATAGCCATGGCACAAGAAGCAATTCCATCTTCAGGTTCTCCATCTGTCTAGTTTATTAGAACTTCCAGAAAAATGCATAGAGTGGAATAATTAAAAACCCTGAGAAATTTACTGAAAGCTATTGATTCTCTTCGGGATTAGTTTTGTTGACATAAGTGATAATAGAGGGAAAATTTAAGTGTAGTTGTAGGGAAGAAGTATGTGACAGTAGCTCTGAGTGTATGTGGGGAATTAGTTAGGAGAATTTGAAATGGTCATTCTTCAATACGGGCAGTCCTCAACTTGTAACATTTTGAGTTACAAGGTTTTGACTTACAACATTTATAAATTGACACCCTGTTTCAACTTGCTGACCTCAGTTTCTACTTTATAATGCTTGATCCGATGCCACACCATGCCAGCAAACAAGTTCGCTGGACCGCCCATCTCCCTAGAGAACATCTGTCCAAACTTTCTTGGACACTTTCTTTAAGAAAGCAGACAAGACTCCAGAAAAGCCTGCAGCCAAGACTCCTGAGAGTCCTTCAAAAAGTCCAACCAAGAGCCCTTCGAAAAGTCCAGCAAAGTCACCTCAAAGAAGTCCTTCCAAATCAATATGATTGCTATTTACAATATAAATACATTTCAGGAACCAATTGTGTCGTAAGTCCGAGGACTGCCTGTACAGTAAAGTCTAATAAGATCAGAGAGCAGGCTAGTGCCACTAGATGGATACAATGTGAAAGTAAAATAAGATTCCCTTATGTTAATGTGAGGACCAACACCCCACTGGTCACTGAGCTACAAGAAATGTTCAAGTAATATTAAAAATGAAAATGTTTTATTTCAGAAATACCAAAATTAAGTGTTTAATCTTTTCCATTTGGTTTCCTTTTTTCCCATTTTTTCCAGCTGAAATTTTTTTATGTATTCTAACCAAATTGGCCCTGGGAGCAGCGTGAGACGCACGGGTCGAGGCCCGTCACACCCCCGCACCCCAAAGCCCCCCCAGCGACCCCCAGCAGCCACCGAGCACCCTGCCGACCCCCGGCACAGCCAGAGGTAAGCGGGGCCCGTGGAGGGAGGGGCTACCGTAGATCAGCTGCAGGGACGCAGCAGAGAGGAGCGCAGGAGGGTCTTGCCCCGTCCCGGCTCCTACTTGGCCCAGCCCTGCAGGGAAAGTAAAGAGGAGGAGAGGGTTCCTACCAGTTCCTCTCCGGTGGGGCAGAGTCTCCCAAATCCCCGGGCAGGGCTCCCCCTTGCTCAGGAGCAGCCTGGTGACGGCGGCGGGCCCATGGCGCATGCGTGCAGTTTAAAAGGGCCCGCCAACAAAAAACCCCTCAGTTTGGCCCCGGGAGCGGCGTGAGACGCAGGGGTGAAGGCCCGTCGCACCCCCCCAGCAGCCGCAGAGCACCCCGCCGACCCCCGGCACAGCCAGAGGTAAGCAGGGCCCGTGGAGGGAGGGGCTAGTGTAGATCAGCTGCAGGGAGCAGCTGAAAGGAGCTGAGGAGGATCTCACCCGCCCCGGCTCCTACTTCGCTCAGCCCCCCAGGGAGTCACGCAACTGGAGCCTCATGAACAGGCCGCGCAGTGTGGGAGTTTGCGCAGGAGGGTGAGCGGGAAGGCCCGAGGCCCTGTCAGTGAGCCCTAGGGAAGCTAGTCCCATCAGTAGCCAGCCTCCCAGCGGCACGATGCGGATGGGCACATGCTGCACCCCGAGGGCCCCCTTGGAGTCTGCGGTCTCCCCCTCTGGCACCTCAGAGGTCTCCACCCAGACCGAGCCCATGGTTCTGGGCTCTACGCAGACGGAGGCCCTGGCTTTTGACTGCGGCGGGGGCTGCCTGGCATGTTTCCAGGCTCATGGGACCGGGAGCACGGCCACCCCCCCTTGTGGGATTTGCTCCACTTTGGAGTCTCTGGGGCACCAGACAGAGGAGCTCCAGGCTGCAGTCCAGAGACTGCGTGCCATCAGGGATGGTGAGCAGGAGATAGACTCCTACTGCCAGGCCTTCCACCTTCTGGAGGCAGAGGGTAGACCAAGGTCACCTTCCAGGACAAAGGAGGACCCAGGAATCTCCCGTATTGTCCAGCCAAGGGGTTGGACCAAGGTGGTCAAGGGCCCCAAGGCCCGCCGCACCACGGTCCCCTCTCCTTTGGGGCTTTGCAACAGGTACGAACATCTTGCAGCCCCAGTAGAGCCTGCGGAGATGCCAGCTTCTGCAGGCAAGGGAGGATCACCCACCCCTACTCTCCCTAAGATGAAACACAGAGTGCTCGTCATGGGATACTCCCTCCTGAGGGGGACTGAGGGAGCAATCTGCCGCCTCGACCCCCTAGCCCAGGTGGTCTGCTACTTCCCAGGGGCCCGCATCCAGGACATAGCCGAAAGGGTCGCAAAGATTCTCCAGCCCTCCAACCGCTACCCTATGTTCCTTATCCTTGTGGGCATGAATGACATGACTTGGAGCAATCCCAGCCAGGTCATGAGAGAGTACATGGGCTCTGGGAACAGGGCTTAGGGGGTTAGGGGTGCACATGGTCTTTTCCTTGCTCCTTCCGGTTGTGGGTCATGGGCTGAGGAGGGAGAGATGGGTTGAGGTAGTCGACCAGAGACTGTGGCACTGGTGTCATCATAAATGTTTTGGCTTCCACGATCACAGCCCACTCTTTGGTGAGGGAGGCAGTGGGTTGCTGGGAAGAGAGCCTCCACATCACTCTGCTGGGGAGGAGGCTTTTCTTAGCCAGACTTGCTGACCTGCTTGACCAGGCTTTAAACTGAGCTGGCCAGGGGATGGGGGGAGTACTGCCACTGCAAGCCCACTGGACAGTTTTTGTAAACTCAGCAGGCTAAGGCACTCAAGGGAACCCAACCCTACCTGAGCCCCAGAGCAATCTGTAGGAAAAGCAAGGGCCCCCAGTGGGACACTTACGTGCCTTTACACCAATGCCAGGAGCCTGCGGAACAAACGGGAGGAAATGGTCCTCCTGCTAAACCAAAAGGATTACGATTTCATAGGGATAATGGAGACCTGGTGGGACTCCACCTATGACTGGGCTACAGGTACAGATGGCTATACCTTGTCCAGGAGAGATTGTGTGGGCAAAAGGGGCGGGGGGCAGGGGGGTAGCTCTCTATGTCAAGGAAAGTTATGCGTCCCTGCAAGCTGACACTGGCACCCAGGGGGGACAATTGGAGACTCTAGGTAAAAATCCGTGGCGAACAAGGCACAGGGGACACAAAGGTGGGGATCTACTACAGACCTCCTAGCCAGGATCAAGAGCTTGATCAAGAATTCGCCAGGGAACTAGCTGAGACTGCACACTCCCTGTGCATGGTAGTGGAAATCTCCCATGACAACCAAGACATCTCATGGGAAGAGCACTTGGCCACATCCAAATGGTTGCAAAGCTTCCTCGTGTGTGTGGATGAGCTCTATCTGACTCAAAACGCCTATGGACCAACGAGAGGCAAAGCCACCAGAGGTGGTGCAAGCTCCTACTCTGGATTCCTTTAAAAGTCAGTTGGACATTTATCTTGCTGGGATCCTGTGACCCCAGCTGACTTCCTGCCCCTTGGGCAGGGGGCTGGACTCAATGATCTTCCGAGGTCCCTTCCAGCTCTAATGTCTCTGAAATCTGAGGAGCTCCAAGAGGCGCTCTAACTGAAGTGCCTGGAGTATCTCATGTATCAGCACCCTCATGCTTCAAAATGGTGGCATCGATGGAGCTTTAGATAAAGCTCCCCTGCTGCCATTTTTAAGCATGGGGACACTGATACATGAGACACTGGAGACTGCTGGAGTGTGGCACTTACCATGCTCCAGACTCAATTAATTGTAATTACAGCGCATTGGAGCAGCCTCGCTGCTCATGTATAGGCACCCATTAAGTCATTTGTCTTTTGTGGAGTGTAAAAAGAAGGTGGTGTTTCACAGGGAGCTAGTAGACATAAGAACTGTTGTATTGGAGTTTAAAGGATAGTATTGCAAACCCCCAAGGGGGTGGCCGCGAGCTCTGACCGGTGGTCAATGACCACTCACAGATGCCGCTGGCAGTGTTGGCAGTGGCCAGAGGCAATCAGTGACCACCTGCAGATGCGAGTGAGGGCTGGTGAACAGCGACCACCCACAGGCACCGCTGGCAGCCATGGCAGCAGCCAATCGGAAGGGATGCACTGCCAATCTCAGGGGGTGCATGTGTACTCACCTGCCCCCCACCTATGCATCACCAGTGTAGCTAGGCCTTCTAGCCTAGGCCCATTGGGTTGGACCTGGCTTTGAGGCACTTGCTTCACTTGTCTCTTCCAATTGCTGGGTCCCTTGCCCCTCTGTGACTGCGCCCTTGCTGGCCCCTGGCCCCTCTGTGGCGGTGCCCTCGCTGGGTACTAATGTAGCCTACTCCTTCCCTTATAGCCTCATCCTGATACACCTTGGAAAACTGTAACATAAGCCCCTGGGCTACAACATAAGCAAAACAGTAAGGCTGTGTGAAAAAGCACCATTCCGTTTCGACTTCTGTTTTACCTTTTCGAAGGGACAGTGTTTCATTTTGTCGTTTTGTTTTGAAGCACTATTCCATTTCATTTTGTCAAAACTGTTTCACTGTTTTTACGTTTCACCCATAGGCTATAACAGGGAATCATGAAAATGCCTATAACTTTATCATTTCATGCCTGATTTAAATGCAAATTACAGGGATGGTAGCCCCTTCTGATGGCATAAAGCCTGTCAAGTGTCAAGGAGATAGGTGCAGGAGTTTCTGGGAAACTGCACCTCAAGGTGCTGACAAGCAAAACTCGTGTTATGTGCCGGCAGTGGCAGCCTCCTGTCATCCTGCATGCAGATCTAGAGGCCCACACCCCTGGGAGGGCTGTGGGGTTGTGCCGGACTCCTCCCGGTGTGCAGGCCCCCGGATCTGCACTTGGGATGACAGGAGGTTGTCACCGGGGACTGGCGGTGGGAGCAGCCTGCGCCCAGGGCCAGGAAGACTGGTGCTGCTGCTAGCCCCAGGCAGCAGCAGCAGCCTCCTGTCATCCCACATGCAGATCTTGGGGCCTGCACCCCTGGGAGGAGTCTGGCAGTGCTGGGAGGGCAGGTTGAGCTCCTTGGGGCTGGTGGAGCCGCTTGGAGTGCAGCCCTGTCTCTCCCTGCCTCCCGCTGCCGGGCTGCACTCCAAGCAGCTCCGCCAGCCCGTAAAGCTCAGCCTGGAGGCAGGAGGCGGGGAGAGCCAGAGCTCCACTCCGAGTGGCTCTGCCAGCCCCACGGAGCTCAGCCCAGCAGCAGGAGGCAGAGCGCAGCCCTGGCTCTCCCCTGCCTCCTACTCTCAGACTGAGCTCTGTGGAGCTGGCAGAGCCGGTTGGAGTGCAGCCCTGGCTGTTCCCCACCTCCTGCCACTGGGCTGCGCCCCAAGTAGCTCTGCCAGCCCCACAGAGCTGAGCCTAGCGGTGGGAGGCAGGGGAGAGCCACTGGCCCAGGCCACACTCTGAGTAACTCTGCTACTGGCTCTCCTTCCACTTCCCACTGCTGGCTGAGTTCCATGGGGCTGGCAGAGCCACTTGGAGTGCAGCCCTGGCTCCAAGCACAGCCCTGGTGAGCACAGCCCAGCGTCTGGAAGCTGAAACTGGTGGTGGGAGGCAGTGGAGACCCAGGGGTGGAGCCACTCAGAGTAGAGCCCTGGCTCTGCACATAGCCCTGGGTAGTGGCTCTCTGTCTCCTCCCACCACCAGGCTCAGCTCCATGGGGCTGTGGAGCCTCCAGCCACCGGACTGTGCTTGCCAGGGCTGTGCTCAGAGCCAGGGCTGCACTCCAAGCAGCTCCATCAGCCCCATGGAGCTCAGCCTGGTGGCAGAACTTCTCAGAGCACAGCCCTGGCGAGCACTGCCCGATGGCGGGAGGCTCTGCAGCACCACAGAGCTAAGCCTGGTGGCAGGAAGCAGGGGAGAGCCACTGGCCAGGGCTGTGCTCAGAGTGGCTCCGCCACTGGCTCTCCTGCCACCTCCTGCTGCAAGGCTGAGCTCCGTGGGGTTGGTGGAGGCGCTCGGAGCACAGCCCTGGCTCTCGCCTGCCTCCCGCCACCAGGCTGCTTCGAAACTCATTTCATTTTGAAGCTGTTTCAAAACCTTCTGTTTCATTTTGATTTCGCTGTTTTGAGCTCAAAATGCACCAAAACAGTTTTCAAAAGAAACACTCATCAAAATTTCACACAGCCCTACAAAACAGTAGAAGCAGCCCTCTGCCCCTTTAAGAGGGCAAACCTTCCATTCTAGGGCCAGTATACCTCCCAGCATGGCTCCTTGTGAGCGCCTTGGGCCTAAGTCTTCTTGTAGGCAGCAAAGCAGGAAGACCCAGTGCAGCAAGCATGGGTAGCCTGACTTGCTCGCTCAAGCCCCAGATTTATATGCACCCAGGGCCCTGCCTACATCCCGCCAGGTGACTGCCAAGGCTGGCTGCTAATTACTTAATTATCCCAGTTGCCCCAGCAACTGGCAGCTGCTGCCTCCTGCCTAGCCTACAGTGCTCTCTTGCTGGGCTGTTTCTCTTAACGAAACAGAGAGCTCTCTGTTACAGATGGGTCACTACCTAAGTCAGTTTACTGAAATACTGGTTGTGGACATGACTTACCTGATTTATGTCAAATTCATTCATGGCCTCTTTAACTCCCTTGAGGTAGTTAACACCCATAATCCAGGTGAAGCGGGGAATGAATCCAGTATAACCTTTAGGTGAAGATAAAAGAAAATAATTCCTTCTTAGGAACACATCTATGGAGGGCAATGGATGTTCAGCAAATATACAACCAGGAAAGCTTGGGAGGTGCCATTTTAATAGCTTGTTATAAGTAAGGTCAGATACTTTACACCTTAATTTTAATTAGATATTTGCAAAGTGGTTGTTTTGAAATGTTCTTTTTCTTTCTTTTTTTTTTTTTACCACCCCAGGGAAATTACTATGAATTAAATGGATCTTTTTGTTCATACATGGGTTCTATGTGATATGAATAAAAACACTATTTTCTTATAACCAAAAGACCTACCATGGCCTTTCACTCTTAGGAGTGATTCTGTGTAAGTGGTTTGGACCCAGTTGAAGCACTGATACCAAAGATCCTCAGCTATATGCTGCTAGGAAACACATAGAAGTCTTGAGTCTGTACTGAGGGATTGATTCATACATGAGGTTTGAGATGCAGTCCTGCAACACAGACTCTTTACAAAGGAAACTGTAGTAGTGACCAGACAGAGCCCCGTACTTACTGGGGGCGGGGGGGCAAAGACCACCAGTGTGTTCCATGGGTGGCAGGTTTGCAGCCCACTTGGTAAGAAAGCAGCAAGCCCAAGGGATGCCAGAGTGTCCTGCTGCTCCCCTGCCTCTGGGGCAGGATCAGTGGTCAATGGAAAGCAGACTTGCCACTGGTCCCTTCTCCAGGGCACAGTGAGAACTGGAGCCCAAGTCCCTTGTGGCCATGGAGTCCCATGCGGTCAGGCAGGTAGGCGGTGTGGGTGAACAGCACCACCTAGGGCCCAAGAGCTGCAGATACAGGAGCTGATGAGCCTGTCTGGGGTTCTCAACACCGCTGGCAGTGAGCATAGGGCACATGGGGGGAGGCAGAGATCTGGGTTGGCCCAGGCCAGCCCAGAACTTCTGATATAAGAGAGTACCAGCCTCAGATGCGGGGAACACTGGCCCTGGCACTGGCCTATACCACATTTCCCCACCAGAATGCAGGACCCAGATAAAGGACTTGACGGCTAACCCTGTCAAATATACGCTCGCTCAAAAAGAGACCCAGTATTTGGGCTTCCAAGTAGGACAAGGAAAGATAAAGCAACTAATTGGAAAACAAAATACAGGCTTTAAGAGACTATAAACAGCCTATAACAAAAAACCCCCCAAAAACAGTCAGATCCTTTGTGGGACTTGCAAATTATTATCGTAAGTTCATCCCTCATTTCTCAGAAATAGTGGCACTTCTAACGGCCTTGACTAAGTCCTATGTGTCCTGCAAGATCAAATGGAACTCAGTGGCTCAGGGCACATTTGAGCAAATAAAGCAAGCTCTATGCCAAAAACCAATCTTACACATGCTAAACTTTGACCAAACCTTTATTTTACAGATAGATGTATCAGCTGTGACCCTAGGGGCCATATTAATTCAGGAAAAGAAGGGAACTGAGCACCCGATTGGATACACTAGTTGTACATTTTTAGAATATGAACAAAAGTATTTTACAATAGAGTGGGAGTACTTAGCAATTAAATGGGTGGTGGACCTTTTTCTCCTACTACTTGCTGGGGAGATTATTTGTTCTGGTCATGGACCACATTGTGCGCAAGTGGCTCCAGTTGGCAAAGACAGAAAATGCACATAGGCACTGGCTCTACCACCTTTCTGTTTTACAGTGCAGCACCAGCCTGGCAAGAAAAACATTGTGGCTGACTTTCTATCATGCAAAGATGAGGAGGAAACAAAGTCAAGCACAAAAGTGCATGGGTCAAAAGGCAGTAAGTGTGCCCACCAACTTAAAGGGGGCGGGGGATCTGTAGCAGTGACCCATCCAAGACCCATATTTACTGGGGTAATGAATGCTGGTATGTTCCATGGGTGACAGGTTCGCAGCCAGCCCAGTGGGAAAGCAGCGAGCCTGAGGGCCACCAGAGCATCCTGCTGTTCCCCTGCCCCCAGATCAG
>NW_005842129.1:2241002-2273494 GCF_000455745.1 Alligator sinensis | reverse complement strand
AGGCTTGCTGCTGATCCTTTCTCCAGAGCAGAGTAAGAGCTGAAGCCTGAGTCTCATGTGACCATGAAGCCCAGCCAGCCAGGCATGTGGCATGGGAAAACAGCACCACCTAGGGCCACGGGTACAGGAGCCCGGGTACAGGAGCTGTTGAGCCCATCTGGGGCTCTCAACACTTGGCAGTGAGTGTATGGCGCATAGGGGCAGGCAGAGATCTGGGTTGGCCAAGGCCATCCCAGAACTTTTATATAAGAGAGTACCAGCCTCAAAGGAAGGAGGAACACTGGCCCTGGCACTGGCTTATGCCATTTCCCCACCAGAATGCAGGACCCAGATCAAGGACCAGCAAATCGCCAACTCTGTGGGAGGAACTCTGACTGTCCCCCAGCTGACAAAGGTCAGATACCCATAGAGGCCACATTGGGGTTTGTGGTACTGGTGGCCGCAGAGTATCCAAAGGGCACAGCCCAAGATGGGCCAGCCCACTCAGGCTTAGGGGAGGATAATTCTGAAGAGCCCACTCATTTGGGAAAGGCAACTGAGGTGCACCATTGGGCCAACAAGAAGCCTGAAGCAGGCACAAACTGTATTACCTGAGTTATAGTTATGTATTTGGTTGTCTCTGTTGCAGACATATGCATCTAGCAAATGAAGCTAACAAGACCAGATGCCCAGGCTGATCCCCGAGAACACCTGAGTGAAAAGGGGTGGGGTATAGAGGAGATGGAGCCCCACAGAAGACTCACAACCATTAGGACCCACATCAACAAAACCCAGAATATCAGGTACCGCCTCCTAACAGCTTCTTTTAGTAACACCAAGTCAGAGAGATAAGGGAGAAGTAGACACCCATGAAGTGGGGCTACTCGGCCAGGGTCCCTCTACAGAAACACTTAACATTTATCAGTGTTCAAGAAGTACTTCCCCGCAAGGCTGCATTTCTCTATTCAAAGGAGATCCACGTGTTTTCTGTGAAAATTATATCAACTGAAACTCATCAAGTATAATCAAAGAAATCACCAGCAGCTCACAAAAATATATATTTTTCACCCCTGGGAAGCTGCTACTAGTCGTGGGGGAGTCAGAGATGTGATACATGCTGTGCCTGTTATGCTGAATGACATCATTGCAATTTCAAGAGTCACATAAGATGTGTGTCATCAGAAATTCAAGATCATACAGGTAGTTAGCTATGTTAGTCTAAAGTCAGTCAGAAATATTTACCCTGCCATCAGAAATTCAAGCCATCTGCAAAGAAGTTAGAGGATGGTATACCTCCAGCCACCACAAACACTGTCACTGATCTGAATCAAATTTTAGTCTGTGGAACATTCTAGGACTGTGCGAAGCTTTGGTTGCTGATTCTATTCGGAGACCTGATTCGGTGGCCAAAAATCTGAATCGAATCAGGAGACCCTTTAATCTCTCCAAATCGAATCAGAACCTTCCGAATCAATTCAGAGAGATTTGGAAAGATTTGGTGATTTGGGCACAGACAGCTTTAAATGTTTTTTCTACATACCTTAAGGTAGCAGGCAGCTCATGAATGCTGCAATGCTGGGGTGGATGGCGTGTGCTCAGCAGCAGACCCAGAAGTGGACCAGAAGCACTTCCGGTCCACTTCTGGGTTCGCCAGGGGGTGCGCTGGGGGGGACCCCTGTGCCCTCCCGACTCAGCAACAGGTGCCTTCTGGGTCTGGGGGGCACCTGGGGTCACCCCGCAGCCAATCACCAAGCTGGGGGAGCATGGGGGCCCCCCAGAGTGCTCCCTGGAAGACCCAGAACTTCTGGGTTTGCCACCAAGCATGTGGGGGACCCCACCATGCTCCTGTGGGACACTCCATTCATCCCTGCATTGCAGCGTTCACGAGCCATGCCTGGAACCTCAAGGTAGGTAGAAAAAACATGTAAAGCTGTGTGTATGTCTGAACTGCTGATTCTCTGAATCAGCATCAAATCTTCAGATTCAGATTTGGCCGAATCAAATTGGGGACAGTGATCCAAATCAACGAATCAAATCACTGTCCCTGATTTGGGCTGAATCCAAATCTGAATCAAATAGGGCCTGTTTCGCACACCCCTAGAACATTCACAGATGTCTATAATAATAGTGTAGAAATACTGCCCCTACAAAAAAGTACCTACATTACAATGCTGCTCCAAGTGTTTCATGTTTCATGGAAATAGACTCTGGACCTGAGTTTGCCTTAATTCCAGAAGGGACATAAAAACTGCTGTGGTCTCAAAACAATCTGCTTATTGTCATTTGCAATGCAAGACTTGTGTACTACAATAAACACGCAGTTGACTTAATGTTATATCAGCATCCACTATGGGAAGGATCAAGGGGTCCCCTACTTCATAATTGCCAAAGGATAGCAAGCAAGTGTCACAGGGCAGTAAGGTGAGCCTGCTCCTTTAAAGGCAGAAGCAGCCTAGCTGGAGACCACTGTGAGGGAGGCAGAGCTCTGCAGCTGCAGGTTGCCGGGGCAGTGGGCTAATGAGGAAATTAGCTGGCACCTGCACAGTCAGCTGACTGGAAGGAGGCAGAGCCCTGGGCACATATAAGCCCCAGGGCTAGAGGTGCCAGGAATTAGTTCTCTGGCACCCACCAGGGGAAGCAGCCCCTGCATGAAAGAGCTACCTGGAGATGTTTGGGGGCCTGACCTGCTGCCTGCAAGATTAATAGGGCTTTAGGAGCTTATAAGGTACCTGGGACTCAGAGGCACACAATACTAAGGGAGAAGTTTGTCTTAAAGGGGCAGTGTGGCCCCCATTGTTATGTTATAGCCCAGGGGCTTGTGTTTCTGTTGTCATTTGCACCGGTGGACCAGGATGAGGCTAACAGGGCAGGAGGCGGCCTCATTGTGGCACTCTATTGTGCAGAGCCCCAGCACCAGAGGGGCGCAAGCTGCAGAGGCCCAGAGAGCACAGTGCCAGAAGGGCGCCACAACAGGGATGCACAGAGCCCAGTGCTGGAGGGACGCAGCAACAGGGCCCAGTGGCAATAGAAGGCTGAGTTCAACCAAGGCCTCATCAGAGGGTCAATATTTATATATCACTTATGAGGCATGGCGAAGGGGAGGTTTTGGAGCCACACACCTAGCCCATAAGGTTTAGGGTGTTCTGTGAAGCACCAAGTTGAAGCGGGACTTGGCAAGGGATCCAAGAATGTGCAGAGTCTAGTGGGGTCAACAGGACCATGGCCACACAAACTCATGGGCAACCTCCCTATTTGCTATCTTAACCAACAAGATGTAGAAGGCACCTGCAGGGTGAAGCTGGCCCTGTCACGGAGCCCTGGGGGCATCACAGCCATCCCTGGGGACCCCACACTGTGACAGCACGCTTGCTAGGTAAGGAACAGTTCAAAACACTGGACACTAAGTTAATAGGAGTGCACAGCATTGCAACAGACACCGCTCAAGGTGTCTCAGAGATTCAGATCAAGCCTTGTATTCCATTCACCTTCTGTCCAAAGACTGATGTAGTGATCAATCATCTTGTAGAACAAGTTGTCCTAAAAGCAGTAGTAAATCCATCCTGGTTCACTCCTATTGTACCCATCACAAAGCCAAATGTGCCTGTAAGAGGGAGCCAGAGACTCCCTGTTACTTTAAGGGTGGAACAGCTGCAGAGTGTCTTGGGTGAAGGGAGCTGCTCACCAGGGGCTGTGAAAGACTAGTCATGGGGAATTAATAGGCTACAAGTGCCTCTTGCAGCACATGTGGCCATGCAATAGGACAATATGACAGGGCCTGTCTAAGCAACACCATACCTATTGCAGTGCTAGTGGCACAGCAATAGTACAATAGATCAGAGCCCAGTTTAGGTAAGAAAGGAATAGCCACAGAAGTTAGGTCTGCCAGTAAACCTAATGGAAAATACCTACAGCTGACCTAAGAAGGCACATGACCCAAAGAAGCAGGGCTTAGGAAATATATTAGCTCTGGGAGAGCCTGGGGATTAGTCTGGGGCTGTGGGCCATCAGGGAAGGAGCTCTATACTGAGAGGACTATGGTGGAGGGACTGACTGGGATCTGCCTGTTCTGGGGACTAAAATAAATTAACTGAAGGCTGGTAAAGATCTCAGTTTTGGTATGTAGCCAAGGTGAGAGCTGGAGTGACACAAGGGCTACACGGCCACCTGGAGGCATCACAGACCCTCCTGAGGCCCTAGACCTGCTACAGTGCCATTCAAGTATGTACTGACTACAAGTGTACAATAAATAAAGCACTGGAGAAACATTCATCTCGGATTACTGGTGTAAACCAGCTCCTTGACCCTCCCCCAGTTGTCTTTCCTGATTGGTGCAGGGGGCTGGACCCGATGATCTTCCAAGGTACCTTCTGGCCTTACAATCTATGAATCTATCTCTGGGGGGGTGCGTGCGTCTGTCTGCGTGCGTGTCTGTGGGTGTGTGTCTGCGCGTGCACGTATGTGTCTGTCTGCCTACTTTTGTGTCTGTCCCCTGCCTGCCCATCAGCAGCAAGCACATGGCATCATGTGGCTCTTGGAGCAGCGGGGTGCAGAGTCCAGCCTGCAACAGCAGCAGCCTCCACCCCATGCACAGATCTAGGGGGCATGTGTCCCCCAAACCTCTGCCAGGGTGCGTGTAGTGGCAGGAGCTGCCCCCTCTTCTCCATGCCCCCCAGATGAACTGTTCTCACGACTCCATCCCGCACTCCCTCCCTCACCACGGGGGCCTCAATCTGCACCCCCCACTTCAAAAAAAAGAAAAAAATATAAAGGGGTACATGAACTGAAACTTTGAGGGAGAAGTACACATTAAAAAAGGTTGAAAACCCCTGCCCTAGATTTGAACAGGCAGAAACTGCAACCGTTCCTAGGGTTGCTTAATTTCTACAATTCCTTTTTAAAAGACAAAACTACAGTTGCTGAGCCTTTGTATCATCTACTGGACAAGGATGCAACATGAAAATGGACTAAATGTCATGACAAGGCCTTCAATGATGTGAAGCAGTTTCATTCAACAGTCTGCTAGCCCATTAGGACATGAAGAAGACACTTTTACTTACCTGTGATGCTTTACCATATGGAGTTGGGGCTAGGGAATCAAACAAGTATTTATTTGGGTTTGGTTCAGATGCATTCAGTGGGCTCAGGTTTAGTTAGGGTTCAAGCCCCCCAAAGGAAAAATAAATAAACAAACCCCAGTGGTCCAGTTACCAGTTTGAACTGGTTCAAATCAGATTTTTGTTCATGTATAACATAGAAGAAATTTGTCTGAGCAAACTAAAATGTCTTCTAATATCTGCTTTGTCATATTGGACCTCTGTGCTGATAGAACACATTTAAAGCTTGAAAATGGTCTGTCTCCACTTACTTGTGTTGCTGGAACTGCCATGACAAATTTTGCCAGTTGATATAGTTCAGCCATGGCATTTTTCTGAAGTTTCCAGTATTTTAATATATCTTCCTTCTTACTGAGACATAGCTCATCTAAACATAACTATCTTTCTGGGAGGTTTCTTTTGTTCAGATCTCTTTTTCTCTCTGGATATTTCACAAGCTTGAATAAGAGAGTCCAGTTCATCATCTGGTCTTTCACTTTCAGACATGCATTTCTTAGATTCTATATAATTGACTTCAACTACTGAATGAAGCATTTCCCTTTCTGTCTATATATTGGTTAAATTAAGTGTTGCCTTAATTTTCCCTTCTTCTGACAAGGATTTGATATCTGGAATCAAGGCATATACATGACAGAAATATATCATTTCAAGCAGACTCTTTTTCTCACCTTTTCATGGAAGCCAGTAAGGACTGAGATATAAGGAATGAGACTTCTGCAGTTTCCAGTTGGCATTTTAACCAAGCACCACAAGTCACCCACTGTTAGTTGTTCATACTGAAGAATCTTTGCAGTTACTTTACCAGGCTTTATGCTTTCAATAGTATTCCATTTTGCTTCTGTCAGATGAAGCTCATGACTTGAGGTGGCCATGTCCTGACAGAAATCCCTGAGCTCAATTATGTCATAAGTTGAATGCCATCTGGTAAGACAATCTGTGACTGTGTGTTTTGACTTTAATTTCCTAATTATTACCAATATTGTTGGGCTTCTTAATATTTTACATACACATTGAGCTTTATGAATTATGTTAGAGATTATATTGTTCCTTCAGTGAATCTTTAACTGCATGCTGCAGAGTATAGGCAGAACAGTGAATTCCACTCAATGTTGCACCAATAGTCTCAGCAGATGTATTAAATCCATCTTCTTCAACCATCTGAACCCAGTTACTATAATCCCGCAGTTTCTGGCGTTCCTTGCAACATGGTCAGCAACAACTGATGTACTTCCTCAGGGCATGGGTCTTCAGGGAGGCAAAGTCATCCTACTAAAACTCTCCCTCTAATGACCTGCTCTGGAATGTGGCTGTGTCTTTGTTGCATGGCAGCCCGCTGATGCTCCTCTTGGCGATTTCTTTGATGGTGCCAGCAGCAATACTGCTTACCACTTTATTGGGGCAGGCCAGGAGATGAAAGGTAAGGGTAACAAATACAATGTCACAGAGGTAACAGCATGTAACTCCATGTACAACTGCAGGTTAAAGCCCTGAAGAATCACAGAAAATGAGAATTGAAAGGGAACTCAGGAGGTCATCAAAGCCAATCCCCTGCTCAAAGCAGGACCATCCCCAACTAGATCATCCCAGCCAAAGCTTTGTCTAGCCAGGTCTTACCCCAAGGATGGCGCTTCCACCACCTCTCTGGATAACCTGTTCTAGTATTTTACTACCCTCCTAGTGAGAAAATTCTTCCTAATATTTAACCTAAACTTCCCTTGCTGCAACCTGAGACCATTGCTCCTTGTTCTGTCATCTGCCACCACTAAGAACAGTCTAGCTCCATCCTCTTTCAAACCCTCCTTCAGGTAGTTGAAGGCTGCTATTAAATCCCCCCTCAGTCTTCTCTAGACCAAATAAATCCAGTTCCCTCAGCCTGTTCTCATAAGTCATGTTCCCTAGCCCCCTCACCATGTTTATTGCCCTCCGCTGGACTCTCTCCAATTTGTCCGCATCCTTTCTGTAGTGGGGGTGATGGAGGGCCCAAAACTGAATGCAGTACTCCACATGCGGCCTCACCAGTGCTGAATAGAGGGGAATAATCACTTCCCCTGAACTAGCAGCAACACATCTACCAATGCAGTCCAGTATGCCATTTGCCTTCTTGGCAACAAGGACACGCTACTAGCTCATTTTCAGCTTACTGTCCACTGTAACCCCCAGGTCCTTTTTCTGCAGATGTGCTGCTCAGCCAGTCAGCCTCCAGCCTATACTGGTGCATGTGTTTGTTCTGTCCTAAGTGCAGGACTTTGCACTTGTCATTGTTGAACCTCATGAGATTCCTTTTGGCCCAATCCTCCAATTTGTCAAGGTCACTCTGAATCCTAGCCCTACCATCCAGCCCTACCCTCTGAATTCAGCCCTAACCTCCAGCTACTACTACTGAGGAATCTAAGAACTACTGAGGCATCTATAGTTGAAGACCTGCTTGGATTGGCTTCCACACAGACCTGGTAATGAGTGCCAAGTAGAACAAGAAATTTTCTTGTTCTGTTTCTTTGTTTCTGTTTCTTTGTGAAACAGGCTACTTCACTTGTATGGACTTTCAAACCAAGTGATCCTGTTTGTGTCTGAAACCAGGCAACCAAACCACAGTAGATGCCTACAACTTTCCTTAAAGCTATAGGACTAGTGTCAGACAAGACCAAGACTCCAGATGGGAAGATACTTTGCAGATGATATGCCTACAAGATGAGAGACTGAGTCCCAGATCTACCAATCCAGGAGACATCATACTGCCAGTTCTTGAGTCCAACAGCTGTTTTGCCAGACACCTCAAATCCTCTACCTGCTGAAATGACTCATGAGGAGCTGAAAGAGCCTGCTGCCAATTCCAGTAAACTGACTCCTACCTCTGAATTGGGTTATCTGAGACAATTCACCATCCTTCCCAAGTACTTAAAGGATTACCTTATCTAGGGGGAGGGGTGTTCTGTACTGAGTATTACATATGTTAAGCAAGTCTATCAGTAGGTGGCACTATTTCACATGGTGTTTGCTGCCTGCTGCTTTGGTTGGAAGATTTAAATTAAGCCTTCTGTGAAAGTAATGAGAGATAGTTGCCCTGTTGCCTTCTGTCTGTCCCCACTGGGACAAAAAAACACTGCAATAGGCTAAAGTGACCACCCCCAAGGATTGTGACCATAAAGAGGGAGGTCTCAGACTTCCCAGCACAGCATTCTAACCATCCTGCTGCAGGACATCCATTACCCTTGCCCATTCTTTGCTACTCCTTTTGAAGCTGGCCTCCTGAGCAGTCATGAAAGATGGGGATGGGGGCAGACTTGCAGGTATTTGAAGGGCTATATGTATGGTAGTAGGAGTCTTTGGATCCCAGGCTTTGGGGCAGTCCTAATTCCCAGCAGTCAGAGCTGGCAGGATCAGCAGAAAGGCTGATCTCTGAAAATACTGGCAGAACTCTAACAAGAATTGTTAAGAAACTGGGATGTGGGCAGTCTTGCCTAGTGTTTAGACACCAGAAAAACAAGTGCAGTCTAGATTGGCATTCCAGAGGGCTGGAGGTACAGAGGAGTCTCGTACCAGAATTAGACTTGCGAGCTGTAGCCATAGCCAAAGTCAAAATAGGCCAGGGTCAGAAGCCGGAGCCAGAGACAGGGTAAGCTGACAGAGACAGGGTAACCCGATGGTTAACCAAAATCAGGAGCCAAAAGCCAGAGGCAAAGGTCAAACCAAAATCGAGAGCCAAGAACCAAAGTCAGGGAATGCCAAGGGTACTGGCAGATTCAGAAGCCCAAGTAGGATCCAGGAATCAGAACCAGAAAACCAACGAAGAAGATTGTGGGGATAAGGAGTTAACCCAGGACAAACCTTGATCTTCCTTGGGAAAGCAGTGGGACAGCAGGAAAAAATTTCGGGCTCTGGGAATACCCCACAGATAGGTTTGTGACACCAAGACAGGAATAAAATGCCACCACTGTCTCATGACAACTTCATGTTGTCCTCTTGAAATTCACTGAATTTCCCTTTGAACTGCTTTAAGGTGGTTACATGTATCAACACAGCATCTAAATAAGCTTTTGAATGGCCTTCACTTACTTCAAGAGTTAGTGAGTTGTAGACTCTTCAACTACCTTACGAAGACTTCCTTAGGGAAAACATGCTGCCCAGACGGCACCCCAAGTTCAGCCCAAAGCCAGTTCAGACTTATACCTAAATTAACTACTTACCTTATTTGTTTTCTTTCTTTGGCTACACTGAATGATGAAAAGAAGAAAATTCACTCCCTGGATATATCCAGACATTTATTTTGTTACCTCTAACAGGACCAAGCCATTTCCATTATCTCCTTTTCTCCTTCTGGCCATTTTTAGCCTTTCAACAGGCCAAGAAACCTTGTTAAAGAGAACTTCTAAATGGACTAAGCAATGATTTCTACCAACCATAGGTGCTAAGTAGGTGGTGGCTCAAGGGCCCTGCCCCCCCCCCCCCCCCCCGCCCCCCGTCAGAAAGAGGCATAGGGTGACCACCCATCCCTAATTAAGTGCAGCAGTTCCAAAATGGGAACATCAAGTCCCATCCCAGGCTGCATGACTCCAGGACAGTATTTGTCCCAGATTCCCCATATCATGCAGGTATCCGGGTTTTCCGTTCACCATGGAAAACCACAGGAAATGATGGGTTTTTCCTGCAGGCTGGCAGAGTTCCAGCCTGGAAGGGGCTGCGGGGAGCAGGACACAGGGGGGTGCCACATGCATGTGTGCATGCACACACATGCACATGGTCAGGAATTCAGCCTCAGGCAGTGGTTGAGAGCAGCTTCCCCAGCTGCCTGCAGTTAAGTTGGGGGAGGGGTGGTGGTGCAGATTGAGGCCTCCACAGTGAGGGAGGGAGTGGGGCAGGGGCTGGGCCTGGGGGTCTGCATGGGGTCCAGGATCAGGGCAGGGAGCAGCACAGAGCCATGGGTGATTCATCCAGGGGGCAGGGCATCTCACTGCTGCTGGGCACACTCCCAGGGAGAGGGGCATGGAGGGGCACATGCCCCCTCAGACTTGTGCACAGAGCAGGGATGGATGCAGCCATGGAGCTCCCTGCCCTGCTGGCCCTCCCCTGGGAGCCTGTGCCAGCCACACTGCCATGACAAAGCATCCTCTGCCTGCCCAGGAGCAGTAGGGGTGGTGGTATGGAGGTGTGCCCCCCACTGCTGCCGAATGGGCTGGGGGTGCCTCACCACGGTGGTGCAGCTAGTGCGGGACTCCTGGTGGGGAGGACAGCAGGGCAGCTTGCCCCAAGGCCACAGCAGGCAGCTTGCATTCACCCCTGCCCCCCCACAGACTTCACTCAGTTCTGTTCTAGTCATGCCACTGGCGGGGGAGGCAGGGGACATCCTCTTAGGTCCCCCCCTGGCAAAAATAAAAGTTGGCACCTATGCTACCAGCAGACACCTGGCTGACATCCCTTTCCTTGTGAACACTTAAGTGCAGACCACCAGGGCAGAGAGTGCACTTATCAGATGCTTCAGAACTATTCCAATCCATGAAATCTGTAAGGCTGAATAGCCAGTAACTTTCCATATTTGCCAGCAGTACTTCAATCAGTGTTTGATGCAGTTGATGCTTCTCATCCCCTAGCCTTTTGACGTAATATTTTCTGCCAGTAACCCGCAGTGGAAGCTGACACATACTCAAGACTCTGGTTTGTTTAACGTAGCAAAATGAGCCCACTTTGTGGCCTGTACTCTTTCCTTCTTTGCTAGGGCTTATTAATCATAACTGCGTCTTCTATTTTTATATCTTTACAGCACTTTTGCTTTTGCATAGGAGCAAGAGAAGGCACAGGGCACATACACAGCCTTCATATGTACTGCTACTCAAATATTTCAAGTTTCTTATGCATGAGGCACATGCATATCTACAGTGGAATTCACATTGATTACAGTATCTTGAAGAATCATAGTCACTGTAGTGTAGGGTGAATAACCATTCTCTATCTGTAATCAAGCTGAAACTACTGGCAAAACTATGGTATTTACCCAGATCCAAGATGCTTCTGAATTTATTTATAAAGTATTCATGTATAGAATCTAATTACTGGGAGGGGAGTGTCACCTGAAATTCATTCTCCCCCCCCCCCACCCCCCCTTCCCCCACTGCTGCAGTGGGGCAATGGGTGGCAGGGGGTCAGGTGGTAGGTGAGTTAAATGGCCTGATATCTGCCCCCTGCTGCCAGCTTCCCCAACCTCTGCCCCTAGGCCTGCCCCTCTACCACCACCTCTGCCCCCACTCTGCAGCCTATACCCCTCTGGCACATTTGCTCCAGCCCCAGCCCAGCCATGCAGTAGTGGCAGTGCCCAGGATGAGGCTGGAGCAACCATGTGTTCTGTGACGGGGTGGGGGACAGTGGAGGCAGGGGGGTGGCAGTAGCTGTGGCTCTGACTCTGAACCTGACCCAACCTCAACCCTAGACCAGAGTCTGAGCTGCAGCAGCTACCTGATCCCCGACTTGTACTCAAATGCAAGTCAAGAGGCTCCCCCCATGTTAAAATGGGGATGAGGGGGAGACGGGACTCATCTTGGATTCAAGTAAATATGGCAAGATTTTCAGAAGCAAGAGAGAATGAAGATCCAGTTCAGAGAACCATAGAATCATAGAGAAGTAGGACTGGAAGGGACCTCCAGAGGTCATCTAATCCTTTCAAGATTAAATGGCCTCATATTGCTAGGGTTAATTCTGCACATGATGTTGGTGTCTACCTGAAATAGCTTTCCGTTGGATCAGGTTGGGCACATCCAGCTGTGGGAGCTGAGAGTATCTGCTTACATCCACGGCTTCAGTCACTGCAGGCAGAGCCACTGCCTCAATTCTGACAGGCTAAAAACCAAAGCGAAAAGTACAGTAAGCACTATTTAAATTTGTCTCCTCCCCTGACTGTGTGTTTTCCTTCTTTGCCGTGGCTTATTAATCACAACTGCTGTTTTGTCTTTACTGCATTTAAACAACAAGGCCTAATCTGATACCCGCTGGTTGAGTTACTAATAATGCTACAGCAGAGCTCTATATATGTAGATGAGAAAAATATGTATGTCTGTCCTTTTATATTTTTTTATCATGAGTGTTCTCCTCAGAGCAGATATGGTGGTATCTGAGGGTTTGACTGTACATTACAGCTGTTTTGGTGTGCTTGGGAAAATGGCTGGTCTTGTGGGGATATGTATGGTGGTCTATAGGTTTTTTTGCATATGGCAGTTTGTAGGGTGCCATCCCAAATGTGGACCATGCTATGTACAAAGTTGATGGTAGAGTAGAAGTATTCTAGAAAAAGTTTGATCAAGGAGTGAGAGTTGTTAAACCTGTGGTTAAAGTCAATAAGTGAGACCAGGTGCTCAGTTCAAATGATGAAAAGAACATTTACGTAATGGAGGTGTAGTGCAGGTTTAATACTGCAGTTTTTTAGAAATGCTTTTTCTTTTGGCCCATAGCTGTGCCCATGGTTTGGAGGAAGTGTTGATTGTTGAAAGTGAAGTTGTGGGTGAGGATGATTTTTTTCAACATGCTGTTGCATATCTGTTATATGCTCCATGTTCTTGTAGGTATTTCAAGCAGGCAGCTGTGCTTTCATGGTGTTGGATGTTAGTATACAGGCTGGTGATAGGTGATACCCATGGTTGCAAATATGGCCTGCTCAGGAGTGGTTGATGCTCTGGATTCTGTTGAGGAAGTCTTGTGGTGTCTTGTAGAAAACTTGTTCTTTTCATGACAAGTGGTTTCTGGGTAGTTTCTATGAATCCTGATAGCTCTTCTGGGAAGGTATCATAGTTGAATATGATAGGTGTGCCAGGGTTACCTTGTTTTCGGATTTTTGGGAGCATATAAAAAGTTCCTGGGATAGGAGAGTTAAGGATAAGTGGAAATAGTTTTTTCTGAAGCTAGGATGGGAAGGATATAATGTTTTCCAGTCCCAGAGCAAATGCTGGTATGGGGTCCTCCCTAAGTTCTTTAATACTACATATACCCCTGGTGGTCACCTATGACCCTACTCTGGAACCAATTAGAAGAATCATCAAACAGCTACAACCTATACTTAACAAAGATCAGACCTTGAGAGAAATATTCCCAGTGCCTCTTGCTCCTGGCTTTCAAAAAACCTCTGAACTTTGCCCAAATTGTCACCTGAAGCAAACTGCCTACTGCTCAACAGACATTAATAATAGGTGGTTAATCTGTCAACACATCCCCACTGCTACTACAATTACAGCTTCCCACAACAAGCCTATTGGAATCTACAGAACCCAAAATGTGATATATCTGATCCAATGTACCAAATGCCTTCCTGGTAACTATGTGGCTGAAACTAAATAGCTACTCATGAAACAAAATGAACTCTTACAAAAAACAAATATAAAGGATGGAGATACACATATGCCAGTAGGAACACACTTTTCACAGAACAACCGGTTGCTTTCTGACCTCACTATCCTCATGCTCAAGGGAAATTTACCAAACGCCTTTAAAAGGTGAATTCAGGAATATTCATAAGCTGGCTAGACACTAGGAACCAAGGACTGAACATCGATACTGATTTTATAACACACTTGATTCCTGAAATTCTTTCTATACCTGACAGGTCGTCTTCTTCTCCTCATGTCTCTACACCACATTTGACCATGTTGTTACACATGCTCGTGCATGTCATTTCTTAGACATTGGACATTAAGGGCTGGAAGGGACCTCAAGAGATCATTAGGTCCAGCCCCGCCGCCATAGACAGAAAAGTACATGACACTCTAGAGGGGGTAATAGATATCAAACAGGCTTTGTGTATTTGTATAGACTTTATTGAAATTCTTGTAGTTTACTGTGTACATGCGCCTTCAAGCAGTGGGCATTGCAGCAGGTGTTGCATAGTCTGAGGCTCTTTGCCTCAGTCACAGGTAGTGAACCAGTGGTATAGCTCCACTTCTTCATTAGTTCCTTGGAACATCCAAGTCTGGTATGTAGGTGGTTGAAACATTGCTATTTTTGCCATAGTTCATCAGCCCCTGGTAATAAGGACTGAGCTGCTGGAATGTACATTTTTTCACTGTCAAGTATTTTCTTCAGTCTCTTGTTTCACATCTGTAGTCGTGTCTCCTTGGGTATGGCATCAAGAGATTGGGTACTGGTAAGTAAGCTCCTGTATGACTTCAGATGTGTGTGTACTGCAGGATGGTTCTACACAACAGGTAATAATGATCCTCATCCCTCATCTTGATCACCCAGAAATCAAGCTTCTTTTCTTCTACTAATTATTTATCTGCTACCCCTGAGAATTTCTCCCCCTCATATTTCACAGCTGTACCTACTGTTCTTAAAAATTGTTGTGCTTGCTTTCCTCTTCAGACTTGAAGAATATTTTGCATTCAAAAGCTTGTCTGACTTTATCTTGACAATACAGTTGGTCCAATAAAAGATGCATGACCCAAAGAATCCTTACCTCTGGAATATATATTTGACTGTTTTTATTTTTGCCATGTAGGACTGAGTCAAAAAACTTACGGAATATTAAATATATCGTGTCAACACAATTATCTTTATCAACCAAATTTTTACTTTTGCAAGAGATATCAAATGTATTTTATAATACCTCTTTTCCATACATCAGGTTTAATTATTTCCATAAAATTAGGTTTAATTATTAGTTATCAGAGTGGTCTGGGTGACTTGCTAAGACGGACACAGCAAACTACATGAATTTCAATAAAGTCTATACACATACACAAATACACAAAGCATGTTTGATATATATTACCCCCTCTAGAGTGCCAATGTAAATAAGGAACACACTTTCATTTTGTCAGTCTCTACAAAGGCAGTGTGGTACAGAGCTCTCTCCCATACCTCTTTGATTCTAGGGAGGCAGGGAAAATTGTTCCATCCCTGACCACATGCAAGCGCGATTTCCGAATGGCAAGGTCCATGGCTCTTTTCTTGCCCACATGCCAAAGCAATGTCAGGGTCACAAGATGACTTCTTCTCTTCCTGCTCAGAGGTTAGTTGTTTTCCAGGAGGACGGGAAAGACTTTTCCACCCATGGCCACATGCCAAACAGATACCAGGATGGCAAGGGATGAAGTTGTTCTTCTCACATAATGATAAGGAGTCACCAGTATCTGTGTTCATCAATAATTGTTGTTCCTTTGCTGGAACAAGTCTTGATAAGGCAGGGTTTGATTCAGGTGCTGGTATAGGGAAGTACATTCCAACCTGTGCTTTTTGGTAGGGAATGAATCCTGTAAAACAAAACAAAAAAAAATTAAGATGTATATATGTGTAAATGTGAACAAATCAGAGGAATGAAAAGGCATTCATGTCAAGGGAGGAAAGGTTTGACATGCAGACCTCTGTGTACTAGAGAGAAGAAGCAGTCCCATTGTCAACTGGCTAATAGAGTCAAGTACAAGTATTATTATACCCAGCTAAGAAAGAGCTGTCTCACTTGCTGAACAACACTAAGAAGCCCTAGAGTCCAAAGTACTGCTTCATGGATATATGACCATACAAACATAAAAAGTGCCATACTGAGACAGACCAGTGGTCTATCTAGCCCAGTAACCTGTCTCCTACCATGGCAGAAGTGGATGCTAGAGAGAGAGCATTGAACCAGATAGAACAAGTGATCTATGACCTCTTAACTACCCTCTCAGGAATCCAGCATTATTGATTTAGAGTTGCCAACAGCTATTTAATAATTCTCACTGCCTGTGACAGAGGTGGCAGCAGCTCCTTGGGCCTCTATGTGGCTCAGCCTGGGCATAATGCAGGTGGGAGCTCAGGCTTGGATCAAGCAGGGGAGCAGGGAAAGCCACGCTGGGCACTGGAGGCAGATGCAGTCCCAGACTTCCTGGGCTGAGCCAAACAGAGCCCCCAGGAGTTGACGCCACCTCTCCCAGCATCCTGCCATTGGGCGCTTGCCCAGGACAGAGGTGGGTGGAACAGGGAAAGCTGTATCAGGCAATGGGGCAGATGCAGTCTCAGCCTGCCTGCTGTAATGGGTGGGAGCCCTAGTGTGGGCTTTTAAGGGCACCTGAATCCTGGGAAGGCAGCGAGGCGTCCCACCACTGCAGGGCTGCATTGCTGGGCCACCAAACCTGTCCCAAGGGAGAGGCACGGGGAAGCCACCAGCAGCTGCAACACCAGCTGTCACTTTTTTCTTCCTGGTGGTGCCTGCAGAAGCACACAGCCCCGTGAGCTGGGCTCCTGTTAGTACAGCCAACATAGCATTAAGACGCCTACACGTGATTTACAGTGCCTTAACTAATCGAGCCTAAATTTGATACTTGCTTTATACAGGTATCAAATTTGGTCCCAGATAGCCCTAAGTCAGCATGTTTAAGGCACATTAAGGATGTGCACATGTAAACCTGCCCTTAGTGCACCATAAATATGGCAGCTAACGCAATGTAAATCACCTTAGGTCTTCTTGAGGGTGCACATATACACACACACACATTAAACTAGAATGACTACATGACTAATGGCATTATCTTTTGATTATTTTGACTGTTTTAAAACATATATAAGCTTAGCAAATGTATGCTATTCCAATAATTATATTTGCTTTGATCTTAAGCTGAATAATATAGTGCTAGTTCCCTAGCATAATAGTAAGATTTCTAGATTCTCTTTAATTAGAGAAAAATGTATTGTGTTGTATGTGATGATGTGTCACACCATTTGCCACCTTCCATTTCAAAATCTTAGATTCACCCATAGGTCAGAATCCTATTGTACTGCAAGTGCTTAAATGGGCAGTTTTCTAGTAGCTTAACTTTGAGGATTTATACAGCATGTATGTTTCTATTTCTTGTGCAGTGTAGATGCATAGCAACAGACAGTAGCAAGGAATGCCTTGAAGATAAAGTTATAAAGAATAAAGGAGGAGGTATTCTAAACTGAGGTGAATTCTCACAGTATGGAGCATGCCTGAGAGAAGAAAGTTCCTGAGCACTAAATCAGACAGTAATGAACATTTTGATATCACAGGAATGTAGCTCTTAAACCTATTACTGGAACAGAGCAGGTACTGTCCGGTACCACAAAGAAACATGATTGTATCACACATCAGAACTAACAAACTTTTGCCCTTACTCAGGTGATATCACACTACTGCATAATTCGATAGTGAGCTGTTATAAAGCTTTATACTCATAACCCCCCCCCCACACACACACACACACACCTTTGTCACTACAGGAAAAGCAAATAAAAAACAATTCTCCCATGCTGAGAAGAACATAGAAGAAAAACTTCTGTTGGGTCCTGGTGGACCTGCTGATGCAAACTGAGGTTCAAATCTGTTCGAAAGCATCATGTATGCTACCTGAAGAGAACTACTATTGAAGAGGGGTCTGAGCTCAATGCCAAGGGTGTATTCAAAATCCTACAAGTGGGAATCTATGTGAACCCTTATCAAAAGAGAAGAAAATACTTCATTTTACAGTTACTTGGCAAATAAGAGAGTGAGAACATTCATATTGTCAACTCTCAGAGGCAAGAGACTGAGGGGCCACATCCATACTGAATAAGGAAACATTACATGAATGCAACCATTCCCCTTTCCTATGTCAAAGCTATGATTTTTCCACTAAAGTATGTTACACTTTTTCCAAAGTAGTTCATATATTGTGAATTCAGACCTGTAATAGGACCTGGCCCCAGGGTCAGCTGCAACACCCCCTGGTGGCCAAATGGCAACTGCCTTGCTCTGGCTTTAAGGTACCCTCCTTTTAGCTTTCACTTTGCCATAACTTGATGTAATTAATTTTTAAAGGGAAGCTGCCTAACGGTCCTAGAGCCAGCTCCAGTCCTACAGTCTACCAGCGGATCCTTTCTCTGAATCCTGCTAGCCTCAAATCCTGTTTTCATGCAGAATGGGTCTCCCTGGCCCGTACATGCCCAGGGTACCTTTTGCCTTACAGGCTATTCATGGCCTCCTAAACTTCCCTATAGCCATGTCCATGCCTCATAGATGTTAACAGTTATCAGTTAGCTGGAGTACTTTGCCCCAAGCCACTACCAGGCCACCTAAGGCTTTTACTCCCTTGTTGGAGCCTTGGCCTTCCCTGCCTCTGCCCCTTTCCTCTGTCTGTGCCCTTTGCCTATGTCCACTGCCCCAGGCCTGGCTTTTGGGCTTCAGGCCCCATCTCACCGTCTCAGAGTCTGGGCCCCTTGGCCCTGGTCTCTACCCTTCCCAAGCACTGGGCCCCTGGCCCTTTCTGGCTTGCACCCGGGCTGGGCTTCAGCCCCTCTCTGGGCTTACATCCCCTTTGGCTTAAGCCTGATCTCTATCCAGAGCCCCTGCCCCGGCAGGGCTCCAAAACACTGGTGTGCCCCTGGAACTCTGCTGTGGTTAACCACAATATGTTCCTCAGGTGCACCACCATAGGTTAACTGCAATGCATGCCTTTGGCTCCCTGACTACAGCCACATACATAGTCTACTGGTCAAAACTCAAACCAAAACCATAAGTCCCCTGGCCATAACTAAACTCTTAACCCAACTGGCTGTATACCAACCCCTTCTCATTTGGGTTTAAGTTCCCTGCCAGCCCTCAGCCCTAGCAGACTCTCGATTAGTCACCCAGAAACTGGCATCTCTCTTTCCCCAGTGGCCTCTAGAGACAGAGTACTTGCCTGGCTCACTCCTGAGCTTATATTCTAGGCCCTGCCCCTTTCTGGTTAGGTGGCTTCCACAGCTACCCACAGGTGTTTTCTGATTAGGCTAGCTGGCTTCAACCCAGGGTAGCTTACCATTGCTGCCTAGCCACTGTAGAAGTGTTTCGTCTCCCCTGCTGGACTCTACCCTGCTGGACTATTGCAAGTTAACCAGCTTGATGATACCCCCTCCTGGCTTCTCTTTTTTCCCCTGGCTGGCTGTTTAGCTCCTCCTACTGCTCTTTCCTCCTCAAGTAACAGGAGCCTTCTGCCCCTCTGTTACAAGACCTCACCTATTTGGGTGAAAACCCCGACTTAATTTTAGCCATTTGAGACTTAATTTAACTTGTGTTTGTGTATGGAGTGAAATCCTGAGTTCTACTTGCCTGTGTAGCCAGGAATATAACTTTTGTCTCGATCCAGCATCTGGTTCAAGGGATGCTTTATGTCACTAAAATCCTTTAAGAACTTTGGCTTCACCAGTGGTGCCAGCACAGAGCACAGGCTCTTCTGAATACTAGGATCGGTGAGCAGGTGAGATGTGGTTTTGCCATAGGTTTCTCCAATTTGGTAGCGAAACTGAGGGTAAAATCCCCCATATCTGAGGAGGTAATCACAGATAGGCAGTCAGCAATCCAGCATACTAAGGTTCTCTCTCCCTAGTGCATAATTACAATAATTTGTTTTATTACTGTGTTCACACGTATTTGAAAGAGTATATTTAGCCTGGAGAGGAGACAGAGGGGAATTTGATAACAGTTTTCAAATACTTGAAGGAGTTAGAGAAAGAATAGAGATGGGTTTTTTTTCCTCTGTGGCCAGGGGACAGGACATGGAGCAATGGCCCCAAGCAGCAGCAGAGGAAATTTGGGTTGGCAATTTAGAAGGAACTTTCTGACTTTGAGGGTGGTCAAACGTTGGAGTAGGCTACCTAGAGAAGCTGTGGATTCTTCATCCCTGGAAATTTCCAAGAATAGGTTGGACAGACATTTGTCTGGGATGGTTTAGTCCTGCTTTGAGCACGGGGCTGAATTAGATGATCCTGTGAGGTCCCTTCCAGCCCTACTTTTCTATGGTCCTATAATGCAGATATGTATGGGTGCAAATGTGTGAGGTGTCTAAGATCGAACTGTAGATAAATATACTGTATGTGTGTTGGTATTCACATAGCAACACACTGGCATACACAGCATGCATACCTGCAGAAAAGTAAGCAAAGTGAAAGCTTGTACTTGGTGTTTTCAGCTGTGAAAGTGTATGGAAGGAGGTACAATTAAGATGTTTAAAGATGTGAAAGCAAGCAAGCAGAACTGTTTTGATGCATACAGGCTTACGCTTATGGGACTGTGCCTGCAAATGTACAATAGTGTAAATGTACCAGAGAGGGCTTGCATTTGTGGTCGTGGAAGAAGATAGGGAAGATAGAAGGGATGCTTTGTGTTGATTTTTATTTTGGGAAAATATGGTAATAATATGTTTATAATAAAATGTGAAACCTTCCTCAGTTCCAAAGTTTGGGTTTGCATTCACAGTCTTTAAGCACACTGAATATTTTAAAATTTTCAAAAGTCCCTTGTTTAACTGTAACTCTAAAAATAATGAAAAATATTTTTCTTCTATTATTAAAATAATTCCTTCCCTTATCCTCTAAGGATGAAAAGATTAAGAAGAGAAACAAATAAATTAGAGCAAAACACCAAAAAAAACTCTCATAAAATCATACTCAATTGTTGTTCAAAGAGATGGTTTTAAAGGAAAGCAATTAATTAAGGAGGATAAGCTCCCAGTTAAGATTTGGATCTCCTGAAAGAGAGATTTAATACTAGCACCAGGGAGCACCCACTGAAGCTAGTAGATGACAAGTTTAAACCTAGCAAGAAGAAGTACTTTTTTATGCAACGCATAGTTAACTTGTGGATTTCATTGCCCTAAGAGGTGGTAAAGGCAGATAGCAAATCCAGTCCCTTTTTGAACCTGGCTAAATTGATGGATGATAAATCAATTAATAGCTATTGAGCAGAATGGTTAGAGATGTTTCTTCCAGCATTTTTGAGCCAATAATGGTGGTTTAGACATGCCAGAGGATCACTGTAGGGAGTCACTATATCTAGATCATTCTAGAGGGTTCCAGCTCTCCCTCTGTAGCATCAACTTCTGCGATTGTCAGAGGCAAGAAACTGGGCTAGATAGACCACTGGTCTGACCTAATGTTGCACTTCTTATGAGACTGAATACAAGCAATCTATCAATATGCATTTTAATATATTACCAGGAGTAATATAATATATTGTCAACTATAGATACTATAGGATTTATGCCCTTTCTGGGACAACGTCTTCTGTTCTGCTCCAAAGGGAAAGGGGTCCTAAATAACCCTTAGCCCAGGGGTGGGCAAAATATGGCCTGCGGGCCAGATCCGGCCTGCGAGGCCATTCTATCCCCTAAAAATTTAGAAAATTAATATTTATTTGTCCTTGGTTCCTGTCAAAAATGACAGGAGCCAGGGGCAGTAGGACCCAGGGGAAGCCCTGGCGGACTCCTACAACAGCAGGGCCTACCCGGCCCTGCCCTGCCCTGCCAGCCAGAAGCCCCAGGAGGGGCTTCTGGCCTGGGACCATGTGGCTCTTCCAGTGCGGGGAAACTCAGGTAAGGGGGGAGGGAAGGGCAGGGGAGGACCCTGCCCAGGGAAGGAGCTGGTGCTGAGTGCAGGGAAAAGTGGCCCCTCCCCTGCCCCGTGACCGGTGCTCCCTGCTGCAGCTGCTCACAGCCCGTGTGGGGCTGTCCTGACCAGGCAAAGGCAGCCCTATGCGGGCTGCGAGTGGCTGCAGTGTGGGGCGGCATGCTGAGCGTGGGAAAAGTGGCCTACCCCATGGGCAGCGCCCCGCGCTGCAGCCACTCACAGCCCACATGGGGCTGCCTGTGCCTGCTCAGGACAGCCCTGTGCGGGCTGCAAGCCTCTGCAGCAGGGAGCACCGGCCATGGGGCGGTGGAAGGGCTGCTTTTCCCCGTGCTCAGCACCAGCTCCTTCCCTGCCAGTGAGCAGGAGGTTGGGGCTGTGCACTGCCCCCCGCCTGTACTGCAGGGCTGGGGTGGGGGGCACTGGGAGTGAGCAGATGCAGGAGTTTGCTCAGGACAGCCCTGTGCGGGCTGCAAGCCTCTGCAGCAGGGAGCACCGGCCATGGGGCGGTGGAAGGGCTGCTTTTCCCCGTGCTCAGCACCAGCTCCTTCCCTGCCAGTGAGCAGGAGGTTGGGGCTGTGCACTGCCCCCCGCCTGTACTGCAGGGCTGGGGTGGGGGGCACTGGGAGTGAGCAGATGCAGGAGTTAGTGGGAGCATGGGGCCTGCACCGGTGTCCCAGGGCCAGCGCTGGCCGGGCCCAGAGCAGGGCAGCAGGAGTACAGGGTCCCAGCCAGTAGGGGCTCTATGGAGCCAAGCCAGCTCCCCCTTCTCCCTGCTAGTGCAGCTGAGTCCAGCTCCACAGACCCCTGCCAGCCTGCACTACGCTGTGGGCCTCACCGGTGCTGGTCCTGAGACATTGGTTCCAAGACGGTGACCAGGGGACGGGCCGCCTGTCAAGGGGCTACCCATGTGGCCCTTGACAGCTTGCCAAAACTGGGTAAGTGGCCCTCCACCCAAAATAATTGCCCACCCCTGACCTAGTAGCACAAGTTGTCTTCTCTGCAGTCCTCCCAGTCAGGGACAGTGGCCAACAGAGGGAGGAGTGTATCGAGGTCAACCGAAGGCTTAGAAGACGGTGTCACCATGTGGGCTTTGGATACCTTGACCTTGGTATGCAGTTTAACTACAGCGGCTTCCATGCAAGGGATGCTGTTCATCTCATGACCAGAGGGAAGAAGCTCTTCGCCATGAGAGTTGCCAACTTGTTGAGGAGGTATTTAAACTAGCCGTGTCCGGGGGCCAGGGAGAAGGTTTTGCTGCTGAAGCAGAATCCATTAGCCACAACGACACATGGGAGGACATTCAAACAACGGATGTCTTGAGGCAGACAATGTGATAGAAAACCTGAGATGAGCAGGGGAGAGCTCAAATGTCTTTATGGGAATGTCAGAAGCACAGAAATAAATAAGAGGAACTGCCAGTCCTACTGGCTGATGAGACATTCAATTTGATTGGGTTGACAGAGACCTGGTGGGATGATATACATGACTGGGCAATGAATACTGAAGGTTACAGGCTTTATAGGAAGGATTGGATTGGGAAGAAGGTGTGGCCCTGTGCCTGCCACTTTAAGGGCCTGGAGCTGGCAGCTGCCAGGTGCCTGATGAGGGCACCCATTTTTTAATTTGGGGCTGCCCATATAAACAGGGCAGTTCTGCTGCTGGAGGCCAGGCAACAATATCGCCTGGCCGGAGGGCTGCTGGTATCATCTGGAGGGAAGGGAGGAGCTGTAGGGGATGGTCAGGAGGCTCCTGGTCCTGGGTACAACCTAAAACTGCACCCTGCCGGGAGTGGGTGGCCTGGTGGGGCTCTCAGTGGTGCGGAAGCCCCCAGGAAATGCCAGGCCAGTGACCACCCTGGTGAAAGGCAGGTCGAGGTGTCTTAACCCCTGGCCCCCACAACTGCGTGGATTACCCCTTCGTAGGGTCTGGAGGGTGGACCCCCGGAGAGCGAGAAAAGGCCATAGACTCATGCCTGTCTGGACTTCCCCTGACTGGTCAATGCTGGGGCCAGGACCGGAAGGGTCAAAGGGCCAGGGGCCCACCGCGAGGAACGCCCAAGAGCTGTGTACCTGGCGTTCCAACTGGCCTGGAGGTGGGCCAGGGCTAGCGAGCCGAAGGTCCCGGGGGGACCACACCCGAAGGGGAAGCAGTTTAGGGAGTTATGCTGCCTAGTATGAAGGCAGATGAGGCCGCCTGAGGAGAGGAATCCAGGCGGGGTTCAATTAGGAGGATTCTGGGGCCCAGTGTGGGGGCTGGTAATGATGATAACATCGAGATGCCATCTGCGAGGCTCGGGCTGCAGCGTAGGGAAGGAATGGACCTGCAGATAGTGCCCCCTGGCATCAGGGCAGGAAATGGGCAGCCTCCTGCTTATTAACATCTATTAATTAATTCTAACAAGGTGTGGCGGGAAAGAAGGTGGGCAGTTAGCCCAGAAACAGGGGGGCGGGCCACAGTTAAATCGGCCCCGAGAAGACCTCCTGTTACAGGCCCTCTATATGAAAGAACAGTAACCCTCCCTGCAGATCATGTTTGACATCAAGGAAGGGGCCCTTGAGACCCTCTGAGTCAGACTACAAGGGGGACGAGGAGAGGGAGACCTGATGCTGCGAATCTACTATAGGCCTCCCTCCCAAGAGGAAGAGAGCCATTGAGCATTCTCAGGAGGACTGACAGAGGCAGCTAGCACTAAAGACATGATAGTCATGGGTGACTTCAACTACTCAGACATCTATTGGGAAGACCATTCAGCTGCCTCCAGCATGTCAGCCAACTTCCTGGCAACAACAGACAATCTGTTTCTGACACAGGTTGTAGAAGGGCCTACTAGGGGCAAGGCCACCCTGGATTTAGTGCTGACCAAAGGGGAGGACATCATAAGCGACCTAAGGATTGGTGGTACCCCAGGCAACAGTGATCATGACCTGATAAAGTTCACCATCCACCGTAAGACTGGGAAATTAGTCATCAGAACAGGAGTCCTAAATTTCAAGAAGACAGATTTTGGCAAACTCAAGAGGATCATTGGAGAGGCCCTCTGCAACTGGCAACTGGATGATTTGGGAGTGTGGGAATGATGGTGCTTCCTTAAGGAGGCAATTCTCACAGCTCAAAAACAGGTCATCCCCACACGGGCAAAAAGTGGAAAAGGAGCCAGGAGACCTGCTTGGCTCACCAGGGATATTAGGGAGCCATTGAAAAAGAAAAAAGTATATATATACAGTGGAGGAATGGCTCAGCAACCAGGGAGGAGTACGCCTGTATCACCAGGGCCTGCAGATACAAGACACGAAAAGCTAAGGTGGGCACGGAGATCAAATTGGCAACTGTCATGGCGCGGGGTCCAGTAGGATGGCCGTGATCTCCCTAAGGCCCCCTTTACCGTGCCAAGTTGACCCAATGGGCACCCTCAAATTCTCGTCTTTGGTGTTCAAATATATTAGGGAGGCTGCCTTTTACGCTTTCTTGGTCACGTCTTGCTGGACACTCGGACCCCGTGGTTTCCCAGACCCCTCGTGGGTCCCGCTCTGCAATGGGTGCTTTAGGGGCACCCTAGCCTTATGGGCTATACATGGCTCCAACCATCCCTGTACCACGCCCCAAGCCCCACAGATGGAATAGACGTTGTTCGGTCTGGGCCTTGTTTATAATCTGGCCCCCTTGTCCTCTCTGGGCCCTACCTCTTTCAATCTGTGCCCTCTCTGGTGCTAGGGCTCTCCACGGCCCTGTCTCACTCTGTGCCCTCTCCCTGGGGCTTCTCCACAATGCTGCCCCCTCTCCTGAGGCTTCTTAAAGTGCTGCCCCCTTCTCTGGGGCTCACCACACCCACGCTGGGGCTTCTCATTAGTGTCCCCTCTCTGGGGCTTCTCAACTGCCCCCTCTCTGAGGCTGGGGTTAGTGCACCCCGAATGCTGCACCCTTGCTGGTGCTGGGGCCCCCACACTGCTGTGGGTCCCCTATGAGGCGTCCTCCAACCCCTAATAGCCTCACCCAAACCACTGGTAACAAACAGCAAACAAAATGCAAACCCCTTGGCTATAATTTAAATGGAAGCCGCCCGGCTATAACAACATTCCAGCCTACCAGGGAATACTCCATCTCTCAGCCGTGTCAGATGCTGTGCCTTCAGTCAGGCTTCCCCTTTCTTCCCTGAGAGAGCTCCTTCCCCCTTGGCTGCTGGCAAGGAACTCCCAGCCTGGCCTCAGCCCCTGGGCTTTATATGGGAGCCAGGCCCTGCCCCTTCTGGTCAGCTGACCTCCTCTGGTTGCCCCGGCAATCTGCAGCTGGGCTCATCACTCTTTCCCTAACAGTTTTTTTTCCTTCTTAGGAGCAGGGCACCTAGATGCTCTGCGACAGCAACCAGTATGAAAGATAACAAAAAGTCCTTCTACAGATACATAGGGAGCAAGAAAAAAAATCAGATTCCACTGTGGGACTCCTACTGAATACCCAGGGGCAGCCCACAATACCGGTTAGTCTGACTTTGATCTGGGGAAAAAATCTTTGAAAAAATTGTCGAGGAAGCTATCAGCCACAAGCTTATAACAGGTGGGGTAGTGAAAAACAACCAACATGGCTTTGTTGAGGGGAGGTCATGCCTAACAAACCTGATGTATTTTTATGACCAGGTAACTAACCAGCTGGATATGGAACATGAAGTTGACATCATCCATCTAGACTTTAGCAAGGCCTTTGATACAGTACCCCACAAGATCCTCTCAGTTAAGTTGGAGGGTACTGGCCTGGACCAGTCAACAGTGAGGTAGGTTAGCAACTGGCTCGGAGGCCGATCCCAGCGAGTCAATGCACTTCCCCCCAAACCCCTGCACAGATCTTCGTGAAACTTGGCAGGCTTCATGCTCTCCACAGAGTCTACCACCGCTGAAAATTTCATCCAAATCAGACAAAAAAACCCAAGGTGATAGATATTTTATTGTTTCCCCATTATACCCTATGGCCGGATCTCCAAGGCGGCTCTGAAGAGCTTCAGAAGCTCCAAACTGCTTTGAGAAGCCTAATGTGGCCAGCGCTTTGTCATATTGAATGAAATAGTTTGAATGTTTGTAAAGGTTGCCCATTAGCCAGTTTCAGGAAGAAGATAGGATCTATCTCCTTATCTAGCTCATTGTTTTGGAGCTACGTGCGAAATGTCCTGACTTCGCCTAAAACCTTAATCTAAATTGTACCTTTAGAAGTTTTTTACAAAGAAAGTAAATGTCCTAAATTCCGAGAAATCAAAGCCTGGGGCCTTTTAACCAGACTGGTAAAAAGAAAAGAGTATTTACAGTGATATGGAAGTCTCCCCAAGAATAATTTAAAAATGCTCAACAAAGGTAATTTCTGTTGAGTAAGATCCGAGCCCAAATTTGGGAGTTATGATAAGTTGAGTAGGAGGAGCCCACTGACGGCAGCTCACTCAATAAAAACCTGTAACTTACTGTCCCAATTTGGAGGTGACTTCACTTGCAGAACAACGAAGGAAGAATCGCAAGTATAAGTTCTGATTAGATTGATCGCCTAATCAAGCCTCTCCGTGAACACGAATCTCTTAGTTCACGCTGAAGCCGCGGAGCGCCCGAAAGGGACTGAAGGAAGGGGACTTAGTCCTATCACTGCTGAGGCCAGCCTATTGAATTGTATTGCTGAGGCGAGCCTATTGAACCGTACTACTGAGGCCAACCCATTAAATCATACTACTGAGGAATGAAACCATATTTTGGTATTTGGCTTCTCAGAATTCTAGGATTGTAAGTATATTATGAAAAATAATAGTATTGATTCAAATTTAACTTTTAGTTGTAATTGTAGTTGTTTTTGTAACACTAATTCTTATAGCATTGTTTGGGAAGGAAGTGCATTCGGAGCATTGTTTCTGATATATGTAATTATTGTGTTTTTAATGTTTGTGGTGTTTCTTAAAGCTAAGCAGTGTTATATACGTAGCAAAGAGTTTTAAAATAAAATTGTGTTGTATAAATTAAGTGTGTAATCATTGTGAAATCGTGCAATCAGCTAACTACTCCCCCAGCCAGTGCATCAAAACGAATCAGTAAATTGTGTGGGATTTTCTCTATTCCATAACCCACTAGAGACAGTATTCCACTGGCTGACACCAGATCTGAAATGGACCTGGGGGTGACAATTGACCAGAGGATAAATATGAGCCAACAGTGCAATGAAGTCACCAACAGGGCAGGGCAGAGCAGGTGCAGTAGACCTGGGATGCCAAAAAGGGATCTTCCCCATAAAAAGGTTGGAGACCACTGTTCTATTCTATGATTCTATACTTTGCATCAGTATTTCTGAAATCCACTGGGGACTGCTCACCCTGACCAGAGGCCCAGGGAACAGGGGGAAGGCAACAGCCTACATTAAATCAGCCCAGAACAGGTGAGGGATGAGGGATCTTCTACAATGCTTGGGCATTTTCAAGTCTGCCACAGGGCCATCCCGGGGTGGCGGTTAGGATGGTTAGGTGGGGAGTGAATCGGGGCAACTGCCCCAGGCCATGCACTTTGGGGGGCCCCGCGGATAGTGCCGTACTGGTCCCACCATGGCCACTGCATGCCACTGGCTCTGTGCTCCAGCCGCTTGCCACCCCTCCCTCGCCATCCCCTGGTCCTGCATGGGCTGATATACCCTGGACCCCGCACACCCCTAGGGATGGCCCTGACTGCCCAGACAACCTGCGCCCAAGAGTCCTGAAAGAACTGGCCAAGCTGTTTGAAGAGTCCTGGAACTCAGGAGTGGTCCCGGATGACTGGAAAAAGGCAAATGTGGTGCCCATCTTTAAGGGAAGAGGGATGACCCTGCAAACTACAGACCAGTCAGTCTGACCTCAGTCCTGGGTAAAATCTTTGAAAAGTTGGTTAAGGAGGCCATCAGTTAGAAGCTGGTAACAGATTGGGTGCTAAAAAGCAACAAGCATGGCTTTGTCGAGGATAGATTATGCCTGACAAACCGTGTATGCTTCTATGACCAGATAACTAACCACCTGGATGAGGGACACGAGGTTGATGTTGTCATCTTAGACTTCAGTAAAGCCTTTGACTCTGTCTTCCATGGGATTCTCTCTAACAAACTGGAGAGTACTCAGCTGCACTAGTCTCCAGTAAGGCGGGTGGACAACTGGCTTACAGGCCACACCCAGAGAGTGGTGATCAATGGGATGTCCTCATCCCGGAGGGCCTTCTCCAGTGGTGTCCCCCAGAGATCAGTGCTTGGACCTGTGTTATTCAATATATTCATTAACAACTTGGATGAAGGGGTGGAAAGCTCATTGATTAAGTTTGCAGATGATACCAAGCTGTGGGGAAATTTGGGCACACCAGAGGATAGGGCAAAGATCCAGGACGACGTTGACAGACTGGATTTATGGGCAGAATGAAGTCAGATGAGGTTTAACAGGGAGAAGTTCAAGGTCCTTCACTTGGGTAAGAAGAACCCTCACCATAACTGTACAATGGGTGGTGGTCCACTGGCTGGCACAGCATCTGAATGAGACCTGGGGGTCACAATCAACTGAAAGATGAATATGAGCCAACAGCGCGGTGAGGCTGCCAGAAGGGCAAATAAAACTCTAGCGTGCACAGCCAATGTGTGGCCAATAGATTTAAGGAGGTACTCCTGCCTCTCTATTCGAACCCTCACCATAACTGTACAATGGGTGGTGGTCCACTGGCTGGCACAGCATCTGAATGAGACCTGGGGGTCACAATCAACTGAAAGATGAATATGAGCCAACAGCGCGGTGAGGCTGCCAGAAGGGCAAATAAAACTCTAGCGTGCACAGCCAATGTGTGGCCAATAGATTTAAGGAGGTACTCCTGCCTCTCTATTCGGCGTTGGTGAGGCCTCAGCTGAAGTACTGTGCCCAGTTCTGGGCACCGCGCTTCAAGAAGGATGTGGATAAGCTCAAGAGGGTACAAAGAAGGGCCACCCATATAGTTAAGGGCATGGAGGGTAGGCCTATGAGGAGAGACTCTGGGAACTGGGCCTCTTCAGTCGGAGTAAGAGAAGGCTGAAAGGTGACTTGATAGCTGCCTACAAGTACGTCAAGGGGGAGCATCAAGAACTAGGAAAGTAACTCTTCAGGAGGGCACCTCAAGGGAGGACAAGGACCAATGGGCATAAACTAATAGAGGGTAAATTCAGTCTGGACATAAGGAAAAACTTCTCTGTAAGGGTCACCAGAATCTGGAACACACTCCCAGCAGATGTGGCGCAGTCAACCTCCTTGGAGGTATTCAAGGTGAGGCTGGACAGGCACCTTGTCAAGCTCATCTGAGCCCAACAACTTCCTGCCCATGGCAGGGGACTAGACTTGATGACCTTACAGGTCCCTTCCGGTTCTATGTTTCTATGACTGCTTGATAAACCAGGAGCTTGGTTTCAGATCTGATGTTGCAATCTTCGAACACCTATTTCTTCAGGTGTCCAAAGGTGCACATTTGAGGCAACGTTGGGATTTCTTTGTCAGTGTCAGCCTTCTGTGAGAGATGGCTTCTGAGGTATGGGATATACTCCTATAGTAACTATAGCTTTACTTTATGTTCCAAATATATATATTCAGTGCTGGCCAGCATGGCATTTCCCACTCTTGTTGTTGGAGCAATTTTATTTCGGAATACCCTTGGACAAATACAACAGCCATTCTCTCCCCTGCCCACTACATCTCAGAATACATCAACCATAAGGGCTTCTTCCCAATTATAACAATGAACATCATGGACCAGAGGAGGCAGTTCACATACATCAATGCTGGCTGCTTGGGCAAGGTCCATTGTGCCAGGATGTTTCACAACTTTGGCTTCCCTGCCTGATGGAGTTAGTAACTTTGTTCACAATGTTTTCAGGTGGCTGGATTCTGTAGAGTAAAGGGGGGCAACCTGCAGCATGGGTGCCACACGTGGCACAGGCAGCCTGTGTGTGTGGCGTGTGACAGATCGGGGGGGGAGAAGAAAGCAGAGTAGCAGACAGAGGGTGTGTCTACACAAGCTGCTTATTGTGCATTAGCCTAATAGCACTACGTCGTAGCACGTCACAGCACAAACCATGCTAATAGCCTACTGCGCAGTGTTATTAGGCTAATGCACAGTGAGTATTGCTAAATAACCATGCATTGGTGCTACTGCACAGTAACTCTAAGTACTGCGCATTTTAGTTAGTACTTTATTAAGTACTAAATGTGCAGTATCTAAGGTGCATTAATGAATGTGTAGACATGCCCGGAGGAGGAAGCAGAGCAGCAGGGGAAGGGGATCAGAATGACACCCTGGGAGAATGTGGGACTAATTTATGGCACATCTGCCAAAAAAGTTTGCTTTCCACCACTGCAGACTATAGTATGCCCTGAGCTACTTAATGGCAATATGACAGAGCATTTATTTGAACAAAGCAGGGTAAGAGAAGAGGAGGTAAAGGATATGAGCAGGCTAAAGAATGTCAGAGATGAGAACAGTTTTAGAAAGTACGAGAATGGTCAAAAGAAGTAGGTTTAAGTTTGTTTAGAGTGTATTTGGTGGTTTTATGCTAGCTAGATGTTTTAGATAAGCTAGAGCTTAAATAAGGATATTATAATTAATATTCATATCCCTATTAGGACCATTTTTTAAAGCCTTATTTAGTAAGCTGTTAATATTTAGCCAGGCAATAGAATACAAAAATCCAGGTCTATCTCAGGATTTTTGCTTTTTGGTCCTGAACTGTATTTCTTGCTGTAATGGTCACCTGCAGGTATACAAAGTTAGTGACTGTTAAAAACCTAGTTTTTGAAGCATGCATAAGATGTTCTTTTCCCTAACAAGTTAACCACCTGTTAGAGGTATTTTAAGACTTTACAATGTAGAGAATTTAAGATGAGTTCTTTCTAATATTAAATAATTATTTCTTTAGATAGTCACATTTTATAAATTCTAATAATTTGCTTGATATATTTTTACTTGTACTGTTTTGTCCTTTATGTCTTATATGTAAAGTTGCAGCAACTTCACAAATGGATCTGTGGCTCAAGGATTGTTTTTTTAAGTCACTCAAGACCCACCAATGGGCTGTGGCATTTTTAACTGAGGAATTGCCAATCACAATCTGTGAGCATTTGTTTGTTTTTTTAAAGTAAAACTGGCACTCAACTTTTTTTTAGTTCCCAAAATACTTTTTTAAATCAACACGAGAACACTAGCTACTGCTGCAGCAGCTGCTGCATGGCTGTGGTATGTGCTTTTCAGTAACTTTGAGGCAAGATGGAGGGCACTGCAGGTCCACCTGGATGTCTGAGTACTACCTGCCCTGCTTTTTGTTATTTATACCAATACTATGCTTAACATCTGTGAGGCCCGTCTTGAGGTGCCCATGTAGTCGCTGCCAGCACAGAGCTGATGCCAGAGCTGTGGAGCCCAGCACAGCTGCTTGCTTGCTGCAGCTGCCTAGAGCCCAGGCTGGCTACAAACAGCTGCACCAGGCTCCGGAAGCCTGCTATCACCTCTGTGCTGGAAGCAGGGGAGAGACCAGGGCTGCACTGCCTCAGACCCCTCCCTCATCGCCCAGTCTGACGTACGGAAGCATGCGCTGGTGCAGAGCTGGTGCCGGAGCCTGGCACAGCTGTTTGGAGCCTCCCGGCTGCAGCCGGCCCTGGCTCTGGGGAGCTGCTGTCACCTGGGAGCCCGGGCTGCTCCCAGCAGGCAGCTGGGATGCTACAAGCCCTGCTGGGAGCAGCCCAGGCTCTGTTGCTGGCAGCAGCTACCCAGAGCTGGGGCTGGCCATGGCGTAAAACCAAGCAAAATGGCCTCACGTGCCATCAGCTGTTTGGAGCCTCCCGGCTGCAGCCGGCCCTGGCTCTGGGGAGCTGCTGTCACCTGGGAGCCCGGGCTGCTCCCAGCAGGCAGCTGGGATGCTACAAGCCCTGCTGGGAGCAGCCCAGGCTCTGTTGCTGGCAGCAGCTACCCAGAGCTGGGGCTGGCCATGGCGTAAAACCAAGCAAAATGGCCTCACGTGCCATGATTCATAGATTCATAGACGTTAGGGTCAGAAGGGACCTCAATAGATCATCGAGTCCGACCCCCTGCATAGGCAGGA
>NW_005842129.1:2237442-2240403 GCF_000455745.1 Alligator sinensis | reverse complement strand
TCCAGGTCTGCTTGTAGTTGTTCCCTGCCCTCCGGTGTGTCCACTTCTCCCCACAGTTTTGTGTCATCCGCAAACTTGGACAGAGTACACTTCACTCCCTCGTCCAAGTCGCTGATGAAGACATTAAAGAGTATCGGTCCAAGGACCGAGCCCTGCGGGACCCCACTGCCCACACCCTTCCAGGTCGAAACCGACCCATCCACCACGACTCTCTGGGTGCAACCCTCTAGCCAATTCGCCACCCACCGGACTGTGTAGTCATCCAAGTCACAGCCTCTTAACTTGTTCACCAGTATGGGGTGGGATACCGTATGCTTGGCACGTGTGCTGGGGGTTGCCGACCCCTGGACTACCAGACCAGGAGGATGAAGCTTTCTTCAAACAGCTAGCAGAAGTTTCCAGCTCATAGGCCCTAGATCTCATTGGCAATGCATAGGGGGTGCATACGGGTGCATGTGTACCCCCTGAGCTTGGCAGTGCACCCCCTGCAAAAAGCAGGGATCTGTGGGTGGTCCCTGATCACCTGTTGGTGCCCACCCCGGCCGCCAACAGCACCACCGCTGCTGTCTGTGGGAGCTCACTGCTCACCGCTGCCACACTCCCACTGCTGACAGCACTGCCACTGCCTACAGGAGCTCGCCATGCCCCCCAGCCTCCAGGGGCACATGGCATTCATGCTAGTTCTTATGGGGGACTCCAGTCACCTTGATATCTGCTGGGAGGGCAATACAGCAGTGCACAGACACCCCAGGAAACTTTTGGAAAGTGCTGGGGACAACTGCCTGACAGAAGTATTGGAGAGGGCAATTAAAGGCCATGCTCTTTAGCTGCTGCTCACAAACAGGGAAGAATTGGTGGGGAAATGTAATAATAATAATGGATGGTAACTTGGGCAGCAGCAACCATGAGATGATTGAGTTCAGGATCCTGACAAAAGGAAGAAAGGAGAGCAACAGAGTAAGGACCCTAGACTTCAGAAAAGCAGACTTTTGACTCACTCAGGGAACTGATAGCCAGGATGCCTTAGGAGGCCTGATAGAGAGGGAAAGGAGTCCAGGAGACCTGGTAGTTTAAAGAAACCTTACTCAAGGTGCAGAAATCAACCATCCCGATGTGCAGGAAGACTAGCAAGTATGGTAGAAGACCAGCTTGGCTTAGCAGAAAACTCTTCAGTGAGCTAAAACACAAAAAGCATATACAAGTTATTTCATAGACATCAGGGCTGGAAGGGACCTTGGAAGATCATCGAGTCCAGCCCCCCGCCCAAAGGGCAGGAAGTCAGCTGGGGTCATAGGATCCCAGCAAGATAAGCATCCAGTTTCCTCTTGAAGGTGTTCAATGTAGGCGCTTGAACCACCTCCGGTGGCAGGCTGTTCCAGACCTTGGGGGACAGTAAAGAAATTCTTCCTTATGTCCAGCCTGAAACGGTCTTGTAGTAGTTTATGACCGTTCGACCTAGTCGTCATCCCTTGGGGCGCTCTGGTGAACAAACGTTCCCCCAGATGCTGGTGGTCACCCCTGATAAACTTGTAGGTGGCCATCAGATCACCCCTGAGCCTGCGCTTTTTCAGGCTAAAGAGCCCCAGGGCTCTCAGCCTGTCATCGTAGGGTCTGCTTCCCTGACCTCTGATCATGCGCGTGGCTCTTCTCTGGACTCTCTCAAGCTTCTCCACATCCTTTTTGAATTGTGGAGCCCAAAACTGGACGCAGTACTCCAGCTGCGGCCTCACTAAGGCCGAGTACAAGGGGAGAATGACGTCCCGGGATTTGCTTGAGAGTACAAGGGGAGAATGACGTCCCAGGATTTGCTTGAGAGTACATGATATATGATATATATATATATATGATAGATATGCATTCCCTTCCCTTCCCCAATTATTAATGGATTTTCTTTCTCTCCCTCTCTATTCCCTATAGACAAGCATGAGCGAGCTCAGACTTAGGATAAGCTTTAACATTTTTATTTTGGTAGCAAGTTTTGGTTTTGGATATCCACTGTTTTATATTGTATTATTATTAGTTTTGTGTTGATTCTTACTTTTGTATATTGTATTATTATCATTTTGTATTGATTTTTATTCTTTCATATGGATAGTGTATGGTTTAGGCCTGTGTTTGTAAGGGAACCAAAGTAATGTCAAGTTGCCATTTTGTATGTCAAGTTTCCATCTTGTGTCCTATGCCTGGGCATTCCCTGTGTCGCAACTGTATGAGTCACGAACCCCTCCCATATAAATTGGTTCCTGGATGAATGAGAGTGATTGGGAATGATTGCAATACAATGGTAGCAGGCCTGTACTGAATGGCCTGTAACAAGCAGTCCATCACCTCGCATTGATTCATCCAGGAACCACGGACCTCACCCAGGAACAGAGACAAGAACCCAGCATTTGAAAGACAAAAGACCCTGCAGAACCAGCAACTCTACCATTGTACCCCACCATTACAGACACCCAAAACTGCACATTCCTGCATGGAGCACACATGCTCAGTATGCCAGGGGCTGACCCTTGCCTGGGCAAGCCTGCTATCACTAGGGTCACACAATGTCATTGAAGACATACCCAGTGGGACGCCCTCTCCATCTAGACCAGCACCATGCCACACTACCTATCCACCCAGAGGCCCTGCCGGCAACCCCCCTCTGGAAAATACCTACTGGACAAGGACCCCTTTCCAGCCTGGATAGGTAGCTGTCACCCCCCACCCCTTCTGCAACCAAGAACTTGGACTCTGCTTCTCTTCCCCACCTGGACTCCAGCCCTTCCACTGAGTCTCTTGGCGTCCAATGTTGCCCCTGCTTTTCCTCCGGCTCCCCACATATCTGAAAAAGGACTTCTTATTGTCCTTGATGCTCAAAGCTAGTTGGAGTTCAGTTGTAGCCTTGGCTTTCCTGGTCTGCTCCCTACAGGACCAGACCAGTGCAGAATAATCCTCCTTGGAGGTGACTCCCATCCTCCA
>NW_005842129.1:2225719-2237176 GCF_000455745.1 Alligator sinensis | reverse complement strand
GATGGTGAAGGTGATCAGCTCGTGGTCGCTGTCACCCAGCTTCCCATCGATCACTAGGTCGCCGACTAGGTCATCCCCAGTAGCCAGCACCAGGTCGAGCAGCGCTTTGCCTCGCGTTGGCCCAACTTGGACAAATGACTAGGGAAGAACATAAGAGTATTGCTCAGCTGTGCAAGGATGAAATCAGAAAGGCCAAAGCACAACCTATGTTACAGCTAGCAAGGGTAACAAGAAGACCTTAACTTAATTTTCTTGAATCTGGGACTAGGGGCTGGCTTTTACTTCCTTTTGTACGCCTAAATGGTGGTTTTTTAATTCTATAGGGTGCCTATATGGATGCTCCAACACATTCTAATTAAAATGCATTGAAACAGCCTCAGTTAATCAAGTCTGCTCCACATTCTAATTAGAACACTCTAGTAATGCCACAGTGTCAAGTGTATAAGCCCCTGCAGGTTTAAATATGGCCACTGGGCACTTTAACTAAAGGTCATTGAATGAGCTTTAATTGAAGCATCCTGTGGCCATTTTTAAACACGTGAGGGCTTAATACACATGATGCTGCAGTATTTTATTTAGAGCAGCTCTCTAGGAACCACTCTAATTAAAACACCCCCTCCCCATCCCGATCATGTGTTTAGGCACCCATACATTTTTGGCACATATAGGGCTATGAATGCATGTATCCGAGTATAAATCTAGGAAAACTAACCCCATTATATATTGAAAAAGGGCGGAGCAGATGCTCCTACATTTTGGCCCTAAGAGCAAAGTAGTTGGTGCACTTGCTTAAGAAGCTAGAGGCCCAGGTTCTGGGTCCCACTCATCCAGACAGGGTTCATAGGAAAGGGACTTTACAAAATCATCTGGCCTAGTCCCATGTTCAAGGTGGGATTATTCCCGACTAAACCATCTCAGCCAAGTGTTTGTCCAACCTGATATTGGAGATTTCCAGTGAAGGAGAACCCACAACTTCTCTAGTTAGCTTGTTCCAATGCTTGATCACTCTCATAGTCAGAATGTTCCTCCTAAATTGCCAACCTAAAACTTCCTCTGCTGCATCTTGAGGCCATTGCTCCAAGTCCTGTCCCCTAAGGCTACAGAGAAAAGCCCATCTCTATGCTCTCTGTAATTACAGTGTTTGAACCTACATCTCTCCAACTTCCCTTTAGTGTGCCAACCAGTTCCTCACAAATTAAACATTATTCAGTTTGCTCCACAATGCAGGGCAAGTGCCAAAAATCCCCAGGTACATGACTGCTATTGACATATACAAGGAGAAATAGAATTCTGCCTTAAGGGCCTAATTTCAGTGGTTTTCAACCTTTTCTCATTTGCAGACTGCTAAAAAACTTTGAATGGAGGTAGAGGCCTCTTTGAATTGTAAGTGTGGGCATTCACATACTTTTGATTGATCACAGCCATCTTTCATGGACTTCTTAGTCTGTGGACCCACTAGCCTAATTTTTAGGCAATCTTACAATGTCTAAATTTAGGCACCTGAAATACCTCTCTGGGTCTAAGAATCATAAGGAAGTACCACATGTACTCAGTCCAATATTGGGTTTGCTACCCACCCCCTGCAATTTAACATGTGTTGGGGGCCAAACCACTCATCTTGGAATTGAGTACAAGGCAATGGAAGGACAGGCAGCTACTGCAGCTGTGGCTTCAGCTCCAGACCTGACCCAGGGTCAGGGCCAGAGTTGCAACTGCTGCCTGCCTCCCCGCAACCACTTCTCCTCGCATCCCCCAAACTCTCCTACTGCTTACTTTTGTTCTGGTACCAGCAGGCTCCATCCCCGCTCCAACCTGGGGCACAGAGCACAGCCCTAGCCTAGCCCAGTAGCAGTGGTGGCAGCAGTAGCTCCAGCTAAGTCCCAGAGCTAGAGCCCCAGCTGGAGCTTCCAGGCTGCTGCCACAAGGACAGGCTGGGGCCATGCTCTTCCATGCTTCAAGCTAGAGCAATAAGCAGCAAGGGGCAGGAAGGAGATAAGCAGCTTTGTTTAGAATCTAACATACAGAAGGTAGATTCTAAATAGAATATATAGAATCTAATAATTGGCAGGGGGTGGAATCATCTTGGATTCAGGTAAATACAGTAGGAGTAGAAGAGAGATCTGAAAGCTTAAGTCTATCCCAACTATGCAAATAATCCAATAAAAAGGTATTACCTACAAAAATCCTTGTTGCATATATTTCCTCCTATCATGGCTACAACACCATTTGAACACTACCACTATACAGAAAAAAGACATTTGTTAATCAATGTCTCTTGAATCTAGCAGGCAAAGGTATTACCTAGAATCTGAAGGTAAGCATATTTAGGCTAGGAATAGTGTCTAGATTTTTTATTTGTGAGGTTAATTATCAGGAATCTTTAGAGCAATTTACCAAAGGCTGTAATTATTCTTCCAGTACGAGCAATTTTTAAATCATTACTGGATTATTTTCTAAAGAATGAGTTTTATTTCAAACAGATTGAAAAAGGGAAGTCCTATTGTCTGTGTTACATAAGACACCTTTCTTTACTGGATTATTATTTAAACTCTGTTCCATAGGGTGAATGTTTAATTCCATTATGGGTTTTTAATGATGTCCATCGCTAGAGTTAAATGTTTGTAAAACAAAACTTTTTTTGTGAAAAACAAAATTAGATGAGAGGGTGGTATTATTTCAATTTTACTGTTGAGGAATAGAGGCATAAAGAATAGCACCCATTAAATTTTTAGTGCCCAGTCTGAAACATATAAGACTCACCCCTCCAAACATGCATAGCACTTTATATACTCAGTACCTAGATAACTTTGTTTTGTGTTACAGCTGTGAGTGCCTAGCACTTTGGGGTAGGGGGATACAGCCCAGATTGCAGGGGTGTAAATTGAACACTCAGAAAATAAAGGACATGCAGCTAGTGACCACTTGAAAAGTTCAGATTAAAAGCTAGCTCCACAGAAAGATTGATGCTTTTTGTCTGCCTTGGCCATTTTTATGGGGCCTAGGCTATGCTGCAGGAGTGTTGCTAAGCAGAAGGCCCAAAGCCTGTTTCTGAAAAATCACAGTGTGAACCTTTGACAACTAACTTGGTTAGCAAGTAAAGAGGACTATAAAAAATTAAACAAAGCACAAGGTCTGAAAGGAGATAAAGAGAAGACGATACATTAAATAATCCATATACACTATATCATAATTTTATCTTCATCATAATTTTATAAGTAGTAGTAGTGACTGATGTAACCAAATATATTAGATGTTATTTTGCTATATAACTATATAGCAATAATAGACTGCTATATAGTTGAAGGGCATCCATAAAGAAAAGGACCCCCCGCCCCTTGCTTTCTGTTGCTGCAGAGCAGGATGTGACCTAAGGGCTTGAAGTTGCTAAGTAAATTTAGATGGGATATCAAGAAAAACTTTTTTGTTGTTAGAAAAGTGAGGTAGTGGAATAGACTGCCTTGGAAACTGTGAAATCTTTATCCTTGGAGGTTTTCAAGAAGAAGTTGGATAAGCATTATTCAGGGATGATCTAGGAGTGACTAATGCCTAGAGTACTCCAAAACAAGCAACAGCTAGAAGCTCAGGAGTACCACCTATGACCCCTCCCCACCACCCCAAAGGGAATTTCTGGGAAATGAGAAGAGCTCTGTAGATCAGAGTAAGTGGATATTGGAGAGGACCATGCTCTGTAGTAGGAGAAAAGTAGGGCTCCACAACTGGCTTAGTTAGTGGGAGGTAGGGGGCATGGTCCTCATCCTTGGATCTCTTGAGTAGTGCATTTTAACAACCCTTGCAGCAGCAAGGCACCAACAACCCTTGTCCTCCTGCTTTACCTGTAGTACTTTAGAATGCTCTTGGTTCTTTTGGGCCAACATGCCTCACAGTTGTGTGACAGAGTGGATTGTGTACTATTAGGAATGTGTTAGACAATCAATTGTATGGGATGAGTTGGCTAGAGATGATCCTGCCTTGAGCAGGAGGTTGGACTAGTGACCTCCAGAGGTCCCTTCCAACCCTACTTTTCTATGATTCTATGACTCTTTCAGTCCCACACTTTTAAAGACAGGACTGTGGTGGAAGCAGGTTCTCTCCCCACCCTGGTTCTATTTCTAGTTCTACTATCCTTACTCAGCCAGTACCCGTTTCCAGACCACAGGCTTCTCATTCTAATCCTAGTATTTTTACCTAGCCAGGCCTAACCTCCCTGTCTAAATTCCAGTCTCAGTCCCAGTCCCACTCTCTTGCTTCTGCCTCTTTCTTTTTGTTCACCAATTCCACCCTTTCTGGTTTCTTGCCCAGCCAATCCCAGTTCCCCATCTCCTGTATCCTCCCATCTAATCTGTCTTGCCCCACCCTACTTCCTCTGCTGCACCTCAGTTGTTTCAAGTCTCAGTCTCTGTACCCAGATAATTCCACTCTCTCTTGCTGCCTCACATGATCCAAGTCTTGCTGCCACCCATTATTCCCATATCCATTTATCCATTGGGCTCCTGTTCCCCAACTCTTTGTCCAGCCCTGATGTGTGTCCCCAGCATTGTTTTTTCATAACACTCTTTACCTCGGACTTGCTTGTCACCACTGCATCGGAGGAGAAAGCTTTCTCCTCCTCACTGGCCGCTGAGGAGAGTGGATGGGCATGTCAGCAGTATCTTGTGCCAGGACACTCTACTGTCTTGATGTAGATTACCTTCAGAGTTCTGCTGGCACCCAGGCATAAAATCTCAAACATATCAGAGACCAAAGTCAAGGGTGACTGTAGGAGACATTCCTGGAATGTCCTCAATGCCATACTTCCATGGAAGTACGCAAGAAGCTAGTGGGCAGGTCATGCAGGAAAGTCTCTTGTTTAAACACTACCACCACAGTGTGCTGTAGACAATGCTCATCTATGAGCATAGGAAAGAAGTCTCATTGTTTTCCATTCTAGGAGCAGTGTTTGGGAGCAAGATGGGTGTACAGAGCCAGGATCACAAAACAAGGTCATGGGGCAGCCCCTGCTCTGTAGGGGGAGGTGTATATGGTGTGTGTGGGGGGGGGGGGGGGGGGGGGGGGGGTATGTGTGCGCGTGCATGGGGAGTTGCCTGGGCACTAGGCCCTGGAGGCCAGCTGGGGTGAGGCGAGGAAGAAGGATGCAGGGGGAACATGAAGCAGAGCTTACCTGGACAGTGCAGTCCACAGTTGCCCCCATGGCACTCCACATTGGGCTGAGCCCTGCTCAGGGCAGCCTGCTCCACGCTCCATCCCATGCCCACCAGCCCTGGCCAGTAGGCACAGCTTCTGGCAGGTCTGCTCCTGGTACAGCTGCAGCCTCCTGGCTGCTGGCTCCACTCTCTACACCTCCAGCAATGGCTCCTGCTGCATCACTCCAGGAGTGGGGTAGGAGCCGCCCTGCTGAAGCTTCTTGTGAGCCAGATTCACTCCACAGAACCAGGTCATCTAGCTGGAAATAAGCCTGGTCACCTAGCTCACAGGGTCTCCCCACATGTCCAGAAGTTTTCAGTGGCATTGATAGTTGCCCCTCCCCTGGTGCAAAATTTCTGGACCTATGGGGAGGCCCATGGGCCAGGTAATATGGCCATGTATGCTAGATTGTTCCAACAGATTGGAGGGGTGGGGAGAGGAAAAGTCAGACTGGACCACTCTGTGCACCCATGGACCAGTACCATGCAGGTTCTTGCTCACAGAATGACACCATGCTACTTATCTGGCCTGCGCAGCTAGAAGGTTGACCACACTGTGCTAGGTAAGCAGAGCAATGCAATTTGAACTCCATACAGCACAAGGGAGGCCTATCACTCAGGTCTCCTACTTAGTCAAGTGCCCTAACCACTCAGTTATTGGAGCTAAAACACAGGATGGTCCTCCTCTCCATTCTTCACAGACTTATGCTTAGGCACATGTATGTATAAGCAAGCTCAGTCTACACATACATACTTGTGTATCCACAGTAGGAGAGGCAGAGTCAAGAATATCCATATATTAAGAAAGCCAGTATTTCAGGTACACAGAGGGAAACAGAATTCCATTCGCAGTCTTTAAGTGCACTATATTATGCAGTTCCTCCCCCCACCATCATGGAACTCCCTTCCTCACTCATTAAAATCCCTATTGAACAATGTAATTATAAAAAAGAAAAATACTGAAGTTTATAGAAACAATATTTTTCCTTAATGTGATCAAATTTTTCTGCAATTAAAAATTACATACTGCTTCTGTGAAAGTTGGAACTTACCCTGGGATGTAGTGAGGTTCAGGATTAAAGAGGCTGTGTCTCTGTGGAGCTGTCATTGCATTTGTACTGTGGATGGTCAGCTCACGCAAGGCAGATACAGGACTGAGCGAAGTCAAGCAACACTGTAGTCAAGACAACCATTGTGAAGTTATCATAAACAGCAGCATCATGGGCAAAAAACACACTTCACAATTCAAAGAAAAACCAAGCCATGGAATCATTGTACTTCCTAGTTTTCTAGACCAAAATTTATAAACAGACAACTAGGTATGGTGAGGTAAATTTATACATTTCCCCAAATGCAAGTTAACTTAGTTGGCATCACTTACAACAATGGGAAAGTCCCCCTAACTACTAGTGTTTAACACCTTTACATCTGTGTTAGGAGAGTACCCTAACCATTAGGCTATGGTAGCAGGTTCCTTCAATTGTTCCTTGTTTTATATTACACAATCATGGACTGAAAAAACAGAAACAAGCTTGATAGTAAGGAAAAGAACCAAGGATATTTTCCCTGCTAGGGAAACTGCCTTTATCACATGGTAAACTTCCTTCGGCTTCAATAAGACAGATGGAAAACGTCCTTATTTATTCTACTGTATAACTTGGGGTTCACAGTATTCTCCTAGAAAAAAAAAAAGGGGGAGATCTAAATTCAAGTCTGCTCAGGGTAAGGACATCTTAAAATGCGAGTCTCCCACTTTTTGTGCAAGAGCTTTTAACCACTAAGCTGGGAAATAACCAATACAAAAGCCGAGTTAGAGGGAACTTCATGAAGTCATTGTGGCCTTTGCTCAAGACAGGATCAACCACCCCAGCTGAGTGCATGTCTAACCTGCTCTTGAAAATTGCCAGGATAGAGTTTCCACATGAGGAAGAAAACTCAAGATTGTGGGAGGCATTACACTGTGTGGAGAGGAACACCTTTCTCCTAGCAGAAAACTGGTTCAAGTAGGGGATGGGGAATGGCACAGAAAGAGAGCTCTTCTGGAAAAAATGCTGAGAGCATTTCCAATCAGGAAGATCTCTCTCCTCCTACGCCAACTTGAACAGCTTTATGCTTCCATCCGGTGGTTGGCACGCCCAATATCTCAGTCTTTGGTTGCATCCCCTCCCCCTGCACCCCCAGGGGAAAGTAGGAAAGTGCTGTACCAGCTCCAGTGGCCCAGGGCAGGCTGTCAGGGAGCCCTGTAGATCCTGCTGCTGGCACCAGATGCCTCCCACCATGGAACAGTCTCAGTTGGACAGTTCTAGCCATAGTGCAGGAGGAGATGCAGAGCGGGTATAGTGGTAGTCATACTCCTTTCATATCACACAGAAGCAGCAGCCAGGGGCTTAGGTTAACCCGATTTTTTTATTTTTTTTTCAATAAGAGAAGGATTATGTTGGCCCTTTTCTAGTCCCCTGGAACTTCACCTGTCTTTTGCTATTGTGCAAATACAATTGCTAGGGGCTCTAAAGTCCCTTCTGCCAGTTCCTTCAGCACCCTGGGACAGAGTTCATCAGGCAAGTTTCACTTGAATTCAGTTAAGCCAATCAAAGCTCTTACAGTTTCTTTCATTATCATGATCTTTGACCTTTCCCCTTCCTTGCCTATACAATTTTGATTAGCTGTTTAGTTGCCACTTACCTTTTTTGTGAAAAACAAAGCTACAGTATTTGTCAAACAGCTCCTCTTTCTTTGCATCTTCTTCTGTTAATGGAACTTCTTGGCTATTTAGCAGTTGATTTGGGAGTGGGCAGGGGGTGCAGCACACAAGAAAACATTTTTCTGACCAAAGTATTTATAGAATCCAGTTTTCCTTAACTTCCCTTGTCAGGTGCAACTCATTTGCTTTCCTGATTTTCTTCTCCTAAGTTCTTGCTTTTGCACAGTATGCTTTCTTAGAGACTTATGACCCAGTTGAGTCCTCCATACACACCCTATATTCCTACCAAAGCCTGTTTAAGTTCCACCTTGAGCAAAAAACTCCTTTAGTGATCTTTCCTCCAAAAGCTACACAGTTCAAAGTCCAAGGCCACTTTGGATGTGGAAACAACTCTGGCCTATTTCCCCCATGCTTCTTTGTGGGGATAGTTGAGAGATCCAAGGGTTTGGCTTCTGGACCTCAAACTCTCCAACTACATTTCTAGCTGTACTGGACTCTGTGATCTAAATGCACTCCAACGAACCTCAGGCTATTTCTGATGCCTTCTGTAGGGTCTCCATTTTGGAGATTTGTAAAGCAGCAACTTGGAGTTTGCCCAAACATTATTGAAAATGGTGTGGGCGTGAGAGAAAATAGGAAGGGCAGAAACAGAAAGAAGAGACAAGGAAAATGGGAGTGAGGGGGATGAGGGAGAAGAAAGAGAAATGGGGTGAAGATCCTGGAAATTCTGCCCTGCTCACCAAGAATGCAGAAAGAGAAATCCTGCCTGTAGGTCACTGGGCAACATGGTCTCACTGCTAAAAAGGACTGTGGTCACAAGACCCTGTGACCATCAGCTAGGGCCAGTGCCCCAGCCATAAAGGCAGAGGTAGAGAAGCTCAGGCCCATAAAGATGCTAGGTGATCCCTGTTCCTTTAACACCTTCATGACCAGTGCTGCTAACAGTGACAGTCACTATATTGTGCTCAAGTAGAAGAATATTAATTAATCAAATATACACATTTGGGTATTTGTATCTATTCTTCAATTCTTTAATATGTAAAAGGCCTTACCGAATTACCTCAGGTTTACAAAACATCTAGTCCCAAGGGCCTGATGCTATATAGAAGGCTTAAAGCAAATGGAAGTGGCCCCTAATAATTCCCTTACCAAAGCTGGGAAAAGGACCATATGCAAGCCCAACTCCCAACTCCAGGGCAGAGGGTAGATCACATACAGGTCTAGAGTGTATTGCCCTCTGGCTGTTTCCTGCTTCCTACGGGGCGAGGCAGGAACATGAAAAGGAAGGCATGAGAGAGAACAGTCCCAAAAAAAGTCTTACTTACCTGGGGGCCAGCCACAGTCTTCATGGCTCTAGAACAGTGCTTCTCAAACTATCTGATGTGGCAGACCGGCAATTTTTTTTCCAGTGGGCCAGGGGCCAGTGCCTAGTTCAGCCGGTGGCAGCAACTACGTGTAACAGTGCTTCATAAATGCGCGACCGGCTGTTTCTTTCTCTTTCCTCACCTCGCATGACATGACGTCACCTGCAGTGTTGGAACGTACGAACTGTGGCATTATGACATATCAAGGTTATGCTTCTGAAAATATATTTCTTTCTTTCCTGGCAACTCGCTGCGGACCGGCGACCGGTGGCTCGCAGACTGGCACCGGTCCGCAGACCACCACTTTGAGAAGCACTGCTCTAGAACACAGGGATCTTTCTCCCTTAGTGCCGAGTGGAGAACTGAGAATTAAGCCTTCAGGTCTCCCACTGCAGCAATTGTGATTTATAATGAATGTCCACATACATAAGAAAAATGTCTGCCTTACTCAGGGCAGGTCTTAAAGGATAGTGCCAATCATGGGAGCAAGGCTTGTGGCCAGTGCTCTTGGCTTCTCCGCTTGACTGGATTAGCCTACTGAGCCTGGTGCTGCAGCAAACTCTTCTGAATTTGCTCCGCAGCAGAGCAAGAGCTACATCTACAGGTGTGACTGTTTACCTTGCTCCTCTCCCAAGATCCTGAGACATGAAGAGTGCCTTCCCATATAGGTAGAACAAATAAGAAGTTTGTGTATAAGCTGCCAAACTTGAGGAGCTTAGCTAAGACTTTGCTTCTGATGCCCCTGACTGCAGCAGTTGATTTTGTCCACATATCTTTGAAGGTGCCTGGCAGCCTAGCTAGGCTTCTCAGAAGCAAGCTACAAAGAGCTAGTCTATGCTTAAGGCAAGGTGAATATAAGCATTGTAATGGGTGCCACCTGCAAAGATAGATATGGGGCCCTCTGGCAGCCACCCCAAGACTATTTTGCATTCTGACTTACTAGGGTATTGCCCTGTCTTTGCCTACCACACCTTGACATTGCCTCCCAAATTGGTGTTATCAATCTTGGCCTACCCCCACACCAACCAGCCCAGCCTAGAGTACCCTTTAGCCAGGCATTCTTAATACCTCCTTACTGCCCTGCAGAAGTCTTCCCCCATACCTCATGGCTAACAGACAGAACCATCAAGTTGTTACAAGTAAGATGACCAACCAACTCTTGCCCCCCCTCAACTCGGAAAGTACATAACACATCCAAAGCCACCATTGCTAGTTGGCTACCCTATACGAGCCTCTCAAAGCTACCTTACTGCCTATATTTTGTAGCCCCCAGTCATCAGCCTGGAGCCTTCCCTCAAAGGAACTCTTCTCCCCACTGTGATCTAATTCAGACAGACTATCATAGATTCCCAACTTCTCCTTTTCCTAGTGCTTCAGATAAATTCTTCCACAAACCCAGCCTGGGCTAGAGTGACTTCTCAACCCAAGAGCCAGGCTCATATAGCCTCTAGGCTTCACTTCTGGTCACCTCTCCCTCTTATGATAAAGCACAGGAGTTCCTTAGTAGGGCTGTGTGAAATTTTGCTGGCTGTTTCATTTCGACACTGTTTCAACTCATTTTGAGGTCAAAACAGCAAAATCAAAATGAAACAAAGGGCTACGGAACAGCCTAGATACAAAACGACGCTGGTCGAAATGTTTCGACCACAGCGCTGGGGAAATTAACTCAGCCCAGCTGGGCTGACTTCCCAACCCCAGCGCTAGATAGTACTGGAGTCCAGAAGTCAGCCCAGCTGGGCTTCTTTCCATTCCCAGCGCAGCCCAGCTGGGCTGACTCCTTGACCCCAGCTCGATGGAGGCTGTTTTGCACAGCCCTATTCCTTAGTAGTAGTTTGCAGGCTTTTATCTCAGCTGTATGTGGCTTACTGCTCTCTACTGGTTGCCTGCAGGAGTTGCCTCTTTCTACTTGGGTGAAATAGACTTCACCAAATGGAGCAGATCAGCAGTGCTGTGATGTGTCCAACACAGCTGATCCACTTTGTTAAGCAAAGCATGTTATCCCTGTCTTTGATGGTATGGGATAAGTGGGTGATGTGATTTCCCCACTTTCACTGCTGCCCCAGGCCTGCACTATAGGTCTGAAGCAGCTGGGAAAGATGCTTCCACTGTTAGCCAGCCCCATGGGACTGACTGGGTGAGGAAAACCCTGCCCCAGGTGGAGATTTCCAAGCAGGGAAGCACTTTTTCCACTCCCCAGACCCACTTCACAGGT
>NW_005842129.1:2225077-2225709 GCF_000455745.1 Alligator sinensis | reverse complement strand
GAAAGGGCCATAAAGGTCTGCTACAATACAGTAGTAGAATCTATTACTACTTCTTGTTGTGCCACTGGTGTGGTACCTGTCATGTGGTGCAACAAAGGGCAAGGCAGCAATTTGTGCTGCCTTAAAAAAATGTTAGGCAGCACAAATGAGACTACAGACAGGTGATGTCTGTTTCCACCCAGAGGAATGCCTGTTACAGAAGCCTGTTACAGCATCTTGATACGAAATGTCACGTTTCTCCTCCCCAGGTTATAAATGGCCCCAAGTGCTGCGACCAGGATTATGCTGAGGCAAACAGAGGAAATGACTTTGCCCTTATGGGTCCTGCTGCGATAAGGCACCTTTCCATGTAGTCCGGCGGAAGGGAGGAAAGCCCTGCTTCTGCATGAGCGACTAAACCGATGAGCCTGAGGCACAGGGGGCACATCGAGGACTGGGGGCTTCGGCGCAAGGCGGGTCGCTCCGGTCTCTAGTAGACAGCGGCGCCCGGCGCGGGACCTGGGAGCGCACGCGGCCCGAGGCGGATCGCAGGGGAGCCAGGCGGGGGCTCGGGCCGGCAGCTTTGCCATCAAGAACTTCCTCGCCGCAGCCTGCAGGAGGGCGGCGACCGAGCTCCAGCCTCCGCTCGCGCC
>NW_005842129.1:2200183-2224562 GCF_000455745.1 Alligator sinensis | reverse complement strand
GGCTGACAGGCGCGACACTTGTGGCACGATACAGGCTGCTTTAGCGCCACACAACGCGGTCGTGTGTGCTCAGGATGTTTGTCGTGTTGCCTAATCTCTGCTTCAACATGACAGACGGTGCTTGACCCTTCCTTCCCTCCCCGGTGCTCCAAGGGAAGGGAGGGAGAGTAGTTGGCCTCCTGAAAGCCTTCCCAGCCGTGACCTGTCAGGGATCTCTGCAAGGGCCAGCTGTTGCTGTTCCTACCAGGTGACAAAGGTGACAGAGCCACAGCAGGGGCAGTCCCTCTCACCTACCAAGTCAGGGGCAGGCAGTTATGTGGGCCCGCAGGCCACATAAGTAGTTCTGGGTAGTTACTGCAGGCCGGTCAGCACGCCCTCCCCAACAGTCTGGAGCCTGCATGTCCCACAGCTCCTCCCAGCTGCCACCACTAGCCCCAGCCCCGGCCCCTGCCCACCCTGCACCCACTCTGGACTGGAACAGACCAGCCAGAGCTCGCACAGGCAGCCCCCAACCCAGCCTGCCCTGTGCCTGTTCCCAACTGCCCGCCCACCCAGAGCAGTGGCAGTGGCCAGGCAGAAGCTGCTGCTTGTCTGGGAGAAAAGCGGCCCCTCCCCCTCACCACTGCCTGGCCCTTCTTGCTGCAGCCTCCCAGAGCCCATTCCTTGGGCTGCCTTGCAGCTCCTCTCTGCTGCCATTGGCACTGCCTCCAGGCTGGCTGGCAGGGCAGTAGTGGCAGTGCAGAGGAGCTGCAGGCCAGCCCAGGTGTGGGCTCTAGGCAGCAATAAGGGCCTGGTAGTAGCAAAGGGGAGGGGTTGCTTTTCCCCACGCCAAGCAACAGCTTCTGCCTGGCCGCTGCTCAGCATGGGTGGGAGAGTCTGGGCAGGCACTAGGCAGGCCTGGGTCAGGATTGTGCTCATGGGTTCTGGCTAGTCAGGAGCTGGTCTGCACATTTGGGCCGAGTCCGGAGCAGGTGTGGGGCAGGCCGGGGTGGAACTGCGTGTGCTGGTCCCACTGGGCTGGGACCAGCAGCAGCTGGAAGGAGCTGCCACTGCCTGGGCTGCCTAGAAAGGCAGGCCAGCTGCAGAGCCGCCCCAGCCCCACTGTGCGCCCAAGGGTAGGTAGGATACGGCATGGGCTGAAGGGCACCTGGACCAAGCGGGACTGTGGGACACACTGTGGACTGGACAAAGTCTCTTTGCGGGTTGGATCTGGGCTGCGGGCCACATTTTGCCAACCCCTATAATAAGTCCATGTCATCGTGTAGTTTGCAGACTGTCCTGTTTCCCCTGCCGCCAGGTGGCAAGGATAATAGGGCTGCTACAGGAGCACAGTCTGATTGGGTGGTAAAGACCTGCCCTGTCAGCCCGTACAGCCCCACAGGCCTGTTTGTCATCTGTCAGGGGTATGGGCCCACCACTTAATCTTTTAGCCTCCCTCAGATAGGGAGGTTACAGAAAAAGATTGCAATTAATTACTGGGGACAAATAATGAAAAAACAGGGATAGGAGTGGAGGTCAAAGGTTCAAAACAAGAATGCCAAGGGGGTGGGGGGAAACACTGAGCACAGCACACCAGACAGTGCCCACTGTCCCTCAAATGAATCCAAGGAACCAGTGGACACTGCCCAGTGATACTCTGCTCAGTGATGGGAACAAAGTAGGATGAGGAAAGCAGCCCCCCTGTCCTCCTTCCTGCCCAGGGCCAGGAGGAGGTTGACCAAAAGGTCCTGGGCCTTGGTGGGGCTACAGGCGGGGAGCATGTAAATAACAAGTTGAGGGGAGTGGTGCAGCCAGAACCTCAGCAGGAGGTTCCAGAGGTGTTGCAAGGGCTGCAGCCTGACACTCCAGGTAAGTGTGTGCCAGGGTCTCCCTCTGCTTGCAAAAGGGGTAGATATTGGAGATGTCTGTGAACTGCTCCAGATCTTACAGCCACAGGTGGTTTTCCAGCAGCCCCATCACTTGCTGCCCAGCTGAAAGGGTGATGGGGCTGCAGTGACAGCTAGGGCTGATTGGGTGGTAGAGGCTGCCCAGTTAGCCCTTGCTGCTGTAGGTGACTTGTGGGCAGTCCTCTTAGCTGTTCCCACTGTGGTAACAGCTGATTGGGCCTGTCCCCCTTACTGACTGACTCCCCTGCGGGCAGGGGATGCTGAGGAGCAGCTCCTTATCACTCCCTGCTTGGGGAAAGTACCTTTGTGGTGACTTCATTGTGCTCCTGCCAGGGACTGTTCACATGTGCATACCCGGTAATGATTTTTTTGTAGATCTACGCACTTTGTAGCAGTATAAAATAACATGTATATAATGTAAATAATTGGTATGGGGTACTTGGCTGGCTGCACTGTGGCCAGAGCACAAACCTCTGCTTCTGACCCTGAAAGCAGCATCCTTTGGAGTTGGAGTTCCTGAACTGCAAGCCTAGGCAGAGATGGAGTCATTTATATAATGGTATTAGCTTCTCTCTAATTAAGACCAGATTCAGCTTTTTATTCAGTGATTCATGCATTTTTCTGCATGGAAGAAAGATTGTTTCTTCCCCAAATGGACACTACATAGGTTTTAGGTAACAATGAATTTTTTTTTTTGAATCAAATGTGTTTACTGTGGTTAAAATGATGCCTTTAAGAGATTTCTTCAGTGTCTGGTATGTTTTCCATGTCCCTTTAGCTAGCAAACAGGAGGCTTTTTGTATAACTGAGACTCATCAACATTTATCAAAGGTACATAGAAAAATCAAGTTGTATAAGTAAGTGAAGTTAAGTAGTTTCTCCCAACTGACCCATTTTTTTCAGTTATCTGAAATGCCAGCTGTTTTGATGGAAGTAAAGCTATTTGTGCTACCAGTAAACATGCTTACAATCACAATAATGTGGGGAGGCCCCTAATAAAGATACCATTTTTATGGTTTCCAAAAGGACTAAGGCCACTGACTGTCCTCCAGCAAGTCGCTGCTATATATCATGAGGGAAACAAAAGTGCAGCGCATGTAGTGTTTGTGATCCTTGTTAAGCTGTTTTCAGCCATTGTAGACTTAAGACACCCCTTGTTAGACTCAAGGTATCCCTTGTAAAAGGACAGTGTTTTTTTTGACCACAGAAAAATAGAGTAATTCTCCTTTAGCAAAAAATTCAGAACAACCACAACAGGTCAGACTTATTTTAACACTATGGATTCCTATATGAAACTTCTAGGCTTATGTTGTGAATCTCATTTGCGCACCCAACAGTGTTAAGACTGCATGGCTTCCTGGTACCCATGAAAGGATCTCAAAACACTCCAAGGTGCCATGGCACCTAGTTTGAGCATCACTGTCCTAGTCTGTGTTCCACTGATACTGGGAAGAATCATATTGCCACTCTGAACTTCCTTTTGCCTCCAGGAAATAAAGAGTCTATTTCTGGAAGTAGGCAGTAGATTCTAGTTAAGAGCTGTGTCAGTTAGTTTTCTGATACTGCATCAAAGATGTATATTATGCTTATCTGGTTTCAGTCCTTTTTAGATAAAGTTTTGGCAGTGGCAACCTTGTAGAGGGCATATCGCAGAGCCACCTGCACTGATCTAGTTAGGAAAACTGTTTGCATTAGGTAAGGAACACCAAAAGGGAATGCAGCGGATGAATAGCAGTGCATGTCCCACATGCATGCTGTTTTTCTTTTTAGTGTTCAACTAGATCTGTATTTGTACTGCCTGTTGATCTGTCAGGCCTTTGGAAAAACTGAGCAGCTAAACAACATCCTTTGTTGATGGTAGTTTTTTGCCATGCCATCTTTTTCCGTTCTGTCTTTCAGGAAGTTATCAGACCTGTTGATAATCATGCCTCTGGCAGTAATCTACAGACACTGGCTTTTAATGTTTTCAGGCTGAGAATTGGCTGTTTGCTTCTTGTAGACTTAACAAGTGCTTGGCCACTGTAGCAGCACCTCACCTTTTTATGGTGTTCCTATCACATTTCCTTAATGATCTTCTGTGAGGGGAGCAAGGAGAATACTTGTCCTTAGAAAATCTAAAATACTCTACAATGTTGGTGGTTTCTCTTCAGTTTTCTTCACTGTTTCAAAGCATTCTGATGGATTAGAATAAGCCAGTACAGCTCTGGAAAAGGTGAATTGGATTCCCTGTTTAGAATTCTTTGAGCTGTTTCAGCATTAGCAGAAGCAAGTTTAACAGTGCCTTGCTTGTTTAGAAAGCTTGCATAGTACAGGCTACCATGTGTAGAGCTTGAAAGGTATGCACTGTTTGTACTGCAGTAGTTTTGTTCTTCAGTTCCTACCAGAATCTCAGATAAAAGCCACTTTGTGGTTTTAGTACAGCCTAACTTTGAATTATTTGTAATGTGGTTTTTAGATAATACTCCAGTGGAGTGGGTAGGCAGTTCTCCAGTTTTCCTTTCAGCTACCTTCTGCACCTGATATGGCACTATCTACAACAATGAAGCATATACTTGCTTCATGCTACCTATACCTCTGCTCCATTTCTTTAGAACAAAAAACAGTGATGTTTATCAAGTATTTGCCCTCAAGGGAAGATTCGAATGATTTTTTTCCCCCAGTGTACTGCTTGCTTATACATAGGGGATGGCTTATAATTGATGTCTAGAGTACAGCCAGCTCGCACATCTGTGTTTTTTGACACCTGCCTCTTAAATACCTGGGGTGAAGGGTAGAGGACTGTTTTAGTCCCTGATTGCGTGGGTGATGCACTCAAATATAGGGGGTATTGCTTAAGGTGTATCGCCTCTGGGTTCTAGTGATCTTGGGAAGGCTCAAATCTTCAGACTAGTGCTAGGTTTTAACTTTATAAACATGTCGCATCTATTTTTTTTGCAGCTAAATGAAATTGTCTCACAAAGCCTCCGAGTGACCTCAGCCCTCCCCTCTGCTTTGCAACCATGGACATTCTGCTCTAGTCATGTTCAGGCTCCTTTGTGTCCTCCCCCATCTTGCTGCCTAAGCCAGCTCCTGCTTGAAAAGTTAGCAGATAGAAAAGCTGTTGGGTATCAATATATTTGGCAATGCTCTCTACATGCTCTTTGATACATGTCAAGCGTGGGATTATTTTATTTTAGTACTTCATTATAAGGCTGTTCTGCCTACCTTCTTCAAAGAGGGACTTCCGTGGGGGGCTTTGATGTATTACAATAGCTCTACCCCCACTCATTAGGTCAGGGGAGGGCAGTTATTTTGGGCAAAGGGCCACTTAGTGAATTTTGGCAAGCCATCGAGGGCTGCATGACAGGCAGCCAGGGGCTGATAAATATTAATTTTCTAACTTTTTTTAGAAGCCCCACGGGCTGGATAGACTGGCCTGGTGGGCCACATCTGGCCCACGGGCCGCATTTTGCCCACCCCTGCATTAGCTCCAGCTGTAACTCAGAATGAAGCTTGCCTGGGAGATTGTGTTGGGGCAGCCTGGAACATGTGTGATAGAATGGGTTGGAGAACAATGGCTGGTACTCTTATGGATTGATTCAATGGCCTGGGATAGATGCTGGGAAATATTGAATTACAATGTGTTGTGACAAAACTGTCTCCCTCTTTCCTGACCCTCAGGTGAGATTAAGGTCAGGTTTAACTTTCTACTCAGTTAATTTTCCAGTAACAGAACATTCTGCATTTGGTTTCAGCGTTGAGTGTAGTGGCTATTCTCACGGCTGTGAAGAATGACGTCAAGAGGTGCTGGGACAGCCTTTGTCCGGAAGAACTACAGGCTGAGTACTGAGTTGGAAAAGCCTAAGGTTACAGGTATGAGTCGCATGTGTAGATGCTGTTTGGGAAGAATGCCAAACTGTTCCTAGAATGACCTGTGGACAGGAGTCGTTAAGTGTTCCTGTTCCACACTGGGCATCTTCTTCCTTAATTCCGCTTACTCATCTGTTGATGTCAAATCCTAGTGATAGCCCCAACTTTCCATGGGGAAGTTTACTCTATTTAAAAGCAGAGGTGAACTACAGTGGTGCCAAGTATTCAAGTGCCTGAGCTAGTTGTTGCCTTAGTGCAACAATTACAGACTGGAATTGTGCAAATTCCCTGTATAGACAACAACTTTTAAGACACTTAAGGGTCTTCTCCCTCCATTTGAGCCAGGAAGGACCATAGAATGTATTTGACTCATTTTATTGGTGTTCTGTGTCTAGAAGGAACTTGTCCTAAGGACTGTAATTTGGCTTATCTAAAGCCACAGACTCTAGTTTCTCTAGTAATAAGTTGGGCTTGGCTTTCGATCTGCCTGCTCCTGTGCCTCCAGGAAGACTCTGAAAGAAACTGTAGATGTGAGGACACCTTGTGAAATTTGGTGTTCTGGGGAGGGCTTTTGGACAGACTAGAGGGGTAGTGGTTGACAGTATCCCACATTCCAACAGCTTCTTAGAGCAGTTCACAAATATCTGCAAAAGCTTTAAATGACACCAAGAATGAATTATGAAATAGTTGGAGACCTCTTACCCATCCCTGAAGGAGGTCACCTCAGATCATCTTTACTTCTGACTTACCATCGTTCATTTTGTTTTTTCTGTTCACTGTAGGAATAGTGAATAGCAAACTGCTGAATGCCTATCTGCATCGTGTCTTTCCCAGTGCTGATGGGAGCCTGCCAGCAGCGGCTTACAGGTACTGGACTCCTGATTCATTTAATAGCAAGTGAAGCTGTGCCTGTGATCCTAACATATAATGGCATATTTAACTGATAGGCTCTTTCCAGAGTCACTGTGTGACAGGGCCACGGTGATGCTGGCACCGAGACAACCAGATCAGAAAACAGCATTGTATTGCAGAAGTGATTTCTTTGTTTCATATTTAATGGCTTCTCAGACAGCTTGGCTTAAAGGGCTTGGTTTTCAGAATTGTGCATGTATATTTGTGGCCACAACTTACTTACAGGCATACTGTAAATTTGGTGATTGCATATATAAATGGCCGGCTGGGCATTTATTTGATCATTTATATGCAAGTTTTCCTAATTTGTTTATGCAGTGGCAGTAATTTAAAATACAAAGTGCAGGAATCATGAAAGCTAGGCCTTCAGTACCTTTTAGTTAGATATGATGGTATATTGTTATACTTAAATGCTGTGACGCTTTCTATAGCAATAATCTTTCTTCTGCCACCTCAGCAATAAAAATGTGGTATATTGGCCTTTTTGTTACTAGATATCATCTGAAGAAAACTGTAAAGAACAAAAGTAAAGCTAGACCCCAAATTACAGTGTTGATTTTTCTCTCCCTGTTATGTTTTCAAGTCTGTTTTATGTTTGTGTGTAAGAATCCCTTGCATTCAGTCTTGCAATTGCAGATCATGTCACTTCAAAGGTGGTGAGATTGGTGGTCAGTGGGCAGCTGTTTGAAGAATTCCTCTTGCTGGCTGTTTGTGTTTAAAGAACTGCTGGGTTCACATTCCACATTCTGTACTTGGATTCTGAGCTCATAGCTGAGCTTTAGTGCTGCTAAAAATTGCTCTTGACCCATTTGCTTTGGCAGGCAGACATTATAGGGGAAGATGTGTCATGTTACTTTGCCACTAGCTGTCCAGCCAGTGTGCACTGGAATGTTGCATTTGCATGTGTGTTCCATTTTCAGAACTATGGGTTCTTTTGTCTGATGATTTGAGCCTTAAGAACATAGGGACGGACAGGCAGGGAAAGAAGGTGTGACCCAAAAATGGCTTCTGTTTGGCTAGCCCCGTTCTGCATTTGAGTTGAGGTGCGTAAGCCTGTTACCTGAACCCAGGTGTTAACACTCTCATATTTCAGCTAATGCAAGTTGCCATGCTGGAAGAGCTTACATAGTTTGCTGTCCTTCTTCTAGCAGTGGTCTAAACTAGTGCTTATTAAGTGTTTTCAAGCAGTAGACAGAAATGATCCAGTTCATGTCCAAGGTGGGCTGGTTCAAGGACCTGGCAGCTGCTGCCACTATTGCATTTTCCTGTCACCTGATTGCAGTTTGGGCAAAGTTCCCTCTGCCCAGACCCAGTGTGGCAAGCACTTTCAGTGCTGGGAACAGCTGGGGAGGAGTTGAGGGGGGAGATTGTGCTGATCACTAGAAAGTGATGAGGGAGAGGAAGAAGAGGCAGAATCTTACCTACCAGAGCTTTCCTCACTTGAGTGGTAGCTGCTACTGCTGCTACTGTAGCCGCATGGGCTCAGACTACTGCTGAGGGACAGGCAGTGGTACAGGCTCCCTGGGGGGTTGCTTTTGGTGTTGTTTGCCCTCCCACCCATGGAAGCAGGGCTGTGCTTCGCAGGGCAAAACCTTCCAGGGGGGATGATGTCATTCCCCGCCTCCCCCAAATACACTGCTGGGCATAGGGCTGCAGCTGCTGGGTTGTTCTTGCTGTGGCAAAGAATTCTGGGAGGACGGGACCATAGTGGCATCCCCTGTAAGTTGGTGCCTGGGGTTGGTGCCCAGCTTGCCTTGCCATAGTTATGCTACTGGCTACATGGGCACTGGCTTAAACTATGTATGGAAGAAGCTCCCTATGAACATCCATGAGGCTACCTCCTTACTCTCCTCCAGACCTTTTCTTAAACTCTTTTTTGTGATTATATCTGCAAAATCTTGATCATTCTTAAGTAGCAGTCAGCACATCAGTGGTCTCTTGTGTCAACCAGCATTATCTTATTGTTTACTTGTTCTCTCTCATCTGTCTGTCTCTCTATCTGCATACCTCTAATGTCTCTCCTTATATATTCATATTGTAAGTTTCTTGGGCAGGAATCTATTCCTTAATTCTTTGTGTATACCAGTGGTTCTCAACTCACCCCTCAGAAAATGTCAGCCTTAGTTTTCATTCTTCTCTTAACTACAAAATAATAACAAGAAAGCAATTCTTCTGTTGCAAAGAACTCAAAGACCACAGGAGGCCAGAATGTTTTAACATTATGGTTTCTTATTTGAAATCTCTGGGTTTATCTTGTGGCTTACGTATGCATACCTAACAGCCCTAACATTGTGTGGCTTCCCATAGTACCCTGGAAAGGATCTCAAGACACCCCAGGATACTTCTGTGCCCTGAGTGAGAATCTCTAGTGTATACAGTGAGTGCTTAGTCTGTGGGGTCCTCATCTGTGCCAGGGGCACTATACTAATGCAAAAATAAATGTTAATAATCCAGATGACCAATTTTACATTACTCCTTATATGGGTTTCTCCTGAGCCCAGTTGGCAATCAACAAAAAGATCTGAGTCTTCTGTATGTCAGCTAGTTTCTGTGCAGATACTATTCTTATATGCCTCAACATCTGACCCTGCCTCACCTTGGGCAGCAGGTTCCTTGGCTTAAGCTACATAACGTAACACAAGTAAATGTAACTTACAAGTAGCAGTGAAAGGCAATGTGAGAACACTGGGGAAGCTCTGACTTTGCAAGGCCCATAAGGCTTGAACTCTTTAAAATGTGGGGAATTGGTGAGTTCTCTGAAGGGCTCTCTTTCCTTCTCAGAAAGCCCCTGACGTTCCAGAACCTGCAGGAGCACCTTGATCGTTTGCTAGCAGAGGACAGTGGTTCTGATGACAGTGGAGGTAGGATATGCTGGATGTCTAGTCCTGTTAAAGATTCCTTGTGTACTGCTGTATTGGGGGAAGAAGGTATCTCATGGGAGAGTTTCTTAAATGAGATTCGTTCCTTACTTGCTTTCTTTGCTTCTGATCTATCGTCTTGTGAGATCCTGTGTGCTAAACACTTGTGGGCTAACCGTATGGCAGGTCAGTTTATAACTGTAATAGCCATAGTTCCTTATGGGGAGGCAGTTGCAAAGCAGTGGACTTCTTGTTTATTGAGATCTGGTTTGGGTAGAGATCGGAGACTTATTACAATGACATAGCAAGTCTTGCCAGGAGAAATGGCGTGTTCCATTCTAATTGTGGAATACCATGCTATGTTGATAGAAGAAGAATCTAGAGAATGACTCATTTTCACCATTCTCATTGCATTCCCTCTGAGCCCTGACCTACTACCTGCTGGTTTTTATCCATTCTCTTAGGAACTTGTTTCTTTGAGTTGGGCAAGTATTTGCCAGAGCAACATTTCTCAACCTGCGAGTTACAAGAAGATTTTAAAGGGTGGTAGTAAAGTCTGAGGGAAATGCTGCAAGGCTGCATGGATGGAGTGGGGTGTGGGGTAGTGAGCATACAGCAGGGCAGCATAAAGCAGTGGGAGAGGTAGGGAGGGGGCCAGATGCAACAGCTGGAGGGAAAGGAAGGAGAGAGAGACGCACACTGGCACACACTGGGGCCAGACTGGGAAGGTATGGGTCAGGGCAAGCTGATAGTTATGCTAATGGGTCCCATTGTGAAAAAGGTTGAGAACCACTGTGCTAGAGCATACCCAGACAATGCCTGTAAAGAAGGGAACGTTTTGCTCCTTGGGCAGTTTGATCTGACCTGTGCCTGTTGATTTGACTTTGTTGTGGGGGGGCTAACTTCATCTCTAAACAGTTTGAAACCACTTATTGCCCCTGAGACTGTAAGGGCAAATGTTTCAGGTATTGTGTAAAAAATTGGCTTGTGAGCTGGCTGCTTCTTGGCTAAACCTTATATACTTACATGAAAACTTTTAAAATCTTGTCCTGATCTCCCTTCCAGAAATTCTGATAATACTAGTGACATGACTTTACTGTTCCTACTCAATGTCAGAATTCAGCTCTAGCCAATAATATCCATTCAGTTATTGTATTCTAAGTGCACACAGCATTCTCTGATGGGTTTTTGTGCAACTCTCATTTCAGATCAGATAGTAGATGGGCGCCTTGGGCCTCCTACTGTGGTGTTGGACCACACAAGTGGTTTTGAAGGGCTCCTGCTGGTTGATGATGATCTTCTTGGGGTGAGTGTGACAAGGGGCACTTTGTAGAATGGATCTTTGTGGCTTAAAGTGTGCTGTCTTTAGGCCTCTTACAGGAATTTCCTCACTGCAGATCCCTGTTGCCATCCTTTTGGTGTGTAGCAATGATGCTTTTATTTTTATTTTATTTTTTTTATTTTTATTTTTATTTTTTTTACTCAAGGGGGAGTCTCTAGCATTCTTGAGTGAAACAGGCTCTCCTGGAGAAAAAGTTCTAGCAGTGTCTTAAAGCTGCACTCCTTGGTGAACTGCTTCTGCTTTCATATTACTTCACTGTATTTTTTTTTTTTAGAGTTTTGAGACTCTGAAGTTGTTCTAAGTTATTTCAAAGTTACCTCAAGATTTCATTGCATTTTTGCCTGTATGCTGCATTACCTTGATACTGCTGGGTAAGTTGCTGGATGTGTAAAGAAATCAAAGACAATAAACAGGACTGCTGGATATGTAAAGGTCTAATGTCAGCAGGGCCAGGGCAGCATGTTCCTTTCTCCCTCTGATCAGTATTCTTCTTCCCCTTGGGCTCCTAGGACAATTCCTTTGCCCTTGCTCCTGTGATTGATCAGGGAGAAGCTACACCAGTGCATTTACTTGTTCTTCCATTTCCACTATCTCTTTGGCCAGATGTCCCTGCTGCCCCCATTTGACTTCCAATTACTGTAGCCTTTGTGTCCCTCAGACTCTTTCAAAGAATAGATTGACACAACCTAGTGGTAGTTAGCTCCTCTGGGCATTTATAGATGTGCTCCAGGAGGTGGCAAGGGGAGGGGCCCTTTGATTAGTGCAGCTCCAAGAGTCGCACTAATTAAAAGCACCTGTAACATCATCTGTATGAGCATCCCCATGCTGAAAAATGGCATTGGGGCGCTTTGAACTAAAGCTCATTAAACAAAATTTAGTTTAAAGAGCCCCACCACCATTTTTCAGTGCAGGGACGCTAATACACATGACACTAGAGTGTGCTGGAGCATGGCAGTTACCATGCTCCAGCAGACTTGATGAATTGAATCTGCTCTGATACACTAAATACAGCCCATCAGAGCAGCCTTCCTGAATGGTGTATAGGAGCCCTCTTTCTCCAACTTTGCCTCCTCCTACCCTGGTCTCTTCTAGGGTATGAGCTCCTGTGCTTACAGGCTCCCTTGCTCCTTCTCAGGGCTTTGCTGTTCCTTGCTCTCACAAGAGAACATGCCCTGGTCTTCACTCAGCCGTTCTTGCCTCTCTGTTCACCATCTCATTCCCTGTCTTCCCCTGTATTTACAGCTAATTCTCAAATCAAACCAAATTAACGTAAGTAATTTCCCCTTCTTTAAACTTTTTTCCTTGTCTGCTCTGGTGACATTCTTTTAGCGTCAGGAGAATTTGCAGAGGGCAATACAGTAAATGGGATGGAATCTCTGGCCAGCTGTATTGAGCCTGTAGCCTATCTAACATTTAGGTATCTGTCCCTCTTATACTCAGCAGTGCTTCCCCTTTTTCCTTGCAGGAGCTGCATCTGTATGTTCTCATTTATTAGGAGCCAACTTTCCCCCCGGGCCCTTGTCCTACCAGCTGAGCTCTGCATTCATTTGACTATAGCATGCACTATGGACTGTACATAATCCTAGATCATCTAGATCAGGGGTTTTCAACCTTTTTGGATCAGTGTACCCCTGGTGGCTGGACGTGGAGCAGTGTACTCCCAGCGGCCAGATGAGGGGCAGGGTGGGGGGTGAGTAGGGGGAGTGGCATGTGGCCAAACATGGAGCAGCAGCAGCTGCCACACGCAAGCTTTCTTCACCCCCTGCGTCCAATTGGGTGGACAGTGCCTGCATGGGATGGTGCATGGCGGTGCTCCATCCCCGCCTGCCCATGCGTACACCCTAGGGCCTTCTCAAGTACCCTTAGTTGACAACCCCCGATCTAGATGGCTTTGAACTAGCTGCTGCTAATGGCTCTAAGTCTGTTTCTGGGATCCTGAGAGCTTAGACACTGCCTTTTCTAGCAACTGTCTCCCATTTGAATTGGCTGCATTCACTGGGACAGTCCATGGGAGATGGAGGGCTAGGCCAAAGGAGCCGGTGGTTTTGTTTAGCTGTAAAAAAAAATTTTCTGTTTTTTTTGTTCCTTGGTTCAGGTGATTGGCCACAGTAACTTTGGCTCCATCAGGGCCACAACCTGTGTGTTTAAAGGTAAGAAATGGGGTGTGGAAAAGTGGGGCATGGAGAGAATGATGTAGAAGGAGCAGAAACCTGCGGAAGCTATAGTAGGTTAGACAACTTGAGAGGTCAAGGAGTTGGGGATATACTGCAGCTTCAGACTGTAAATGCTCAAATTCCTCCAGCTGTTTCTTGAGGAACAGAAAGTTGATTTTGGAGGGATTGGGTTTGATCTGGTCTTAACTCTCCAAGACCCACCCCTTTCCCTGCTGCATTGGTAGTGTAACCATCTCATTTTTGTAGAGATGTGCTTTGAGCTAGTATAAACTTGCCCTTGTCCCTCTGTGCTACTTCTTTTAGGGAAATGGATCTACGAGGTGCTCATTTCCTCCCAAGGCCTCATGCAGATCGGCTGGTGCACTCTCAACTGCAGGTTTAATCAGGAGGTATGATAATTGCTCAGCATAAGGCAGGAGTGCCCACAGCTTATTCTCCACCTTACCATGCAAGCAAGGATGGATGCAAGTGAGCTCTAGATCACCTCCATAGAGACTGTTCCCAGCAGACTATTTGCTGGAGATGCCATACCTAGTATAAAAGAAGAGATCTAAAAATCTGTTTCTGTTGTGCATTGCTGAATTCTGGTGCAGTGACAGAGCCTTGTAAAGCCATCAGGTGTATGCTAGGCTTTTGCTTGATAGTCATGAGTACATCAAATATTGTATTTCCATGTACATAGGAGTTTTCTGCTGTTCCCTCCTTTGGCATCTCGCTAGCAAAATCTACAGGTCCTATGGAAACATTACTGGCATCTGTAATATGTATGGCTCTTTCCAGTGGGTGCTACAAGGCCTGGTAGAAGTAGGCCCTTGCTGGAGGGTCTGTCCTTTTTGTCCGGGCTTGCCTTCTTTAAAGTTGCTGCAGCTGTTTATCAGTTGATGGGCTGACCTGCAGGTTTTCAGTATTTACTTCTTGATGCATGGTTCTTGAGAAGAGGTGTATATGGGGGAAGATGTAGAGCAGCATAACATGGTATGCTGATAGAGTGCTGAGTATGTATTTATTAGTGTTCTTGTTTTGAGTTAAGGGTCACTAGGATGGAATGTGTTTTTAAAGGAGAATATTTGGTATGTAGGAATGTAAATACCACTGAGAGAAGATCTTTGCAGATACTGCTTAGGTGCAAAAAAGTGCGCCCTTTTTTCTTTTCTTCCCTCCCAGGGAATGATTGGTGAGACCTGTTAAATCAGAAATATGGGGAACTTAGGTGAACTCTTAAAATTTTGGTTAAGGACTCTTCTTCCTCCAGTGTATGCTGCTGAGTGCTTGTGTGTGTTCTCTCTGTCCTGTATCTACTCTCCCTTGGGGCTGCTGTTGCTGGGTGTGAGGTGCTCTCTCTGCTTCATGTTCATAGTTCATTATGAATCTTATCTTGGGCTCTTCTCTTTCCAACAGGAGGGGGTTGGAGACACTCCAGACTCATATGCATATGATGGAAACAGAGTACGCAAATGGAATGTAACCACCACCAACTATGGCAAAGTAAGTGCCTCCCCTGAGTCATTTCTGGTTCTGAGAATATGCAAACCTTTACTCTGGAGTCACTATGAATTTGGAATCGAGCTTTATCCAGCAGCGCTTATGCTCTGGACATCAACAGTGATGTGGAAATATTGAGAGTAAAAGATTCCAGAATAGGACATATGCAGCAGCTAACAGAGTATTCAGAGAAGAAGTCAGAGAGAAGGCCACTGGTGCTCTAGAGATGCAAGAGGGATATTGCTCTCAAACTACACATGCACCTTCTCCTTTGGGACTTCAACTGGACAAAAAGATACTTTTCCCATTTCTGTTTCTGTTGGGGGAAGGGTAGAGTAAGAGGATGGCTTTGAAAGCCTTTTATGTTTCAAAGCAGATGGTTCCCCACATTTTTCTGTGTTCTTGTGTGGGTCTTGCAAAATCTTTTCCTGGCATTGCAGTTCAATAACCCCAGATGTGATTTTGGGGAAGCATGATTTTGGCACTGACTTGAGCTCTTGGGGAGAGCATTGCCCCTGTTGGGTCACTTCAGTGCTTGGGCAGGGCTATGAGTACAGCTCACTCAGCTGCTATTGAGTAGCCCTGATGTAAGAATTCCCAGCCTAATGTGTCTGTTGTTGGAGGGCTATTTTTTTTTCTTCTTTTCTGAAGAGTGTTACTCACTTTATGCCTAATTCTGAGTGGTTCATGGGCTAACTGCAGCCATGGTGAGAGGTCTTCTCTTAGTAATGGAGGAAAGAGAGCCTGGCCAGTAGTGAGCATGTAACAGCCTAGAAATGTATTACATAGCTGTATGAGCTGGTACAAGGAGGTCTTCCCCTGCCCTTGCAGGGGATGACAAAGTGAAACTGGGAAGTAGGGCTTTCCTTTGGTTTGAGGGTATCCCATAGGAAGATGTCTGAGCTTGTGGAGAAGCCTCTCTAACCAATTCTCCTTCTCTTTCTGCAGTCCTGGGCAGCAGGGGACATTGTCACCTGTTTGATTAACCTGGATGAGGGGACCATTGCTTTCTGCCTGTAAGCATCTTTACGTGTTTTCTGCTGCATTGACCAATTCTGTGTAATATGATACATAAATGTTTTTGCTCTGCTCAACAGATACTGTTAAGACTTGACCTGAGCTGCTCCTGCCAACTGTTAGAAATCTTTTGAACCTTTTGCCAAGCAGCCAGATTGGTATGATGCTTATCCTTTCCTTCAGGTTCCCAGTAGAGTTCTGGAGCCGAGATGGTTTGTCTTCTGAAGAGTCAGCTTTGAGTAATTAATGCCCAGATAAGCCTAGCCTGTGGATTAGCAGCCCCACCATAAAGACATGTTTGAGCTACTTAAGGGTATTTGGGTGTTTGAAATACTATTGTTCTTAACTTTGGAGTGAGCACAGCCTCTCCAGACAGAGAATTGTTGGAAGCCATTAATGTTGCTGGTCCTCCAACCACGTCCTCACTATTGAGTGAGTAGGTTGTCAGTCTGGGTGAAAGCAGCACTGACAGTCAGTTAACCTAGGTTGAAAGTACCACCAAATCTCACCATATTTAAACGAATCAAACAACCCTGAATTTAAGGCAACCCCCAATAATTAGATTCTATACTTGGAAAATGTATAAACTTGTTATTATTTCCATGTATAGAATTTAATTATTGGAGGATTATCTTAAATTCATTCCCTTCCCCTGCCACTGCTTTTTCCACTGAAGTGGCAAACAGGGAGAGGGGTTAGAATTAGGCAGGCAGTGGGGAGAGCAGTGGAGGGGAGAGGCAAGCAGCTTGTGCCTGCCACTTGTGTCCTCCTTGCCTGCTTCCTTGTACTGGCCCCCTGCACTCTCAGGCTCCCCCCAACTATGCTCCTTCATCCTCTCTCCCCACCAGTGCCCCTTCCTGCCACTTATCCTTGCTCTGGTGCCAGCAGGTTCTGTCTCTGCTCTGGCCCTTGGCACAACACCCAGAACCTGGACTCAGCTTGGCCTGAGGCAGCAGGAGGGCTGGGTCCCGAGGAGATGCAGGGTTGGGGAGGAGAGGCAGAGTAGTGAGAGGGAGAGGCAGCAGGAGGATGGACCCAAGGTGGTGGTGGGAGGATGGAGCTGCCATAGGTGCCTGCCACACCCCTCACCACTGTCTCATGCTCAGTTCCAACTTGATGGGAGGAAAATTTGTCATCTTGGAATCTGAAGTTAACTCTAAACTGAAGATAGTTTAACACAGCTCTGGGGTTCAGTTTATAGAGTCACGAGAGGACATCTGCCTTTGAAGCTTTCCCCTAACAGGGAATTTGTTAAATTCTCAAGGCTATAGGTTTCCCTTGATGGTGAATGGATTTTTGTGCCATCCCAGTATTGATCTGCATAAACTCCAGCACAGTCAAGTGTGTGAAAAGGCAAAGTTTTGACTTCTAGGAATCTGAGCCCTTGGGGAGGAATCTGAGCCCATGGGGCGTGATTGAGATGAATGGGGTACTTCATAGCTCTGGGTGCCTGTTTTGGGATAGGCAGATGTGGAAAAATACCATTATTACTTCAGCCTCACTTATTATTTTCAAGGTTAACTTGGTGCTAAAGGGCTGGTGGCTTAAATAAGATTCTGGAATGCAAATCTGCGACTGGGAATTAATTCCATGAAGATGCAGTACTTGGCTTCTGATTTGTATTTCATTATTTCAGAATCTGCTATTGTACATTTCCATCTCATTGTCTGAGAAGAAAAACCTCTGGTCTATTGTCTCCTCCAGTTACATTCTCTGTGAGGTGGATGGCTTGTTCTGCTGAATACCAAAACCTCCTTCATGCTTGCTGAACCTCAGGGACTGTTTCCTCTTCTTTCAGGAATGGTGCATCTCTGGGGACAGCTTTTGATAACATCACCAGAGGAGCTGGTATGGCTTACTTCCCTGCAATCAGCCTCTCATTCAAGGAATCTGTTGCTTTTAACTTTGGCAGCCGTCCACTCCGATATCCTTTGGAAGTGAGCTGGGGGTCCCAAGAAGAAGAGCCAGCACCTGCACAGCTCTGGATGAGTGGTGCTGCATGTGCAGGCCCAAATATACAGTTGATGAGACCTGCCTTTGTTCATTCCACTTGGTATGAAATTGGGCAGGAAGGGAATAAGGTGCTGTTAATCATCCCTTTGGCTGGAAGTTGAGGGGGAGTGGCAATACAAAAGGCATGCATGCCAAACTAGCTCTTCCTGGTAAAGACTATCCATTATGGATTGTATTCTGCTTAAATGTGCAGAGCCTGCTGGTAGCTAGTTCTGCAGCTGGCTATTCTGGGTTGCCTGAATCCCTCCAGTGTGTTCTGTATCAAAGTTTAGAACTGCACATCAGCCAAGATCATAGTCCTTCAGTCCAGGCTGTGAATGCTTTAATGCATCCTGTGGACATAGCAGGAGTGTTGCTGTCTGCGCCCTTGCAGAAGGGTTATGAATGGCAGCTGAGGGCTTGCAGTTTGTTCTTTCTTAGGAGTCTCTTGGCATGTCTATTCTCCGCTTAGAATGTACTTGCGGGAAAGGTGCTGTCTAAGACATGACTAGAGAGCACGTGGAATATGTAAAGCAGTGCTTACATGACAGTCCTGCATAGCAGATGGGGCAGAGCTCCTGAAGTGGTTTTTCTAAGGAACAAGTTGCATTCTGGCAGGTGGACTTTCCTTAATGCTCTAGCACTTATCCAGTGGAGAGTTATCGCCCCCTACAGGACCCGCCCTACGCAGACCTGGTGAAGGCACACAAGCTGTTGGGCTACCTGAAGAATGTTATTCACTTTGGGATAGATGTGGCGGTAAGCTGGTGTCACTGGATGGGATCGTGAGGCAATGATGCTGGGAAATATAGGCCGACAGTAATTTTAAGAGCTCCGGACACATTTTCTGTCTTCTGTGAGTCTGCCAATTTTAAAGCTCTTAAACTCGGGGGAGGATTAACTTCCTAAGGTGGAGTGAGGAACTTCTAATTATTCTATCTCGGGTTATGAGAAATTGTTAGCTTTATACTTTTTTTTCTAAACTGGAAAGTATCATCCATGTTATCCACCAACAGGACTGGAGCTTATTGTTCTCATATGGCTAAAACCATACAAGTTATATTTGCAGCTACAAGATGAGCACTTTTTGTATCTTCAGCTTTTCACTCAGTCCCTTAATCCAGCTCCACTAGGCCAGTTTCTGACGTACCCATCTTGGCATTAGTTTGCCCACACTGGACAAATTGTGAAAAGAACCTGTATTCTCCATGATCAGCCAGGAGAGGAAGCAGAAAACAGCCACTGTTCTAGAACTTGTGCTGGGGAGGGTGGCCTGCGAATCCTCCGGTGCAGTCCCTAGAGATTGCTCTGAGCAGGGACTGTTCTGGGACTGACTTAGATTTATCAAGGCAACAGCCTGGATTTATCTTGGATGCCAAGTTTATCCACTGTAAGCGAGTTTGACCTCCCTAGGTTCTACATAGAGGGTGATGTTGTATCCAGTCCAGTCAGTGGCTAAGGCTAGATCCAGTACAATCTTCTTCATTTGATCTAATCTTTTTCAGAAACATTCATTTAGAATCCTAACAGTATGGACAGCTCTCTTCCCCCTTTTCAAAACTGATTGTTTCCTTTAGTGACTGGGTTTTGCAGAACTTTAAAGCAGTTTATTTTGCATATGCAGAGCCAGAAAAAAGCTCTAGTTTTCTTAAACTGTTCTGTTAAATGTGCATTTTAACCAGATCATATGCTAGTTCAGGGCTTCTCAGCCTCTGGCCCATCAGCCAAATGCAGCCTGCGCAGCCATCACATCTGACCCACAGGGCTCCCCATGGGCATGACTCCAGCTGCAGGGGTGGAGGCTCCCTGCCCCCTCCCCCAGTAACTGGATTGGGGCTGCACCCCCTCCCTCACAAGTGGATCAGGGCTGTGCACCTCCCCTTCCTCCCCACCAAAGGAGCTGGATCAGAGCTATACCATGCCCCCACCCCTTTCCCCCCACCACCTGTGGGGCTATGTTGGGGCTGAGTTACCCCTGCCTCCCTCTGTGGGGCTGGATGGGGTCCACTGCACCCACCCTAGATCCATCCCGTGGACGGATTCGGCACTGCCCACCTGGCCTGCTGGGCCAAAAGATTGAGTACCATTGTGCTAGTTTACAGAAGTTCCAGAGGCAAAGATTTCTATGACATCTGTTATTGGACCAACTGTATAGTTGGGAGAGCTGTTGGACAAGCTTCCAGGCATCAAGTGCCCTTCCTCAGATCACATACCTCAGAATTTCTGTCTGAGAGAGTGCTGTCCTTTATGTTTGAAATACTATAACTTCTGGGTATAGCTTTATCTAGCTGCAGAGATGCTCTGGAGATTTGCGATGAACATCAGCAGTGACTTGGAGGAATGGAGAACAGCAGATGCCAGAAGAGGACATATGTAGTGGGTGTCATCTGAGGTGTCGCCTGAGAGAGTGCACTTGATGTCTGAAAGCTTGTCTAGCTGTCCTCCCAACTATACAGTTGGTCCAATAAAATGTATCACAAAAAATCCTTGCCTCATACATTTCCTGGACCATTGTGTCTACAACTTTCCAACCTTATTAAAAGTTCCAGTTTACCCCAATTTGCAGTGATGTAGCTAATACCACTTGCATGCTGTCTTGGCTGATCTGGGATTAGTTTGCTCAGTCAAGTACATAATTACCCCTGGAAGAAACACAGGGTAAGCTTCACAAGTGTAAGCTACCATGAGATAAACTGCATGCAGATGACACCTATATTGGTAGCTATTTACTCAATGCAAACAGGCAACTACCTGTTCCCAACCTTCTAGTGGTATAGCTCTGTAGCATCTACAGCAGGGGTGGGCAAAATGCAGCCTGCGGGCCAGATGCGGCTGGCCAGGCCATTCTATTTGGTCCTCGGGGCCCCTAAAAATTTAGAAAATTAATATTTATCTGGCCCTGGCTGCCTGTCATGTGGCCCTCGATGGCTTGCCAAAACTCAGTAAGTCGCCCTCTACCCAAAATAATTGCCTGCCTCTGATCTACAGTATATAGCTACCCTAGGAGAGTTGCTTGTCTGTTTTTTTTTGAATCCTGGTGTAATTTACACTGGTGTACAAAACGTGAATGAATTACAATCCTGTAAATGTCTAGGTCCTCTAGGAGCAGCTGCTGGCTCTTCCAGGTTGTAGACAAGTGGGGCTGGCCAGTCCCGAATGAACTTTTAGAAGAGGACTGAAAACAAATGAACGAATACTTGCACATGCCCTCCATCACATTGCATAAATGCAATCTTAAAAGCTTAACTTTTGTCTGTGGTTGCCCCACAGGCAGGCTTGTCTCCATTAAAAGGGAAGGCTTTTTCTCTATTGCCTGCTGAATTCCATCAGCAAGCCAGTGTGAGAAGGGAGAATGCCAGAACCCTTATTCATGGTAGTTGTTGATACTTTCCTTACTTGTTGCAGGGCAGTCCTAGAGTGTGGCAACTTTAGCAGTCTGCTGGGACAGGCTTGATGGAATAGCCTCTAGAAAGATGGGTAGTTTATTAAGAGACCATACAAAACAAAATGGGCCATCTGAATTTCAGCACCCATGTAAAATATGAGGTGAAATTTGTACCCATCTCTGCTGCCAGAACCATCTAGAAAAACTCTTGGGTGCATGGGCCAGAAAAGATGATCTGACATCTAATAGGGAGGCCAAGTCTACCAGTAGCAGTTATCCAGTGACTCCATGTTCAGAGTGGACACACTGGCCTCTTTTCTTGAGCCTTTGCTGAGGAATGCCAATAGAGCTGTAGCACCAGCACATCTCAGGCCTTAATAGGGCTTTGGTAGGAAGGATCATGGTTATATGGCTGATTGCTAGAGGAATTGTCATTGAGATGAAGCACAAGCTCCCTAGCTACTGTATCATACCTAACAACACAGACTGAGACACAGGGCTTCAGGCTGCCTTTATCAGTTTGTCATCCATCTTTTACCAACACCCTCTTGGGGGAGGAGGAGGGGAGAAAGTGGAACTGCTGCCATGTTGCTCACAGTCCTTCCCCCAGGTTTTTGTCTAGTGCAAGTATAGGATGAACTCTGGTTTGTTGCTTAAACAATAAAAATCTTGGGTGGGGGGTTACCCAAAATAGAAATTATTTTCTTGGTAAAAAACAGAAAAGAACCCTTTATTTTCTATAACATTTTTCTATAACATTTTATTAAACCTAAACTGAAACTTTTAATAGAAAAAGATTTTAAAAAGCTGAAACTGTGTGTGTGTGTGTGTGTGTGTGTAAAATTAAACACACGCATTGTGTTTAGATTTTCTTTCGAATATTTCAGTCATAATAGTTTATTCACATTTGTCCAGTTCTCCTAAGCACCCATGGAACCTGTGTATATCCGAAACCACTGTTGTCTGCTATTTGCTAGATTAGCATTGGCCTTGTTGCCCTTGATTTTGTCTATGGCACTTTTATAGGGTGTTCTGGATATGTTTCTTGTGATGATTTGAGGGATTCCTTTGGTTAAGGAGTACTTGAGAATAATCGAGAGTGGACCCTTGGGCCCAAGAAACCCTTTTATTGTCCATTGTTCCTGTGTTTATTCCCCACCCCCTACCTTTTCCAGAGATACGTAACGTTGAGTGAAGTAGAGGATGCACCAACAATGGGCCTTCTACCCAGCTATGAAAAGTAGCATCTCTGGATGGTATCATGTTGCTGGGTAGAGTTGCTTTAGTGATCCCTGCAGCATCTCTGTCCTGGGAAATTTCATCCAGTGCTGTTAATCTGGCATCAGGACCTAAGCAATCCTCCTACAGCATAAGTGAAAAATCCCTTGGTAAAGGTATTTGGAGGAAATTTGTTAAATATACCACTGAGTTAACAGGTGTATCTAGTTCTAAATGGAGACAGTGGGCACATCCCCACATGCAGGTATGTGTGGTTGCTGCGGCAAAAATGGCATCAGCACAAATGTGTGCCTCTGTTTTTTGCTGCTGCTAATTTGCAGTGCAGTGAACAGGTGCATGTGTGCTGTGTGCAGTTTGTGACGCTTCAAACTGCTTTGTGGCATCACAAACGGCATGTGTGCACTCGTGGGGATGCGCTTAGTGTGGCCGTTTTGGGGTAGGGGTTTGAGTGATTTGTGTTTGAGAAGTGAATTTGACTCCTGTATTGGAAGAGTTAGAGCTAACCTAAGCATGTACGGCTAAGCTATTAACCATGGACTCAGGGCTAACTTGGAAAAGTGGGATTGGCCTGGCTGTTTGAGAAATGTGACCTCACAGTGGAAATGGGTATAGTTTGATTGCTGGCGAAGTGTTCCTGAGTCAGAGATGGGAATATTTTGTTTTGAAAAGCTCCTGGTGGGGGCAGGGTAATATATACATGTACTCAACAGACTTCTCTTACACCTTGCAGCTTCTTTCCAGTGCTAATATCCTCTCTGCAAAGTGGGATATTTTCCTAAGAGACATGCTGAGCAAAGAGCTGTTTTTTCCTTTGGGTGTACATGGTAAAGGAGTTGTGGGTGGGTTGGGGTTAGTTCACTGCTTTATATCTCCCTGGTTTTGTTGCAGGAGGGGAAGCTGGTGGAGAAAGATATTTCGACATGGCAGCTGCAGGGAGAGCCCACAGTGCTGATTGCCCTTGCACACATCTTTAACCACTTTGCCCCTCTCATGGTGAGTTGTGTGTGGCCATTTTGGCATATGCATCCATTTTAGCTGCTCTTAGAGGTAGAACTGAAATCTACTGCACTCTCCTGTAACCCAGCTGGGAGAAGTGATATGTCTTGACACTGATAAATTCACTAGCTTGGAGTTATTTGTCTAGGCCAGTGGTGCTCAACATTTTTCCTTAGCAAGCCAGATGGGCAGTGCCCTGTCTGTTCATGGGCCGGGTGTGTTTGGTGGTCTGGTCTGACCCCTAGGGTGGGTGTGGCGGGGCCCCATCCAGCTGTGTAGAGGTGTCCAGGGAGCAGCCTAGACCTGATTCAACCCTCTGGGGGGAGAGGTTGTGGTCTGGCCCCGATTCAGCCCTATGGGGAGTAGGAGGTGCGATCTGGCCCCAGTTGAGCAGGGAAAGGGGAACAGAGCATGGCCTGGCCCCAAATTGACAGTGTGGAGAGAGGGGGATATGGCTTGGTGCAGAACTGGCTGTGCCAGTAGAAGTGATGTAGGGAATTAGGTAGCAGGGGAGGGTGGCCACTGCTTCCCTGCTGCCAAATTTCCCAACCCATGGGCAGCCCCATGGGCCAGATGCAATGGCTCTTCATGCCATGTTTGGCCTACAGGCTGGAGTTTGAGTACCCCTGGTCTAGACAATTGCAAGCTGTCCTTATGTCTTAAGTAGTCCTTGACTGGTCACTCCTGTGGAATAGCCTATCATGAAACAGGGTTGATGCAGTGGTGTTTACAAGGTGAGTGAAAAGACTTCATGTTCATCAGGGGATGAACTTCTCTAGTGCTTAACTGAATTGCTCAGTGGTGCCAACAATGATGAGATTTTGGCATGTAACTGATGGCAAGACCCCTTCCTATGGAGACTTTCACTGTTCCACATCCTGCAGTTGGATTTTTCATGGGCTTGGTTTCATGTAGAGTGGTGGTCCAGTTCTTTTTTGTTCTACTTAGAAATTGTAATGCTTTCAGGCACTCCTGGAATGGGCTCCAGTTGTTCATGATGGGCAGTCATTGCTAGTCTTGTTTTCATAGCCTGCACCAGTAAGAGCCTATGGTAGTCTCCACTGTTATTTCTTGTCCACCAGCTCACAGCAAATCTAAAGCTTTCAGTTCCAGCCTAAATCCTCTGTTGGTGTCCTAAATTAGGTATCTCCTGCCTCTGTTGGCATATGTTGATTGTGCTGCCCAGAACTACTGATCATGCTTTTTGTTCTCAGTGCAAAGTGTATCTGGTGGAAGATGTGCTTATG
>NW_005842129.1:2197367-2200173 GCF_000455745.1 Alligator sinensis | reverse complement strand
ATCTTGGAGCAGGGTGGGGCAGTGGAAGCACATCCTCTCATCCAACAATTACTGGATCTCATGTGGCTTCTTATGGAGGTGAGTTCCTTAGATACTTCCACTCCTGTAATGCTACTGCTCTGCAATGATTGACAGGTGTCAGTACCTTAGTTAGACAAGGTTCTTTGGGTAAATCTGATTTTTTTTTTATTAAACCAACTTGTATAGTTGGAGAAATTCTTCTTTGCAAGCTTTCGGGTATACATACATTTCATCAGGCTAAGTAAGCATCTGCAGTTGGTGTATGCTCTTCCTGGATGGAATGAATGGTAAAGAAGCCAGAGGCTGATACGCATGCAAGAAAGCTAGGCAGTGAAGATGTAAGTTGAGGAGTCAGTGGGTGAGAGACAGGTTGGGGTCAGGGGGAGGGAAGGGGAATAAATGTAGCTGGTGTAAATAGTGGAGAGGTACTTGGGGAGTCAGATTTTAGGCAGGCTATAATGTGTCATAAATTCAATGTCTATATTTAGTCCATGATTTTTTGTATCTAGAAGACTGATGAAATGAAGTTCGTAGGCCTGTCTGTGGAAAGGTTTTGTAAATTCCCTTTGAGGATTAGAAATGAGAGACTGGAGAGAGAGTGGTTTTCTTGTGAGAAATGTGCCCCCACAAGTAATTGGGTATTCTTGTCTTTGGTAGATTTTCGGTGTGTGTTCATTTTGGAGAGCAGTTGTTGTTTGGTCTCTCCTACATATTTTTCCATCAAGGCATTTGGTGCATTCGATGAGAGATTACGTTTCTGGAGGTGCAGCTGTAAGATCCAGGAATCCTCATGGTTCTGTTGTGGGGTGTAGTAATTGTTGGGGTTGTGAACATATGTTGGCAGGTGTTACATTTCTTGTCATGGCATAGTCTGGGTCCATTCAGTGCATTTTGGGTTATAGGAAGTTTGCTTCTGGTGATGAGGTTTGTGAGGTTCAGTACTTGTTTGAAGGTTAGGATGGGTGGTTCTGGGAATATCTCTTTAAGAAATGGGTCTTCTTCTGGTATGGGTTGCAATTGTTTGAGGATGTTCCATATAGGTTCCAGGGAGGGGTGATATGTCATAACCAGTGGTGTGCAATTCATGGGGGTTTTCCTTCTGTACTGCAGCAATTTCTCACGTGGTATCTGGGTGGCTATTTCAAAAGTGAGATCTGTCTCTCTGGAGGAGTGTCTTTGTTGAGTGAAAGTTTTTTTGAGATTTGTGAGGTGGCAATCACGGGTGTTCTCAGTGCAAATTCGGTAGTATCTGAGGGCTTGGCTGCATATTACAGCTTTCTTGGTGTGTTTAGGATGAGCACACACCAACTGCAGATGCTTCCTCAGCCTGACAAAGGATATTTATACCTGAAAGCTTACAAAGAATTTTTCCAACTGTTTGAATTGGTCTAATAAAAGATATCAGATTTACCCAAAGAACCTTGTCTGCCTACATCTTTAGAGCACCATGGTATGGCTACAACCTATACCCCTATACCTTAGCTAGACACTTATTAATTTTCCCTGTTCGCCCTCCTGCTCTAGTGGTCCAGTGGATGATTTAGACACCTGGAATGTGACCTGATTGCGTGCTAGTTGTAGTCCACAACTACCTTGCTGTTTAGCTGCACTCTCTGAAAAAGGCAAAAGAATTTGGCATCAGCAGTTGACATCCCTGTTATGTCTTTTCTCAGTGTCCCATTCTGTAGTGCAATAACTGCAGGATGACTTTGTGAGGGAGCTGAGAAGAAACAGATTTATAATTGGAAAGTGTCAGTTATGGTCAGTTCTTTCTTTTTCCCAAAACATGATCACAGGGTGCTCTCATGAGCCATTGATCTTGATGGAGAGCTGGGAAGTTCTAGCTGCTGTGTGAGGGCCAGGAAAGAGGAGTGAGTGTTGATAGGAGCTCTTTAATTTGTAACAAGACAAATACTTCTGTTTTTGAATTTGACTTTTCTATCATCGCTAACTTTTAAATAAGCTCTAATGTTAAACAAGTTTCTCTTTTATTGGAAAACAAGTTTAAATGCCTTGAAAATAAGCATTAAAATTGCTTTTTATGAATATACAGAGCTTTTCAGAGGAACAACCAAATGTTACAGTCCGCAATTTTGCATGAAACTGCAGTGGATATTTGCATTGCACAATTGCCGCCTTGTCAGCTTAATGAAAAATATACCCTAAACTCCCACACACATCTGCCCCCAGCTGAGCCAGAGCAGAAGGTCTTTATCTCTTTTTGTGGACCTTATTTGAGCTTGGCTTTGTCAAGCATCATCTAAGAAGCCTTTGCTGCTGGTATCCCAGCAAGTTTAGACCTGGAACTGGCAACAGCAGCCTACCAGTTAATAGAAGCTGTTCCATAAATTATAGGGTTAAGGTAGCTGGGTTCACACTTCCCAGGCTTCCTGGGAACTGCACACTTCTTCAGTTGCACTGGGCTAGTGGGCGGCAGCAGCAGCAGCTTTGAGTCCATCAGTATCCTGGCTCAGAAGCTATAATGCAATCCCACTTTAGAGTATTCTACAAATTTGCTGAACCCTAGCTCAGGGGCCTGAATCCCCACCTGCTATCTCTTGTTGCCATATCTCCCTTCCCATGGATGAAATTAAAAGCCCCTACTGGATGAAGGGCTGACATGAACCTAGGGGAGCAGATTCTCCTTTTTTGCTTGGCTGTGGACTTAGTCATAGAGAAGTAGGCTGGAAGGGACTTTCAGAGGTCATCTAGTCCAGTGGTTCTCAACCTTTTTTTTTTTTTTTTTTTTTTTTTTTTTATTCGGGGCCCTTTTTTAAAAGGTTCT